>NC_134497.1:15067595-15435630 GCF_040206685.1 Ascaphus truei
ATACGGATCCCCCCTATACCCAGGGAGAATCTAACCCTGACACTAATACGGATCCCCCCTATACCCAGGGAGAATCTAACCCTGACACTAATACGGATCCCCCCTATACCCAGGGAGGATCTAACCCTGACACTAATACGGATCCCCCCTATACCCAGGGAGAATCTAACCCTGACACTAATACGGATCCCCCCTATACCCAGGGAGAATCTAAACCTGACACTAATACGGATCCCCCCTATACCCAGGGAGGATCTAACCCTGACACTAATACGGATCCCCCCTATACCCAGGGAGGATCTAACCCTGACACTAATACGGATCCCCCCCTATACCCAGGGAGAATCTAACCCTGACACTAATACGGATCCCCCCTATACCCAGGGAGAATCTAACCCTGACACTAATACGGATCCCCCCCCATACCCAGGGAGGATCTAACCCTGACACTAATACGGATCCCCCCCTATAGCCAGGGAGAATCTAACCCTGACACTAATACGGATCCCCCCTATACCCAGGGAGGATCTAACCCTGACACTAATACGGATCCACCCTATAGCCAGGGAGAATCTAACCCTGACACTAATACGGATCCCCCCTATACCCAGGGAGGATCTAACCCTGACACTAATACGGATCCCCCCTATACCCAGGGAGAATCTAACCCTGACACTAATACGGATCCCCCCCTATAGCCAGGGAGGATCTAACCCTGACACTAATACGGATCCCCCCCTATACCCAGGGAGAATCTAACCCTGACACTAATACGGATCCCCCCTATAGCCAGGGAGAATCTAACCCTGACACTAATACGGATCCCCCCTATACCCAGGGAGAATCTAACCCTGACACTAATACGGATCCCCCCTATAGCCAGGGAGAATCTAACCCTGACACTAATACGGATCCCCCCTATAGCCAGGGAGAATCTAACCCTGACACTAATACGGATCCCCCCCTATAGCCAGGGAGGATCTAACCCTGACACTAATACGGATCCCCCCTATACCCAGGGAGGATCTAACCCTGACACTAATACGGATCCCCCCTATAGCCAGGGAGAATCTAACCCTGACACTAATACGGATCCCCCCTATACCCAGGGAGAATCTAAACCTGACACTAATACGGATCCCCCTATACCCAGGGAGGATCTAACCCTGACACTAATACGGACCCCCCTATACCCAGGGAGAATCTAAACCTGACACTAATACAAATCCCCCCTATACCCAGGGAGGATCTAACCCTGACACTAATACGGATCCCCCCCTATACCCAGGGAGGATCTAACCCTGACACTAATACGGATCCCCCCTATAGCCAGGGAGGATCTAACCCTGACACTAATACGGATCCCCCCTATAGCCAGGGAGAATCTAACCCTGACACTAATACGGATCCCCCCTATACCCAGGGAGAATCTAAACCTGACACTAATACGGATCCCCCCTATAGCCAGGGAGGATCTAACCCTGACACTAATACGGATCCCCCCTATACCCAGGGAGAATCTAACCCTGACACTAATACGGATCCCCCCTATACCCAGGGAGGATCTAACCCTGACACTAATACGGATCCCCCCTATACCCAGGGAGGATCTAACCCTGACACTAATACGGATCCCCCCTATAGCCAGGGAGAATCTAACCCTGACACTAATACGGATCCCCCCTATAGCCAGGGAGGATCTAACCCTGACACTAATACGGATCCCCCCTATAGCCAGGGAGGATCTAACCCTGACACTAATACAAATCCCCCCTATAGCCAGGGAGGATCTAACCCTGACACTAATACGGATCCCCCCTATACCCAGGGAGGATCTAACCCTGACACTAATACGGATCCCCCCTATAGCCAGGGAGAATCTAACCCTGACACTAATACGGATCCCCCCTATACCCAGGGAGGATCTAACCCTGACACTAATACGGATCCCCCTATACCCAGGGAGGATCTAACCCTGACACTAATACGGATCCCCCCCTATAGCCAGGGAGGATCTAACCCTGACACTAATACGGATCCCCCCTATACCCAGGGAGAATCTAACCCTGACACTAATACAAATCCCCCCTATAGCCAGGGAGAATCTAACCCTGACACTAATACGGATCCCCCCCTATAGCCAGGGAGGATCTAACCCTGACACTAATACGGATCCCCCCCTATACCCAGGGAGGATCTAACCCTGACACTAATACGGATCCCCCCTATACCCAGGGAGGATCTAACCCTGACACTAATACAAATCCCCCCTATAGCCAGGGAGGATCTAACCCTGACACTAATACAAATCCCCCCTATAGCCAGGGAGAATCTAACCCTGACACTAATACGGATCCCCCCTATACCCAGGGAGGATCTAACCCTGACACTAATACAAATCCCCCCTATAGCCAGGGAGAATCTAACCCTGACACTAATACAAATCCCCCCTATACCCAGGGAGAATCTAACCCTGACACTAATACGGATCCCTCCTATACCCAGGGAGAATCTAACCCTGACACTAATACGGATCCCCCCTATACCCAGGGAGGATCTAACCCTGACACTAATACGGATCCCCCCCTATAGCCAGGGAGGATCTAACCCTGACACTAATACGGATCCCCCCTATACCCAGGGAGGATCTAACCCTGACACTAATACGGATCCCCCCTATAGCCAGGGAGGATCTAACCCTGACACTAATACGGATCCCCCCTATACCCAGGGAGAATCTAACCCTGACACTAATACGGATCCCCCCTATACCCAAGGAGAATCTAACCCTGACACTAATACGGATCCCCCCTATAGCCAGGGAGAATCTAACCCTGACACTAATACGGATCCCCCCCTATACCCAGGGAGGATCTAACCCTGACACTAATACGGATCCCCCCTATACCCAGGGAGGATCTAACCCTGACACTAATACGGATCCCCCCTATAGCCAGGGAGAATCTAACCCTGACACTAATACGGATCCCCCCTATACCCAGGGAGGATCTAACCCTGACACTAATACGGATCCCCCCTATAGCCAGGGAGAATCTAAACCTGACACTAATACGGATCCCCCCTATACCCAGGGAGAATCTAACCCTGACACTAATACGGATCCCCCCTATAGCCAGGGAGAATCTAACCCTGACACTAATACGGATCCCCCCTATAGCCAGGGAGAATCTAACCCTGACACTAATACGGATCCCCCCTATACCCAGGGAGGATCTAACCCTGACACTAATACGGATCCCCCCTATACCCAGGGAGGATCTAACCCTGACACTAATACGGATCCCCCCTATAGCCAGGGAGAATCTAACCCTGACACTAATACGGATCCCCCCTATAGCCAGGGAGAATCTAACCCTGACACTAATACGGATCCCCCCTATAGCCAGGGAGAATCTAACCCTGACACTAATACGGATCCCCCCTATAACCAGGGAGAATCTAAACCTGACACTAATACGGATCCCCCCTATACCCAGGGAGAATCTAACCCTGACACTAATACGGATCCCCCCTATACCCAGGGAGAATCTAAACCTGACACTAATACGGATCCCCCCTATACCCAGGGAGAATCTAAACCTGACACTAATACGGATCCCCCCTATACCCAGGGAGAATCTAACCCTGACACTAATACGGATCCCCCCTATAGCCAGGGAGAATCTAACCCTGACACTAATACGGATCCCCCCTATAACCAGGGAGAATCTAACCCTGACACTATAAAGTAACTGGCACTACCAAGGATCTCAATCACTACAGATTCCTGCGGAACATGTGCACAAGGCAAACAAGGCATGCAAAAGCACAATATTACTCCGACAATCTCCACCAGAATACATCAAACCCAGCTAACTTCTGGAAGGTTATCAACAATATATTCCAGCCTCCTAACCATCAACAACCAAGTAATATCACTAAGGAGGGCATTATTATTCCAGGAATAGTCTGACCCTAATACATATTCAACCCACATCCAATAGAGTCTGACCCTAATACAGACCCTCCTACATCCAGGAATGGTCTAACCCTAATAGAGATTCTCCCCCCCCCCCCTACATCCAATATGAATCTGACCCTAATAAAGATCCTCCTACATCCAGGAAGACTCTAACCCCAAGCCTAATACTGATCCCCCCACATCCAGGAATAGTCTGACCCTAAAACAGACCCCCCCACCCTACATTAATGGAGAGGCTAACCTTAACAGTCAATATGCCCTCGCAGGAAGGGGGCTTATATGGCCCCGCATACCAATAACCAACCAAGCTCTCAATGCACATAACCCATAGCCCGACCGTAAGGTTCCTACCCCTGCCCACCACAATGGCAGCTTAACAATGACTATAATCTAATCATCGGGGGCGCATCATTTTTAACCTGCGCCCCCCCTGCCTGCTTACCTACCAGCTCGCGCCCCACCTCCTCCTCGGCTCCGGCGTCAAATGACGCCGCGGGGTCATGCGGTCACGCATGACCCCACGCCGTCATTTCACGCTGGTTAGCATGGCGACGTGTCACCGAAGATCAGGTAGAAGCTGCAGAGGCCTCGCGTGGCTTCACCCCCCCCCACCATTTAGTTTATATGCCTTGGGGGAGAGCGCGGGAGCTCTGTAGCTGCCGCGACCCCCTGGAAATTCTCTAGCCCCCCTGGGTGGCGTGCCCCATACTTTGCGCACCCCTGATCTAATCTATATGTCACCACGCCTTTGTTTTACTAACAAGATACGCGTCCCTGGATAACGACGCTATATAAATGCTGGTAGAAATAAATGACCCCCGGCAGGGAGGGGCCGCACACCTGCCCAGGGACGAGCTTACATAGGCCCGGTATCTGGTGGCCCCCGGACTCACCATCTCCATGCCGTTCTTCTTCATGCGCCGGCAGGACTTGAGGTACGTGCGGATGCGCTTTCGCGCTCTCTCCTGAAATTCCGGGAACTGGCGGCTGCAGGACTCGATGATGGCCTGAATCTTCTCCTTCGGCTGCTTGGAGATGGGAACCATGCGGTCCAGATTCTCGTCCACAAACAGGCGCACAAACATCTGGAGAGGGGAACCAAAGGCACCGAACAGGTCATCTCACCTTCGCCCACCCTCCTGATCAGCAAGGCCGCGATTGTACCCCGCGCGATGGCGCTCGCGACAAGAATAAGCTGCCCAATCCGTATGAGGGCGACTCTAGTGCACGCGGCAGAGCGCGATGGCGCGAGCGTGTTTTGAGAAGACAAAAAACGTTGTCTTTTCAAGCGACGGCCGCGTCACGTGAGCGGTTTAGCCAATGAGGGCGAACTTCTCACGTGACGTCACAGCCAGGCCTCCCAGCGCAGTTCACATTCGTGCCAGCGACAGGCGTGCGCCACCTGCACGCTCTCCGTCAACCGCGCGGGGAGTATAATCGCAACCTAATACTCCCATAGCAGCGTGCGATCATATCAGCGCTGCTCTGTACTGCAGCAGATGTAATACAGAGGGGAC
Organism: Ascaphus truei; assembly: GCF_040206685.1. Lineage (NCBI taxonomy): Eukaryota > Metazoa > Chordata > Amphibia > Anura > Ascaphidae > Ascaphus > Ascaphus truei. The sequence goes on from NC_134497.1 coordinate 15,073,095, forward strand.
GAGAGTCTGTTACTCACATTAAAAGCCTTCAGACGCTCAGGGTCCAGCCCCTCCGTGTCTGTGATCCGATCGTTATCTTCATGGTCATCATCATCGTCATCGTCACCCGCAGGGGTCCTTCCAACTGTAAGGTCTTCTGCGCAGCCGCTCACTTCTGTCTTGATGGAGTCATAACTCCCAGAGCTGTATGGAGGGGACTGAAGAGGGAGACACCGAGGATGAGCCCCTGGAACGGTTAGCCAGGTGCGCTCTCATTCTCTTGTATATTGGACCCACCTCGGATGTGGCTTTGATGGCGTATTTCACGCGGCTCCTCAGGGCGTCGGTGCTGCAGCCGTCGGATGTATAGGGTGGGGCCCCCAGAGAAGGATGCAGCTTGTCGCTGAGATTGATGGGCTGATCGTCAGACGGGGCAGTGAGTTCCAGAGCAGAGCTGGTGGAGTTCCCGTTCATGTCAGGGAGGGATCCTTCAAGGGCAGTGCTGGGGGGGTTCAGCACAGAGAAGCCATTCCCACTGCAGCTCTCCGAGGAGGAGTCATCTGAAAAAGGCAGGGAGAGCATGAGCCCAAGCAACTGCCAACCAATCCCCCAAACCACCAGCTAATCGACCCTTCCCCCAACACGACAGCTAACTGACCCTTTCCTCAACCCTCCATATAGCCCATCCTTCAACCCGCCAGCTAACCAACCCATCCCATAACCGACCCATCCTTCAACCCGCCACCTAACCAACCCATCCCCTAACCGTCAGATAACCAACACATCCTTCAACCTGCCAGCTAACCAACTCATCACCTAACCGTCAGATAACCCTTCTTAGGTTCTCTGTTGGCTGCCCCCCTCCTTACCTGGCACGGCGTCAAATGTCGCGGGGTTGTGTGACGTCACCCGCGGCGGCATTTGACGTCACGTTACCATAGCAACCGTGACGTCACATGACCCCGCGCGTTGCCATGGTCACGCGTGCTGAAGCCGGCAGAATCCCATTAAGTAGAGGTTGCAGAGGCCTCTCACGGTCCCCCGACATTTCATTTAAATGCCTGGGAGGAGAGCGCGGGACTTCTGCAAACGCCCGTGCCCCCCAAAACAATCTCGCGCCCCCCAGTTTCTACACCACTGAGATAACTGACTCATCTTTTAACCCACCAGCTAACCAACTCATCCCCGAACAGTCATATAACCGACCCATCCTTCAACCGCCAGCTAACCAACCCATCCCGTCAGATAATCGACTCATCCTCCAACCGCCACCTAACCAACCCATCCCCATACCCGTCAGATAACGACCCATCCTTCAACCCGCCAGATAACCAACCCATCAGATAACCGACTCATCCCTCAACCCGCCAGCGAACCAACCCTTTATTCCCTGTACCCAATTTTCCAACTCTGTAAATGAAATGTCTATGAATTGACTTTATAACCCTGAACTTTTAATGTAACCGTGTATTGTCATAACTCTGTGCCCAGGACATACTTAAAAACGAGAGGTAACTCTCAATGTATTACTTCCTGGTAACACATTTTTATAAATAAATAAAACCCGCCAGCTAACCAACCGATCACCTAACCGTCAGATAACCGACTCATCCTTCAACCCGCCAGCTAACCAACCCATCCCCTAACCGTGCAGTTAACAGCCCATCCCCCAACCTGCCAGGTCACCAATCCATCCCCCAACCTGCCACCTAACCCACCCAGATATTCACCAGCTGCCAGTTTATCAGTCGCACTATCCTATCACTGGCACTGGGTCCTGACCCTCTGTCAGAATATTTTATGTTCCATCAGTATGAATCATATTCAGAGGGGCTTGAGGGGATCATCTTTAGGAAGCGCCCTTTCCCCCCTGAGGTTTTAGGAAGAGTAGAGAGCCGCTCAGTGCAGAAACTTCTGTCACACACAGGAACCATGTTGTAGTCTGAGCCTCCAGCAGAGGGAGGGAGGGGGGAGGGGATATGTGTGTGTGTGGGGGGGGAGAATGAGGAAGGGAAGGGCAGAGGAGAGGGGGGGAGGGGAAGGGCAGTGGAGGGGGGGCGGAGAGAGCAGAGGAGAGGGGGGGGGGCACAAGGAATCCACTTCCTGTGATCCAGATACAAAGACACTGCATTGAGGGCTGAGCAGATGGCAGACACAGGCTTCCTCTTCTCAGACAATAGGCCGAGTTGCAGCTCGACACACAGTGATAACAGGTGGTTGTGGTCCTGTGGTGAGGGTCTGAGGACAGATCCCAGGGATATACCTGGCCCCTCCTCCCCTTTCACTCCTCCATCCTGGGATAGGCTACCTACTGATACAGTACACAGGTGCAGTGTATATATGTAAGGTACGGATACAGTACACAGGCACCGTGTATATATGTAACATACTGATACAGTACACAGGTGCCGTGTATATATGTAAGGTATGGATACAGTACACAGGTGCCGTGTATATATGTAACATACTGATACAGTACACAGGCGCCGTGTATATATGTAAGGTACGGATACAGTACACAGGTGCAGTGTATATATGTAAGGTACGGATACAGTACACAGGCACCGTGTATATATGTAACATACTGATACAGTACACAGGTGCCGTGTATATATGTAAGGTATGGATACAGTACACAGGTGCAGTGTATATATGTAACATACTGATACAGTACACAGGTGCCGTGTATATATGTAACGTACTGATACAGTACACAGGTGCCGTGTATATATGTAACATACTGATACAGTACACAGGTGCCGTGTATATATGTAACGTACTGATACAGTACACAGGTGCCGTGTATATATGTAACATACTGATACAGTACACAGGTGCCGTGTATATATGTAACATACTGATACAGTACACAGGTGCCGTGTATATATGTAACATACTGATACAGTACACAGGTGCCGTGTATATATGTAACGTACTGATACAGTACACAGGTGCCGTGTATATATGTAACGTACTGATACAGTACACAGGTGCAGTGTATATATGTAAGGTACGGATACAGTACACAGGTGCCGTGTATATATGTAACATACTGATACAGTACACAGGTGCAGTGTATATATGTAACATACTGATACAGTACACAGGTGCAGTGTATATATGTAAGGTACGGATACAGTACACAGGTGCCGTGTATATATGTAACATACTGATACAGTACACAGGTGCCGTGTATATATGTAAGGTACGGATACAGTACACAGGCACCGTGTATATATGTAACATACTGATACAGTACACAGGTGACGTGTATATATGTAACATACTGATACAGTACACAGGTGCCGTGTATATATGTAAGGTACGGATACAGTACACAGGCACCGTGTATATATGTAACATACTGATACAGTACACAGGTGCCGTGTATATATGTAACATACTGATACAGTACACAGGCACCGTGTATATATGTAACATACTGATATAGTACACAGGTGCCGTGTATATATGTAAGGTACGGATACAGTACACAGGTGCCGTGTATATATGTAAGGTACGGATACAGTACACAGGCACCGTGTATATATGTAACATACTGATACAGTACACAGGTGCCGTGTATATATGTAAGGTACGGATACAGTACACAGGTGCCGTGTATATATGTAAGGTACGGATACAGTACACAGGCACCGTGTATATATGTAACATACTGATACAGTACACAGGTGCCGTGTATATATGTAACGTACTGATACAGTACACAGGTGCCGTGTATATATGTAACATACTGATACAGTACACAGGTGCCGTGTATATATGTAACGTACTGATACAGTACACAGGTGCCGTGTATATATGTAACATACTGATACAGTACACAGGCACCGTGTATATATGTAACGTACTGATACAGTACACAGGTGCCATGTATATATGTAAGGTACGGATACAGTACACAGGTGCCGTGTATATATGTAAGGTACGGATACAGTACACAGGTGCCGTGTATATATGTAACATACTGATACAGTACACAGGTGCCGTGTATATATGTAAGGTACGGATACAGTACACAGGTGCCGTGTATATATGTAAGGTACGGATACAGTACACAGGTGCCGTGTATATATGTAACATACTGATACAGTACACAGGTGCCGTGTATATATGTAACATACTGATACAGTACACAGGCACCGTGTATATATGTAACATACTGATACAGTACACAGGTGCCGTGTATATATGTAACGTACTGATACAGTACACAGGTGCCGTGTATATATGTAACATACTGATACAGTACACAGGCACCGTGTATATATGTAACATACTGATATAGTACACAGGTGCCGTGTATATATGTAAGGTACGGATACAGTACACAGGTGCCGTGTATATATGTAACATACTGATACAGTACACAGGTGCCGTGTATATCTGTAACATACTGATACAGTACACAGGTGCCGTGTATATCTGTAACATACTGATACAGTACACAGGTGCCGTGTATATATGTAACGTACTGATACAGTACACAGGCACCGTGTATATATGTAACATACTGATACAGTACACAGGCACCGTGTATATATGTAACATACTGATACAGTACACAGGCACCGTGTATATATGTAAGGTACGGATACAGTACACAGGTGCCGTGTATATATGTAACATACTGATACAGTACACAGGTGCCGTGTATATATGTAACATACTGATACAGTACACAGGCACCGTGTATATATGTAACATACTGATATAGTACACAGGTGCCGTGTATATATGTAAGGTACGGATACAGTACACAGGTACCGTGTATATATGTAACATACTGATACAGTACACAGGCGCCGTGTATATATGTAACATACTGATACAGTACACAGGCACCGTGTATATATGTAACATACTGATATAGTACACAGGTGCCGTGTATATATGTAAGGTACGGATACAGTACACAGGTGCCGTGTATATATGTAAGGTACGGATACAGTACACAGGTACCGTGTATATATGTAACATACTGATACAGTACACAGGTGCCGTGTATATATGTAACATACTGATACAGTACACAGGCACCGTGTATATATGTAACATACTGATATAGTACACAGGTGCCGTGTATATATGTAAGGTACGGATACAGTACACAGGTGCCGTGTATATCTGTAACATACTGATACAGTACACAGGCACCGTGTATATATGTAACATACTGATACAGTACACAGGCACCGTGTATATATGTAAGGTACGGATACAGTACACAGGTGCCGTGTATATATGTAACATACTGATACAGTACACAGGTGCCGTGTATATATGTAACATACTGATACAGTACACAGGCACCGTGTATATATGTAACATACTGATATAGTACACAGGTGCCGTGTATATATGTAAGGTACGGATACAGTACACAGGTACCGTGTATATATGTAACATACTGATACAGTACACAGGCGCCGTGTATATATGTAACATACTGATACAGTACACAGGCACCGTGTATATATGTAACATACTGATATAGTACACAGGTGCCGTGTATATATGTAAGGTACGGATACAGTACACAGGTACCGTGTATATATGTAACATACTGATACAGTACACAGGCGCCGTGTATATATGTAACATACTGATACAGTACACAGGTGCCTAGTGTGTGTGTGTGTGTGTATGTGTGTATATATGTGTATATGTATATATATATATATATATATATATATATATATATATATATATATCATACTGATACTGATACATATATGCACAGCACCTGTATACTGTAACAAACTGATACAGTATACAGGTACCGTGCATATATTTTACATACTGATATATATCTTGTGTATATCACTTACAGATATATAGCTGCTGTGTGTATTACACACGGGTACAATTTATTTATATATGGGTGCTGTGTATATGTGACCGGTATATGGGTGTTGTGTACATCTGACACCAGTATATGGGTGTTGTCTGCTGTGTATATGTGACACAGGTATATGGGTGCTGTGTATATGTGACACCGGTATATGGGTATTGTCTGCTGTGTATATGTGATACAGGTATATGGGTGCTGTGTATATGTGACACCGGTATATGGGTATTGTCTGCTGTGTATATGTGATACAGGTATATGGGTGCTGTGTATATGTGATACACTGATATTCAGGTTCATACTTCGGCTACAGTGACGGTGGGAGAGGGTTGTGGATTTAGCAGGAAGCTCTGCAGCGTCTCCCTCCCCCGTCTCTGCTTCCCCTGTCAGAGGCTCTGACCTGATGCTTCTTATAAAGATTAACTAGTGTTATCTCTGACACCGGCAGCACAAGTCACACTGCATGCGGCAGCGCAAGTCACGCTGCATGCGGCAGCGCAAGTCACGCTGCATGCGGCAGCGCAAGTCACGCTGCATGCGGCAGCGCAAGTCACGCTGCATGCGGCAGCGCAAGTCACGCTGCATGAGGCAGCGCAAGTCACGCTGCATGCGGCAGCGCAAGCTACGCTGCATGCGGCAGCGCAAGTCACGCTGCATGCGGCAGCGCAAGTCACGCTGCATGCGGCAGCGCAAGTCACGCTGCATGCGGCAGCGCAAGTCACGCTGCATGCGGCAGCGCAAGTCACGCTGCATGCGGCAGCGCAAGTCACGCTGCATGCGGCAGCGCAAGTCACGCTGCATGCGGCAGCGCATGTCACACTGCATGCGGCAGCGCAAGTCACACTGCATGCGGCAACGCAAGCTACACTGCATGCGGCAGCGCAAGTCACACTGCATGCGGCAGCGCAAGTCACACTGCATGCGGCAGCGCAAGTCACACTGCATGCGGCAGCGCAAGTCACACTGCATGCGGCAGCGCAAGTCACACTGCATGCGGCAGCGCAAGTCACACGGCACGCGGCAGCACAAGTCACACGGCATGCGGCAGCACAAGTCACACGGCATGCGGCAGCGCAAGTCACACTGCATGCCGGTATCCTCTCACACCAACACCGCGGCATCCCCACGCCAACTCCACTGCATCCCAAAGCCAACACCGCGGCAACTCCACGCCATCCCCACACCAATAACACGGCATCCCCAAGCCAACAACGCGGCATCCCCACGCCAAGAACGTGGCATCCCACGCCAACAAGGCGGCATCCCCACGCCAACACCGCGGCATCCCCACGCCAACTCCACGGCATCCCCAGGTCAACACCGCGGCATCCCCACGCCAACTCCACGGCATCCCCAGGTCAACACTGCGGCATCCTCACGCCAACATCGCGGCAACTCCACCTCAACACCATGGCAACCCAATGACAACACCGTGGAAACTCCACGCCAACACTATGGCAACCCAATGACAACACCGTGGAAACTCCACGCCAACACTATGGCAACCCAATGACAACACCACATCAAATTGGGTCCAAGGACTCTCCCATACGCAAAATGTCCTTCAGATATTAAGAAACCCACCTACAGGGTGATAATACTACAGGGTCAGCTACCCCCTACAGGGTGATAATACTACAGGGTCAGCTACCCCCTACAGGGTGATAATACTACGGGGTCAGCTACCCCTGCAGGGTGATAATACTACGGGGTCAGCTACCCCTACAGGGTGATAATACTATGGGGTCAGCTGCCCCTACAGGTTGATAAAACTACAGGGTCAGCTACCCTCTACAGGGTGATAATACTACGGAGTCAGCAGCCCCCTACAGGGTGATAATACTACGGGGTCAGCTACCCCCTACAGGGTGATAATACTACGGGGTCAGCTACCCCCTAAAGGGTGATAATACTACAGGTCAACTGCCCCCTACAGGGTGATAATACTACGGGGTCAGCTGCCCCCTATAGGGTGATAATACTACGGGGTCAGCTACCCCCTACAGGGTGATAATACTACAGGGTCAGCTGACCCCTACAGGGTGATAATACTACGTGATCATCCGTACCATAAGGTGCCGCACGCAGTCTCATGACGATTCAACAGTATCCAGGACAAAGCAGCAATAAATTTAAGTGTCCTCCCTTCCTTATTCTGCCTGCAGCTTCTGCATGTCAAGTAGTAAAAAGCAGAACAATGACCCCTCTAATACTCGCAATACAATATAACTGTAACAAGCAGGACAATGACCCCTCTAATACTCAAAATACAATGTAACAAGCAGGACAATTACCCCTCTAATACTCACAATACAATGTAACAAGCAGGACAATGACCCCTCTAATACTCACAATACAATGTAATCAGCAGTACATTGACCGCTCTAATACTCACAATACAATGTAACAAGCAGGACAATGACCCCTCTAATACTCACAATACAATATAACTGTAACAAGCAGGACAATGAACCCTCTAATACTCACAATACAATGTAACAAGCAGGACAATGACCCCTCTAATACTCACAATACAATGTAACAAGCAGGACAATGACCCTTCTAATACTCACAATACAAGGTAACAAGCAGGACAATTACCCATCTAATACTCACAGTACAATGTAACAAGCAGGACAATGACCCCTCTAATACTCACAATACAATGTAACAAGCAGGACAATGACCCCTCTACTACTTACAATACAATGTAACCAGCAGGACAATGACCCCTCTAATACTCACAATACAATGTAACAAGCAGGACAATGACCCCTCTAATACTCGCAAAACAATATAAAAAGCAGGACAATGACCCCTCTCATACTCACAATACAATGTAACAAGCAGGACAATTACCCCTCTAATACTCACAATACAATGTAACAAGCAGGACAATGACCCCTCTAATACTCACAATACAATATAACTGTAACAAGCAGGACAATGACCCTTCTAATACTCACAATACAATGTAACAAGCAGGACAATTACCAATCTAATACTCACAATACAATGTAACAAGCAGGACAATGACCCCTCTAATACTCACAATACAATGTAACAAGCAGGACAATCACCAATCTAATACTCACAATACAATGTAACAAGCAGGACAATTACCCCTCTAATACTAACAATACAATGTAACAAGCAGGACAATGACCCCTCTAATACTCACAATACAATGTAACAAGCAGGACAATGACCCCTCTAATACTCAATACAATGTAACAAGCAGGACAATGACCCCTCTAATACTCACAATACAATATAACAAGCAGGACAATTACCCCTCTAATACTCACAATTCAATTTAACAAGCAGGCAATGACCCCTCTAATACTCAATACAATGTAACAAGCAGGACAATGACCCCTCTAATACTCACAATACAATATAACAAGCAGGACAATTACCCCTCTAATACTCACAATACAATGTAACAAGCAGGACAATTACCAATCTAATACTCACAATACAATGTAACAAGCAGGACAATGACCCCTCTAATACTCACAATACAATGTAACAAGCAGGACAATCACCAATCTAATACTCACAATACAATGTAACAAGCAGGACAATTACCCCTCTAATACTCACAGTACAATGTAACAAGCAGGACAATTACCCCTCTAATACTCACAATACAATGTAACAAGCAGGACAATTACCCCTCTAATACTCACAATACAATGTAACCAGCAGGACAATTACCCCTCTAATACTCACAATACAATGTAACCAGCAGGACAATGACCCCTCTAATACTCACAATACAATGTAACCAGCAGGACAATGACCCCTCTAATACTCACAATACAATGTAACCAGCAGGACAATTACCCCTCTAATACTCACAATACAATGTAACAAGCAGGACAATGACCCCTCTAATACTCGCAAAACAATATAAAAAGCAGGACAATGACCCCTCTCATACTCACAATACAATGTAACAAGCAGGACAATTACCCCTCTAATACTCACAATACAATGTAACAAGCAGGACAATGACCCCTCTAATACTCACAATACAATATAACTGTAACAAGCAGGACAATGACCCTTCTAATACTCACAATACAATGTAACAAGCAGGACAATTACCAATCTAATACTCACAATACAATGTAACAAGCAGGACAATGACCCCTCTAATACTCACAATACAATGTAACAAGCAGGACAATCACCAATCTAATACTCACAATACAATGTAACAAGCAGGACAATTACCCCTCTAATACTAACAATACAATGTAACAAGCAGGACAATGACCCCTCTAATACTCACAATACAATGTAACAAGCAGGACAATGACCCCTCTAATACTCAATACAATGTAACAAGCAGGACAATGACCCCTCTAATACTCACAATACAATATAACAAGCAGGACAATTACCCCTCTAATACTCACAATTCAATTTAACAAGCAGGCAATGACCCCTCTAATACTCAATACAATGTAACAAGCAGGACAATGACCCCTCTAATACTCACAATACAATATAACAAGCAGGACAATTACCCCTCTAATACTCACAATACAATGTAACAAGCAGGACAATTACCAATCTAATACTCACAATACAATGTAACAAGCAGGACAATGACCCCTCTAATACTCACAATACAATGTAACAAGCAGGACAATCACCAATCTAATACTCACAATACAATGTAACAAGCAGGACAATTACCCCTCTAATACTCACAGTACAATGTAACAAGCAGGACAATTACCCCTCTAATACTCACAATACAATGTAACAAGCAGGACAATTACCCCTCTAATACTCACAATACAATGTAACCAGCAGGACAATTACCCCTCTAATACTCACAATACAATGTAACCAGCAGGACAATGACCCCTCTAATACTCACAATACAATGTAACCAGCAGGACAATGACCCCTCTAATACTCACAATACAATGTAACCAGCAGGACAATTACCCCTCTAATACTCACAATACAATGTAACAAGCAGGACAATGACCCCTCTAATACTCACAGTACAATGTAACAAGCAGGACAATTACCCCTCTAATACTCACAATACAATGTAACAAGCAGGACAATGACCCCTCTAATACTCACAGTACAATGTAACAAGCAGGACAATGACCCCTCTAATACTCACAGTACAATGTAACAAGCAGGACAATGACCCCTCTAATACTCACAATACAATGTAACAAGCAGGACAATTACCCCTCTAATACTCACAATACAATGTAACCAGCAGGACAATTACCCCTCTAATACTCACAATACAATGTAACCAGCAGGACAATGACCCCTCTGATACTCACAATACAATGTAACCAGCAGGACAATGACCCCTCTAATACTCACAATACAATGTAACAAGCAGGACAATTACCCCTCTAATACTCACAATACAATGTAACCAGCAGGACAATTACCCCTCTAATACTCACAATACAATGTAACAAGCAGGACAATGACCGCTCTAATACTCACAATACAATGTAACAAGCAGGACAATGACCCCTCTAATACTCACAATACAATGTAACAAGCAAGACAATGACCCTTCTAATACTCACAATACACTGTAGCAAGCAGGACAATGACCCCTCTAATACTCACAATACAATGTAACAAGCAAGGCAATGACCCCTCTAATACTCACAATACAATATAACAAGCAGGACAATGACCCCTCTAATAGTCACAATACAATGTAAAAAGCAGGACAATGACCCCTCTAATACTCACAATTCAATGTAACAAGCAGGCAATGACCCCTCTAATACTCACAATACAATGTAACAAGCAGGACAATGACCCCTCTAATACTCACAATACAATGTAACAAGCAGGACAATTACCCCTCTAATACTCACAATACAATGTAACAAGCAGGACAATGACCCCTCTAATACTCACAATACAATGTAACAAGCAGGACAATTACCCCTCTAATACTCACAATACAATGTAACAAGCAGGACAATGACCCCTCTAATACTCACAATACAATATAACTGTAACAAGCAGGACAATGACCCTTCTAATACTCACAATACAATGTAACAAGCAGGACAATTACCAATCTAATACTCACAATACAATGTAACAAGCAGGACAATGACCCCTCTAATACTCACAATACAATGTAACAAGCAGGACAATCACCAATCTAATACTCACAATACAATGTAACAAGCAGGACAATTACCCCTCTAATACTCACAATACAATGTAACAAGCAGGACAATGACCCCTCTAATACTCACAATACAATGTAACAAGCAGGACAATGACCCCTCTAATACTCAATACAATGTAACAAGCAGGACAATGACCCCTCTAATACTCACAATACAATATAACAAGCAGGACAATTACCCCTCTAATACTCACAATTCAATGTAACAAGCAGGCAATGACCCCTCTAATACTCAATACAATGTAACAAGCAGGACAATGACCCTTCTAATACTCACAATACAATATAACAAGCAGGACAATTAACCCTCTAATACTCACAATACAATGTAACAAGCAGGACAATTACCAATCTAATACTCACAATACAATGTAACAAGCAGGACAATGACCCCTCTAATACTCACAATACAATGTAACAAGCAGGACAATCACCAATCTAATACTCACAATACAATGTAACAAGCAGGACAATTACCCCTCTAATACTCACAATACAATGTAACAAGCAGGACAATGACCCCTCTAATACTCACAATACAATGTAACAAGCAGGACAATGACCCCTCTAATACTCGCAAAACAATATAAAAAGCAGGACAATGACCCCTCTAATACTCACAATTCAATGTAACAAGCAGGCAATGACCCCTCTAATACTCACAATACAATGTAGCAAGCAGGACAATGACCCCTCTAATACTCACAATACAATATAACAAGCAGGACAATAACCCCTCTAATACTCACAATACAATATAACAAGCAGGACAATGACCCCTCTAATACTCACAATTCAATGTAACAAGCAGGACAATGACCCCTCTAATACTCACAATACAATATAACAAGCAGGACAATGACCCCTCTAATACTCACAATTCAATGTAACAAGCAGGACAATGACCCCTCTAATACTCACAATACAATATAACAAGCAGGACAATGACCCCTCTAATACTCACAATTCAATGTAACAAGCAGGCAATTACCCCTCTAATACTCACAATACAATGTAACAAGCAGGACAATTACCAATCTAATACTCACAATACAATGTAACAAGCAGGACAATGACCCCTCTAATACTCACAATACAATGTAACAAGCAGGACAATCACCAATCTAATACTCACAAAACAATGTAACAAGCAGGACAATTACCCCTCTAATACTCGCAATACAATGTAACAAGCAGGACAATGACCCCTCTAATACTCACAATACAATGTAACAAGCAGGACAATGACCCCTCTAATACTCGCAAAACAATGTAAAAAGCAGGACAATGACCCCTCTAATACTCACAATACAATGTAACAAGCAGGACAATTACCCCTCTAATACTCACAATACAATGTAACAAGCAGGACAATGACCCCTCTAATACTCACAATACAATATAACTGTAACAAGCAGGACAATGACCCCTCTAATACTCACAATACAATGTAACAAGCAGGACAATTACCAATCTAATACTCACAATACAATGTAACAAGCAGGACAATGACCCATCTAATACTCACAATACAATGTAACAAGCAGGACAATTACCCCTCTAATACTCACAATTCAATGTAACAAGCAGGCAATGACCCCTCTAATACTCAATACAATGTAACAAGCAGGACAATGACCCTTCTAATACTCACAATACAATGTAACAAGCAGGACAATTACCAATCTAATACTCACAATACAATGTAACAAGCAGGACAATGACCCCTCTAATACTCACAATACAATATAACAAGCAGGACAATTACCCCTCTAATACTCACAATTCAATGTAACAAGCAGGCAATGACCCCTCTAATACTCAATACAATGTAACAAGCAGGACAATTACCAATCTAATACTCACAATACAATGTAACAAGCAGGACAATGACCCCTCTAATACTCACAATACAATATAACAAGCATGACAATTACCCCTCTAATACTCACAATACAATGTAACAAGCAGGACAATTACCAATCTAATACTCACAATACAATGTAACAAGCAGGACAATGACCCCTCTAATACTCACAATACAATGTAACAAGCAGGACAATCACCAATCTAATACTCACAATACAATGTAACAAGCAGGACAATGACCCCTCTAATACTCACAATACAATGTAACAAGCAGGACAATGACCCCTCTAATACTCGCAAAACAATATAAAAAGCAGGACAATGACCCCTCTAATACTCACAATACAATGTAACAAGCAGGACAATTACCCCTCTAATACTCACAATACAATGTAACAAGCAGGACAATTACCCCTCTAATACTCACAATACAATATAACTGTAACAAGCAGGACAATGACCCCTCTAATACTCACAATACAATGTAACAAGCAGGACAATGACCCCTCTAATACTCACAATACAATATAACTGTAACAAGCAAGACAATGACCCCTCTAATACTCACAATACAATATAACAAGCAGGACAATGACCCTCTAATACTCACAATACAATGTAACAAGCAAGACAATGACCCCTCTAATACTCACAATACAATATAACAAGCAGGACAATGACCCCTCTAATACTCACAATACAATATAACAAGCAGGACAATGACCCCTCTAATACTCACAATTCAATGTAACAAGCAGGCAATGACCCCTCTAATACTCACAATACAATGTAACAAGCAGGACAATGACCCCTCTAATACTCACAATACAATATAACAAGCAGGACAATTACCCCTCTAATACTCACAATACAATGTAACAAGCAGGACAATTACCAATCTAATACTCACAATACAATGTAACAAGCAGGACAATGACCCCTCTAATACTCACAATACAATGTAACAAGCAGGACAATCACCAATCTAATACTCACAATACAATGTAACAAGCAGGACAATTACACCTTTAATACTCACAATACAATGTAACAAGCAGGACAATGACCCCTCTAATACTCACAATACAATGTAACAAGCAGGACAATGACCCCTCTAATACTCGCAAAACAATATAAAAAGCAGGACAATGACCCCTCTAATACTCGCAAAACAATATAAAAAGCAGGACAATTACCCCTCTAATACTCACAATACAATGTAACAAGCAGGACAATGACCCCTCTAATACTCACAATACAATATAACTGTAACAAGCAGGACAATGACCCCTCTAATACTCACAATACACTGTAACAAGCAGGACAATGACCCCTCTAAAACTCACAATACAATGTAACAAGCAGGACAATGACCCCTCTAATACTCACAATACAATGTAACAAGCAGGACAATGACCCCTCTAATACTCACAATACAATGTAACAAGCAGGACAATGACCCCTCTAATACTCACAATACAATGTAACAAGCAGGACAATGACCCCTCTAATACTCACAATACAATGTAACAAGCAGGACAATGACCCCTCTAATACTCACAATACAAGGTAACAAGCAGGACAATGACCCCTCTAATACTCACAATGCACTGTAACAAGCAGGACAATGACCCCTCTAATACTCACAATGCAATGTAACAAGCAGGACAATGACCCCTCTAATACTCACAATGCAATGTAACAAGCAGGACAATGACCCCTCTAATACTCACAATACAATGTAACAAGCAGGACAATGACCCCTCTAATACTCACAATACAATGTAACAAGCAGGACAATGACCCCTCTAATACTCACAATACAATGTAACAAGCAGGACAATGACCCCTCTAATACTCACAATGCAATGTAACAAGCAGGACAATGACCCCTCTAATACTCACAATGCAATGTAACAAGCAGGACAATGACCCCTCTAATACTCACAATACAATGTAACAAGCAGGACAATGACCCCTCTAATACTCACAATACAATGTAACAAGCAGGACAATTACCCCTCTAATACTCACAATACAATGTAACAAGCAGGACAGGGGTTAGTTAGTGAGAGGCGTGTTAGCTCTGGAAGAGGCCAGGGTTAGTGAGAGGTGTGTTAGCTCTGGAAGAGGTCGGGGTTAGTGAGAGGCGTGTTAGCTCTGGAAGAGGTCGGGGTTAGTGAGAGGCGTGTTAGCTCTGGAAGAGGTCGGGGTTAGTGAGAGGCGTGTTAGCTCTGGAAGAGGTCGGGGTTAGTGAGAGGTGTGTTAGCTCTGGAAGAGGTCGGGGTTAGTGAGAGGCGTGTTAGCTCTGGAAGAGGCCAGGGTTAGTGAGAGGCGTGTTAGCTCTGGAAGAGGTCGGGGTTAGTGAGAGGCGTGTTAGCTCTGGAAGAGGTCGGGGTTAGTGAGAGGCGTGTTAGCTCTGGAAGGGGCCAGGGTTAGTGAGAGGCGTGTTAGCTCTGGAAGAGGCCAGGGTTAGTGAGAGGCGTGTTAGCTCTGGAAGAGGTCGGGGTTAGTGAGAGGTGTGTTAGCTCTGGAAGAGGTCGGGGTTAGTGAGAGGTGTGTTAGCTCTGGAAGAGGTCGGGGTTAGTGAGAGGCGTGTTAGCTCTGGAAGAGGTCGGGGTTAGTGAGAGGCGTGTTAGCTCTGGAAGAGGTCGGGGTTAGTGAGAGGCGTGTTAGCTCTGGAAGAGGCCAGGGTTAGTGAGAGGCGTGTTAGCTCTGGAAGAGGTCGGGGTTAGTGAGAGGTGTGTTAGCTCTGGAAGAGGTCGGGGTTAGTGAGAGGCGTGTTAGCTCTGGAAGAGGTCGGGGTTAGTGAGAGGCGTGTTAGCTCTGGAAGAGGTCGGGGTTAGTGAGAGGTGTGTTAGCTCTGGAAGAGGTCGGGGTTAGTGAGAGGCGTGTTAGCTCTGGAAGAGGTCGGGGTTAGTGAGAGGCGTGTTAGCTCTGGAAGAGGCCAGGGTTAGTGAGAGGCGTGTTAGCTCTGGAAGAGGTCAGGGTTAGTGAGAGGTGTGTTAGCTCTGGAAGAGGCCAGGGTTAGTGAGAGGCGTGTTAGCTCTGGAAGAGGTCGGGGTTAGTGAGAGGCGTGTTAGCTCTGGAAGAGGTCGGGGTTAGTGAGAGGCGTGTTAGCTCTGGAAGGGGCCAGGGTTAGTGAGAGGCGTGTTAGCTCTGGAAGAGGCCAGGGTTAGTGAGAGGCGTGTTAGCTCTGGAAGAGGTCGGGGTTAGTGAGAGGTGTGTTAGCTCTGGAAGAGGTCGGGGTTAGTGAGAGGTGTGTTAGCTCTGGAAGAGGTCGGGGTTAGTGAGAGGCGTGTTAGCTCTGGAAGAGGTCGGGGTTAGTGAGAGGCGTGTTAGCTCTGGAAGAGGTCGGGGTTAGTGAGAGGCGTGTTAGCTCTGGAAGAGGCCAGGGTTAGTGAGAGGCGTGTTAGCTCTGGAAGAGGTCGGGGTTAGTGAGAGGTGTGTTAGCTCTGGAAGAGGTCGGGGTTAGTGAGAGGCGTGTTAGCTCTGGAAGAGGTCGGGGTTAGTGAGAGGCGTGTTAGCTCTGGAAGAGGTCGGGGTTAGTGAGAGGTGTGTTAGCTCTGGAAGAGGTCGGGGTTAGTGAGAGGCGTGTTAGCTCTGGAAGAGGTCGGGGTTAGTGAGAGGCGTGTTAGCTCTGGAAGAGGCCAGGGTTAGTGAGAGGCGTGTTAGCTCTGGAAGAGGTCAGGGTTAGTGAGAGGTGTGTTAGCTCTGGAAGAGGCCAGGGTTAGTGAGAGGCGTGTTAGCTCTGGAAGAGGTCGGGGTTAGTGAGAGGCGTGTTAGCTCTGGAAGAGGTCGGGGTTAGTGAGAGGCGTGTTAGCTCTGGAAGAGGTCGGGGTTAGTGAGAGGCGTGTTAGCTCTGGAAGAGGTCGGGGTTAGTGAGAGGTGTGTTAGCTCTGGAAGAGGTCAGCGTTAGTGAGAGGCGTGTTAGCTCTGGAAGAGGTCGGGGTTAGTGAGAGGTGTGTTAGCTCTGGAAGAGGTCGGGGTTAGTGAGAGGCGTGTTAGCTCTGGAAGAGGCCAGGGTTAGTGAGAGGTGTGTTAGCTCTGGAAGAGGCCAGGGTTAGTGAGAGGCGTGTTAGCTCTGGAAGAGGTCGGGGTTAGTGAGAGGCGTGTTAGCTCTGGAAGAGGTCGGGGTTAGTGAGAGGCGTGTTAGCTCTGGAAGAGGTCGGGGTTAGTGAGAGGCGTGTTAGCTCTGGAAGAGGCCAGGGTTAGTGAGAGGCGTGTTAGCTCTGGAAGAGGTCGGGGTTAGTGAGAGGCGTGTTAGCTCTGGAAGAGGTCGGGGTTAGTGAGAGGCGTGTTAGCTCTGGAAGAGGCCAGGGTTAGTGAGAGGCGTGTTAGCTCTGGAAGAGGTCGGGGTTAGTGAGAGGTGCGTTAGCTCTGGAAGGGGTGAGGGTTAGTGAGAGGCGTGTTAGCTCTGGAAGGGGTGAGGGTTAGTGAGAGGTGTGTTAGCTCTGGAAGAGGCCAGGGTTAGTGAGAGGCGTGTTAGCTCTGGAAGAGGTCGGGGTTAGTGAGAGGTGTGTTAGCTCTGGAAGAGGTCGGGGTTAGTGAGAGGCGTGTTAGCTCTGGAAGAGGTCGGGGTTAGTGAGAGGCGTGTTAGCTCTGGAAGAGGCCAGGGTTAGTGAGAGGCGTGTTAGCTCTGGAAGAGGCCAGGGTTAGTGAGAGGCGTGTTACCTCTGGAAGAGGTCGGGGTTAGTGAGAGGTGTGTTAGCTCTGGAAGAGGTCGGGGTTAGTGAGAGGTGTGTTAGCTCTGGAAGAGGTCAGGGTTAGTGAGAGGTGTGTTAGCTCTGGAAGAGGTCGGGGTTAGTGAGAGGTGTGTTAGCTCTGGAAGAGGTCGGGGTTAGTGAGAGGCGTGTTAGCTCTGGAAGAGGTCGGGGTTAGTGAGAGGTGTGTTAGCTCTGGAAGAGGTCGGGGTTAGTGAGAGGTGTGTTAGCTCTGGAAGAGGCCAGGGTTAGTGAGAGGCGTGTTAGCTCTGGAAGGGGTGAGGGTTAGTGAGAGGCGTGTTAGCTCTGGAAGGGGTGAGGGTTAGTGAGAGGTGTGTTAGCTCTGGAAGAGGTCAGGGTTAGTGAGAGGCGTGTTAGCTCTGGAAGAGGTCGGGGTTAGTGAGAGGCGTGTTAGCTCTGGAAGAGGTCGGGGTTAGTGAGAGGCGTGTTAGCTCTGGAAGAGGCCAGGGTTAGTGAGAGGCGTGTTAGCTCTGGAAGAGGTCGGGGTTAGTGAGAGGTGTGTTAGCTCTGGAAGAGGTCGGGGTTAGTGAGAGGCGTGTTAGCTCTGGAAGGGGCCAGGGTTAGTGAGAGGCGTGTTAGCTCTGGAAGAGGTCGGGGTTAGTGAGAGGTGTGTTAGCTCTGGAAGAGGTCGGGGTTAGTGAGAGGTGTGTTAGCTCTGGAAGAGGTCGGGGTTAGTGAGAGGTGTGTTAGCTCTGGAAGAGGCCAGGGTTAGTGAGAGGCGTGTTAGCTCTGGAAGAGGTCGGGGTTAGTGAGAGGCGTGTTAGCTCTGGAAGAGGCCAGGGTTAGTGAGAGGCGTGTTAGCTCTGGAAGAGGTCGGGGTTAGTGAGAGGCGTGTTAGCTCTGGAAGAGGCCAGGGTTAGTGAGAGGCGTGTTAGCTCTGGAAGAGGTCGGGGTTAGTGAGAGGTGTGTTAGCTCTGGAAGAGGCCAGGGTTAGTGAGAGGCGTGTTAGCTCTGGAAGAGGTCGGGGTTAGTGAGAGGCGTGTTAGCTCTGGAAGAGGCCAGGGTTAATGAGAGGCGTGTTAGCTCTGGAAGAGGCCAGGGTTAGTGAGAGGCGTGTTAGCTCTGGAAGAGGTCTGGGTTAGTGAGAGGTGTGTTAGCTCTGGAAGAGGTCGGGGTTAGTGAGAGGTGTGTTAGCTCTGGAAGAGGTCGGGGTTAGTGAGAGGTGTGTTAGCTCTGGAAGAGGTCGGGGTTAGTGAGAGGTGTGTTAGCTCTGGAAGAGGTCGGGGTTAGTGAGAGGTGTGTTAGCTCTGGAAGAGGTCGGGGTTAGTGAGAGGCGTGTTAGCTCTGGAAGAGGTCGGGGTTAGTGAGAGGTGTCTTAGCTCTGGAAGAGGTCGGGGTTAGTGAGAGGCGTGTTAGCTCTGGAAGAGGTCGGGGTTAGTGAGAGGCGTGTTAGCTCTGGAAGAGGTCGGGGTTAGTGAGAGGCGTGTTAGCTCTGGAAGAGGTCGGGGTTAGTGAGAGGTGTGTTAGCTCTGGAAGAGGTCGGGGTTAGTGAGAGGCGTGTTAGCTCTGGAAGAGGTCGGGGTTAGTGAGAGGCGTGTTAGCTCTGGAAGAGGCCAGGGTTAGTGAGAGGTGTGTTAGCTCTGGAAGAGGTCAGGGTTAGTGAGAGGCGTGTTAGCTCTGGAAGAGGTCGGGGTTAGTGAGAGGTGTGTTAGCTCTGGAAGAGGTCGGGGTTAGTGAGAGGCGTGTTAGCTCTGGAAGAGGTCGGGGTTAGTGAGAGGCGTGTTAGCTCTGGAAGAGGCCAGGGTTAGTGAGAGGCGTGTTAGCTCTGGAAGAGGCCAGGGTTAGTGAGAGGCGTGTTAGCTCTGGAAGAGGTCGGGGTTAGTGAGAGGTGTGTTAGCTCTGGAAGAGGTCGGGGTTAGTGAGAGGCGTATTAGCTCTGGAAGAGGTCGGGGTTAGTGAGAGGCGTGTTAGCTCTGGAAGAGGTCGGGGTTAGTGAGAGGCGTGTTAGCTCTGGAAGAGGTCGGGGTTAGTGAGAGGCGTGTTAGCTCTGGAAGAGGCCAGGGTTAGTGAGAGGTGTGTTAGCTCTGGAAGAGGCCAGGGTTAGTGAGAGGTGTGTTAGCTCTGGAAGAGGTCGGGGTTAGTGAGAGGCGTGTTAGCTCTGGAAGAGGTCGGGGTTAGTGAGAGGCGTGTTAGCTCTGGAAGAGGTCGGGGTTAGTGAGAGGTGTGTTAGCTCTGGAAGAGGTCAGGGTTAGTGAGAGGCGTGTTAGCTCTGGAAGAGGTCGGGGTTAGTGAGAGGCGTGTTAGCTCTGGAAGAGGTCGGGGTTAGTGAGAGGCGTGTTAGCTCTGGAAGAGGCCAGGGTTAGTGAGAGGTGTGTTAGCTCTGGAAGAGGTCGGGGTTAGTGAGAGGCGTGTTAGCTCTGGAAGAGGTCGGGGTTAGTGAGAGGCGTGTTAGCTCTGGAAGAGGTCGGGGTTAGTGAGAGGTGTGTTAGCTCTGGAAGAGGTCGGGGTTAGTGAGAGGTGTGTTAGCTCTGGAAGAGGTCGGGGTTAGTGAGAGGCGTGTTAGCTCTGGAAGAGGTCGGGGTTAGTGAGAGGTGTGTTAGCTCTGGAAGAGGTCAGGGTTAGTGAGAGGCGTGTTAGCTCTGGAAGAGGTCGGGGTTAGTGAGAGGCGTGTTAGCTCTGGAAGAGGTCGGGGTTAGTGAGAGGCGTGTTAGCTCTGGAAGAGGTCGAGGTTAGTGAGAGGTGTGTTAGCTCTGGAAGAGGTCGGGGTTAGTGAGAGGTGTGTTAGCTCTGGAAGAGGCCAGGGTTAGTGAGAGGCGTGTTAGCTCTGGAAGAGGTTGGGGTTAGTGAGAGGCGTGTTAGCTCTGGAAGAGGCCAGGGTTAGTGAGAGGTGTGTTAGCTCTGGAAGAGGTCGGGGTTAGTGAGAGGTGTGTTACCTCTGGAAGAGGCCAGGGTTAGTGAGAGGCGTGTTAGCTCTGGAAGAGGTCGGGGTTAGTGAGAGGCGTGTTAGCTCTGGAAGAGGTCGGGGTTAGTGAGAGGTGTGTTAGCTCTGGAAGAGGTCGGGGTTAGTGAGAGGCGTGTTAGCTCTGGAAGAGGTCGGGGTTAGTGAGAGGCGTGTTAGCTCTGGAAGAGGCCAGGGTTAGTGAGAGGCGTGTTAGCTCTGGAAGAGGTCGGGGTTAGTGAGAGGTGTGTTAGCTCTGGAAGAGGTCGGGGTTAGTGAGAGGCGTGTTAGCTCTGGAAGAGGCCAGGGTTAGTGAGAGGCGTGTTAGCTCTGGAAGAGGTCGAGGTTAGTGAGAGGTGTGTTAGCTCTGGAAGAGGTCGGGGTTAGTGAGAGGCGTGTTTGCTCTGGAAGAGGTCGGGGTTAGTGAGAGGCGTGTTAGCTCTGGAAGAGGTCGGGGTTAGTGAGAGGCGTGTTAGCTCTGGATTACTTTATCATATATTTTGTCATAAAGCTATCTGTACTATTTCTTGTCCTCTATTTTTCATGTCATGGTCACTCCTAATACCACAAGGCTTACATTGCTCACGCTAAATGTGAGTGAAATATATATTTTGTATTTAATAAGAATAACGGTCATCATACTCTGTTGCAGTATATGTGTATTTCTTTCCCCATTTCTCATATACCCCTGGATGTGAGCGCGCTCCATACCTTCTGCTTATACAGTACTACCCTTATGGACCTGGATTGAATCCATCCTCAAGCAGCACCCGTCAAAGGACTGTATTTACACCCTCTTTTTTCTCACCTTCACCAGTGTGACCACTTGGCTTTATTTCAATTTTAACGGTATTTGCCCTTGATCCTTGATGTCCTCATGGCCGCTACCTAGACCTGGTTTTCACAACAAACTTTTCTCTCTCTTATTTCTCCATTTCCCCTTTTCCTCTCTCTGACCATCTTCTCATCTAATTTTCTCTCTCCCATTTCTCCCCTTCTCCACCTAGTTTCTGCAGAGACCTGCGCTCTGCTAACCAACCAGCCTTTGAGTCCTCTTTACGCTCCTCCCTCTCCTCTCTCAGCTCTGCTACAGACCCTGACAACCTGGTCAGGAACTACAACTTTTCCTTATCCTCCTCTCTTGATCAACATGCCCCGCTTTCTCTCTGCCGCCCTCTCCCTTCTAACCCCAGACCCTGGCTAAATTCCCACACGCGCATGCTGAGTTCCTCCACTCGTTTCTCTGAACGCCTCTGGAGGAAATCTCACTCTCGCAGACTTCCTTCACTACACATTTATGCTATCCTGTTTCAACTCTGCCCTCTCTCAGGCTAAACAAACCTACTTTTCTTCACTTAGGCTACACTTATAGTGCCGGTGACGCGACAGTCAGGTGACGGTCGCTGGAAAATCAAATACAGATGACTTCCAGCGATCGCGACCAATCCGTCGCTCCGTGCTTACTATAAGTGCACGCGATGGCGGCAATGTATTTGTTTTCCCGCAACGTCGCGTCGCTGTCACTATAAGCGCAGCCTAAGCAACACGCACAAGACTAACCCACGCCGACTCTTCTCTGTCTTTGACTCTCTACTCAAACCGCCCTCAGCTGCCTGTTTTTTTTCCTCCATCTCACCTCAGGCCTTTGCTGCCTATTTCAAGGAAAAGGTGAAATCCATACATCAGGACATCCCCTCTGTTTCCTCCTCCCATCCTACACCGCTTCCTAACTCTCCTCCTGCCTTCCTCTACTCTTTTTCCGCTGACACAGAGGAGAATGTATTGTTGCTGATCTCTTCTCCCTCTACCACTTGCCCTTTTGACCCCATTCCCTCCCATCTCCTAAAACCTCTTGCTCCTACTCTAATCCCCACACTCTCCGACATTTTTAACTCCTCCCTCTACTCTGGTACATTTCCCTCCTCCTTCAAACATGCAACAGTTATACCATTACTCAAAACAGCAAGCTTGATCCTACCTGTCTTTCTAACTATCATCCTGTCTCCCTCCTGCCTTTTGCCTCTAAACTGCATGAACGTCTTGTATTCTTTCGCTTACTCCATTTTCTCATGACCTATTCTCTCCTAGACCCTTTACAATCTGGCTTCGCACTGCTCACTCCACTGAAAAAGCCCTCACTAAAATAACTAATGACCTCCGTGCTGCCAAAGACAAAGGTCATTACACTCTGCTCATATTACTCGACCTCTCTGTAGCATTTGAAACTGTGGACCCCCCTCTTCTCCTTCACATTCTCCATACTCTTGGTATTCGGAACAAAGCTCTATCCTGGATCTCCTCTTACCTCTTCCATTGTACTTTCAGTGTCTCTTTTCCATCACCTCCTCCTACATCGATCTCTCTGTGGGGGTACCCCAGGGCTCTGTCCAGGGACCTCTTCACTTTAAACACTCTCTCTAGGTGACCTAATCACATCTCTTGGGTTCAAATATCACCTCTATGCTGACGACACACAAATTTACTATTCAACCCCTGACCTTACACCTGCTGGACAGACTAAAGTCTCTGAATGTCTCTCTGCTGATATCATCCTGGATGGGCCTCCGCCGACTTAAACTTAACATGGCAGGCCCTCATTCTCTCCTGTCTCGATTACTGTAACCTCCTGCTGTCCGACCGTCCTGCCTCTCACCTGTCTCCCCTACAATCTATCCTAAACGCTGCTGCCAGAATCACTGTACTCTTTCCTAAATCTGTCTCAGCGTCTCCCCTGCTGAAATCCCTCTCCTGGCTTCCTATCAAATCCCGCATCTCGCACTCAATTCTCCTCCTCACTTTTAAAGCTTTACACTCTTCTGCTCCTCCTTACATCTCAGCCCAGTCTCTCTGCAGACACGCTGCTCTCACGCTCTCTCTGCAGACACGCTGCTCTCACGCTCTCTCTGCAGACACGCTGCTCTCATGCTCTCTCTGCAGACACGCTGCTCTCTCTCTCTCTCTCTGCAGAGACGCGGCGCTCTCTCTGCAGACACGCGGTGCTCTCTTTCGCTCTCTGCAGACTCTCTACTCTCTCTCTCTCTCTGCAGACACGCTGCTACGTCTCGCTCTCTGCAGACACGCCGCTCTCTCTCTCTCTGCAGACACGCTGCTCTCTCTCTCTCTGCAGACACGCTGCTCTCTCTCGCTCTCTGCAGACACGCTGCTCTCTCTCGCTCTCTGCAGACACGCTGCTCTCTCTCGCTCTCTGCAGACACGCTGCTCTCTCTCGCTCTCTGCAGACACGCTGCTCTCTCGCTCTTTGCAGTCACGCTGCTGTCTCGCTCTCTGCAGACATGCGGCACTCTCTCGCTCTCTGCAGACACGCTGCTCTCTCTCGCTCTCTGCAGACACGCTGCTCTCTCCCTCTTTGCAGACACGCTGCTGTCTCGCTCTCTGCAGACACGCGGCTCTCTCTCGCTCTCTGCAGACACGCTGCTCTCTCTCGCTCTCTGCAGACACGCTGCTCTCTCTCGCTCTCTGCAGACACGCTGCTCTCTCTCGCTCTCTGCAGACACGCTGCTCTCTCGCTCTTTGCAGACACGCTGCTGTCTCGCTCTCTGCAGACACGCGGCTCTCTCTTGCTCTCTGCAGACATGCTGCTCTCTCTCGCTCTCTCTGGAAACACGCTGCTCTCTCTCACTCTGCAGACACGCTGCTCTCTCTCACTCTGCAGACACGCTGCTCCCTCTCTCACTCTGCAGACACGCTGCTCTCTCTCTCTGCAGACACGCTGCTCTCTCTCACTCTGCAGACACGCTGCTCTCTCTCTCTCTGCAGACACGCTGCTCTCTCTCTGCAGACACGCTACTCTCTCTGCAGACACGCTGCTCTCTCTCGCTCTCTGCAGACACGCTGCTCTCTCTCTCTCTGCAGACACGCTGCGCTCTCTCTCTGCAGACACGCTGCTCTCTCTCTCTGCAGACACGCTGCTCTCTCTCTCTCTGCAGACACGCTGCGCTCTCTCTCTGCAGACACGCTGCTCTCTCTCTCTGCAGACACGCTGCTCTCTCTCTCTCTGCAGACACGCTGCGCTCTCTCTCTGCAGACACGCTGCGCTAACTCTCAGCTCAGATAAAGTTTCACAGAACAAAAACTGCCTCTGCCCAAACTCCATAGAAACGATCTTTGACCTAATCTCTAAAAATGTCTTTTACAACAAACCTCTTCCAGAGCTAACACGCCTCTCACTAACCCTCACCCCTTCCAGAGCTAACACACCTCTCACTAACCTCGACCTCTTCCAGAGCTAACACGCCTCTCACTAACCCTGGCCTCTTCCAGAGCTAACACACCTCTCACTAACCCTGGCCTCTTCCAGAGCTAACACACCTCTCACTAACCCTCACCCCTTCCAGAGCTAACACACCTCTCACTAACCCTGACCTCTTCCAGAGCTAACACACCTCTCACTAACCCCGACCTCTTCCAGAGCTAACACGCCTCTCACTAACCCCGACCCCTTCCAGAGCTAACACACCTCTCACTAACCTCGACCTCTTCCAGAGCTAACACACCTCTCACTAACCCTGGCCTCTTCCAGAGCTAACACACCTCTCACTAACCCTGGCCTCTTCCAGAGCTAACACACCTCTCACTAACCCTGACCCCTTCCAGAGCTAACACACCTCTCACTAACCCTGGCCTCTTCCAGAGCTAATACGCCTCTCACTAACCCTGACCTCTTCCAGAGCTAACACGCCTCTCACTAACCCTGACCTCTTCCAGAGCTAACACGCCTCTCACTAACCCTGACCTCTTCCAGAGCTAACACGCCTCTCACTAACCCTGACCCTTTCCAGAGCTAACACACCTCTCACTAACCCTGATCTATTCCAGAGCTAACACACCTCTCACTAACCCTGACCTCTTCCAGAGCTAACACGCCTCTCACTAACCCTGACCCTTTCCAGAGCTAACACACCTCTCACTAACCCTGATCTATTCCAGAGCTAACACACCTCTCACTAACCCTGACCTCTTCCAGAGCTAACACACCTCTCACTAACCCTGACCCCTTCCAGAGCTAACACACCTCTCACTAACCTCGACCTCTTCCAGAGCTAACACACCTCTCACTAACCCTGACCTCTTCTA
Source organism: Ascaphus truei (assembly GCF_040206685.1). Lineage (NCBI taxonomy): Eukaryota > Metazoa > Chordata > Amphibia > Anura > Ascaphidae > Ascaphus > Ascaphus truei. Next base: position 15,099,722 of record NC_134497.1, read on the forward strand.
GAGCTAACACACCACTCACTAACCCTGACCTCTTCCAGAGCTAACACGCCTCTCACAAACCCTGACCTCTTCCAGAGCTAACACGCCTCTCACTAACCCTGGCCTCTTCCAGAGCTAACACGCTTCTCACTAACCCTCACCCCTTCCAGAGCTAACACGCCTCTCACTAACCCTGGCCTCTTCCAGAGCTAACACGCCTCTCACTAACCCATGCCTCTTCCAGAGCTAACACGCCTCTCACTAACCCTGACCTCTTCCAGAGCTAACACGCCTCTCACTAACCCTGACCTCTTCCAGAGCTAACACCTCTCACTACCCCCGACCTCTTCCAGAGCTAACACGCCTCTCACTAACCCTGACCTCTTCCAGAGCTAACACCTCTCACTACCCCCGACCTCTTCCAGAGCTAACACGCCTCTCACTAACCCTGACCTCTTCCAGAGCTAACACGCCTCTCACTAACCCTGGCCTCTTCCAGAGCTAACACACCTCTCACTAACCCTGACCTCTTCCAGAGCTAACACGCCTCTCACTAACCCTGGCCTCTTCCTCCTCCACACATACATACAGAACTGTGGCAGCAGCCCTTCTCTCACCAACCTGTGTGACACACAGACCCACATCCTCCTAACCCTGGAGAGTGCGGGGTCTGTGGGAGTAATATCTGCTGGGCCAGGGGATCTCAGGTCCCTGTTACCATAAACCAGACTGCTCCCCCCCCCCTCATATTGCACAAACAATATACCATCCTCCCCCCTATAACACTAATACCTCCCCACAATGCACTGCCCCACCATAGATCTGATACTTTCTATCACAGCGCAGAGCTGCCCCCCATACTTCCCCACAAAGCACCCCCCTATATCACTGATACCTCTCCACAATGCAGCCTCCCCCATAGATCTAATACCCTTCCCCTCATTCAGAGCCCCCCAAAATAGTGAATACCTCTCCACGATGAACCCCCCTGTATCATTAACACCTCTCCACAATGCACAGCCTCCCCCATAAATCTAATACCCTCCCCCTCATGCAGAGCCCCCCCAAAACGCTGATACCTCCCCACATATGCACTGCCCCACCATAGATATGACACTCTCCCCCTCAGTACAAAGGACCCCCCCCCCCCGCATAACACTAATACCCACAATCTACAGCCCCTCCTCTCACCCCCATAGATCTGATACCCTCTCCTCAGCACAGATCCCCCCGGAACCTCCATAACATTAATATCCCCCAGCAGCGCAGGTATCACCAAAGTTAGACAGGCACCCCAACCAGGGGTACCGTCACACAGTGAGCAGGGGTACAGTCACACAGTGAGCAGGGGTACAGTCACACAGTGAGCAGGGGTACAGTCACACAGTGAGCAGGGGTACAGTCACACAGTGAGCAGGGGTACCGTCACACAGTGAGCAGGGGTACCGTCACACAGTGAGCAGGGGTACCGTCACACAGTGAGCAGGGGTACCGTCACACAGTGAGCAGGGGTACCGTCACACAGTGAGCAGGGGTACCGTCACACAGTGAGCAGGGGTACAGTCACACAGTGAGCAGGGGTACAGTCACACAGTGAGCAGGGGTACAGTCACACAGTGAGCAGGGGTACAGTCACACAGTGAGCAGGGGTACCGTCACACAGTGAGCAGGGGTACCGTCACACAGTGAGCAGGGGTACCGTCACACAGTGAGCAGGGGTACCGTCACACAGTGAGCAGGGGTACCGTCACACAGTGAGCAGGGGTACCGTCACACAGTGAGCAGGGGTACCGTCACACAGTGAGCAGGGGTACCGTCACACAGTGAGCAGGGGTACAGTCACACAGTGAGCAGGGGTACAGTCACACAGTGAGCAGGGGTACAGTCACACAGTGAGCAGGGGTACAGTCACACAGTGAGCAGGGGTACAGTCACACAGTGAGCAGGGGTACCGTCACACAGTGAGCAGGGGTACCGTCACACAGTGAGCAGGGGTACAGTCACACAGTGAGCAGGGGTACAGTCACACAGTGAGCAGGGGTACAGTCACACAGTGAGCAGGGGTACAGTCACACAGTGAGCAGGGGTACAGTCACACAGTGAGCAGGGGTACCGTCACACAGTGAGCAGGGGTACCGTCACACAGTGAGCAGGGGTACCGTCACACAGTGAGCAGGGGTACCGTCACACAGTGAGCAGGGGTACCGTCACACAGTGAGCAGGGGTACCGTCACACAGTGACCAGGGGTACAGTCACACAGTGAGCAGGGGTACAGTCACACAGTGAGCAGGGGTACAGTCACACAGTGAGCAGGGGTACAGTCACACAGTGAGCAGGGGTACAGTCACACAGTGACCAGGGGTACAGTCACACAGTGAGCAGGGGTACAGTCACACAGTGAGCAGGGGTACAGTCACACAGTGACCAGGGGTACAGTCACACAGTGAGCAGGGGTACAGTCACACAGTGAGCAGGGGGTACAGTCACACAGTGAGCAGGGGGTACAGTCACACAGTGACCAGGGGTACCGTCACACAGTGAGCAGGGGGTACAGTCACACAGTGAGCAGGGGTACAGTCACACAGTGAGCAGGGGTACAGTCACACAGTGACCAGGGGTACAGTCACACAGTGACCAGGGGTACAGTCACACAGTGAACAGGGGGTACAGTCACACAGTGAGCAGGGGTACAGTCACACAGTGACCAGGGGTACAGTCACACAGTGAGCAGGGGTACAGTCACACAGTGACCAGGGGTACAGTCACACAGTGAGCAGGGGTACAGTCACACAGTGAGCAGGGGGTACAGTCACACAGTGAGCAGGGGGTACAGTCACACAGTGACCAGGGGTACCGTCACACAGTGAGCAGGGGGTACAGTCACACAGTGAGCAGGGGGTACAGTCACACAGTGAGCAGGGGTACAGTCACACAGTGAGCAGGGGTACAGTCACACAGTGAGCAGGGGGTACAGTCACACAGTGAGCAGGGGGTACAGTCACACAGTGACCAGGGGTACCGTCACACAGTGAGCAGGGGTACCGTCACACAGTGAGCAGGGGTACCGTCACACAGTGAGCAGGGGTACAGTCACACAGTGAGCAGGGGTACAGTCACACAGTGAGCAGGGGTACCGTCACACAGTGAGCAGGGGTACCGTCACACAGTGAGCAGGGGTACCGTCACACAGTGAGCAGGGGTACCGTCACACAGTGACCAGGGGTACCGTCACACAGTGACCAGGGGTACAGTCACACAGTGACCAGCGGTACCGTCACACAGTGAGCAGGGGTACAGTCACACAGTGACCAGGGGTACCGTCACACAGTGACCAGGGGTACAGTCACACAGTGACCAGGGGTACAGTCACACAGTGAGCAGGGGTACAGTCACACAGTGAGCAGGGGTACAGTCACACAGTGACCAGGGGTACAGTCACACAGTGACCAGGGGTACAGTCACACAGTGACCAGGGGTACCGTCACACAGTGAGCAGGGGTACAGTCACACAGTGAGCAGGGGTACAGTCACACAGTGACCGGGGGTACCGTCACACAGTGAGCGGGGGTACAGTCACACAGTGAGCGGGGGTACCGTCACACAGTGAGCGGGGGTACAGTCACACAGTGAGCGGGGGTACCGTCACACAGTGACCGGGGGTACAGTCACACAGTGAGCGGGGGTACAGTCACACAGTGACCGGGGGTACAGTCACACAGTGAGCGGGGGTACAGTCACACAGTGAGCGGGGGTACAGTCACACAGTGAGCGGGGGTACAGTCACACAGTGAGCGGGGGTACAGTCACACAGTGACCGGGGGTACAGTCACACAGTGAGCAGGGGTACAGTCACACACTGAGCAGGGGGTACAGTCACACAGTGAGCAGGGGTACAGTCACACAGTGAGCAGGGGTACAGTCACACAGTGAGCAGGGGTACCGTCACACAGTGACCAGGGGTACCGTCACACAGTGAGCAGGGGGTACAGTCACACAGTGACCAGGGGTACAGTCACACAGTGAACAGGGGGTACAGTCACACAGTGACCAGGGGTACCGTCACACAGTGACCAGGGGTACAGTCACACAGTGAGCAGGGGTACAGTCACACAGTGATCAGGGGTACAGTCACACAGTGAACAGGGGGTACAGTCACACAGTGACCAGGGGTACCGTCACACAGTGAGCAGGGGTACAGTCACACAGTGACCAGGGGTACAGTCACACAGTGACCAGGGGTACAGTCACACAGTGAGCAGGGGTACAGTCACACAGTGAGCAGGGGTACAGTCACACAGTGACCGGGGGTACCGTCACACAGTGACCATGGGTACCGTCACACAGTGACCAGGGGTACAGTCACACAGTGACCAGGGGTACAGTCACACAGTGAGCAGGGGTACAGTCACACAGTGACCAGGGGTACAGTCACACAGTGACCAGGGGTACAGTCACACAGTGAACAGGGGGTACCGTCACACAGTGAACAGGGGGTACCGTCACACAGTGACCAGGGGTACAGTCACACAGTGAGCAGGGGTACAGTCACACAGTGACCAGGGGTACAGTCACACAGTGAGCAGGGGAACAGTCACACAGTGAGCAGGGGTACCGTCACACAGTGACCAGGGGTACAGTCACACAGTGAGCAGGGGAACAGTCACACAGTGAGCAGGGGTACAGTCACACAGTGACCAGGGGGTACAGTCACACAGTGAGCAGGGGTACCGTCACACAGTGACCAGGGGTACAGTCACACAGTGACCAGGGGTACAGTCACACAGTGAGCAGGGGTACAGTCACACAGTGAGCAGGGGTACAGTCACACAGTGACCAGGGGTACAGTCACACAGTGAACAGGGGTACAGTCACACAGTGAACAGGGGTACCGTCACACAGTGACCAGGGGTACAGTCACACAGTGACCAGGGGTACAGTCACACAGTGAGCAGGGGTACAGTCACACAGTGAGCAGGGGAACAGTCACACAGTGAGCAGGGGTACCGTCACACAGTGAGCAGGGGTACAGTCACACAGTGAGCAGGGGAACAGTCACACAGTGAGCAGGGGGTACAGTCACACAGTGAGCAGGGGTACCGTCACACAGTGACCAGGGGTACCGTCACACAGTGAGCAGGGGTACAGTCACACAGTGAGCAGGGGAACAGTCACACAGTGAGCAGGGGAACAGTCACACAGTGACCAGGGGTACCGTCACACAGTGAGCAGGGGTACAGTCACACAGTGAGCAGGGGTACAGTCACACAGTGAGCAGGGGGTACAGTCACACAGTGAGCAGGGGGTACAGTCACACAGTGACCAGGGGTACAGTCACACAGTGAGCAGGGGTACCGTCACACAGTGACCAGGGGTACAGTCACACAGTGACCAGGGGGAACAGTCACACAGTGACCAGGGGGTACAGTCACACAGTGAGCAGGGGTACAGTCACACAGTGAGCAGGGGTACCGTCACACAGTGACCAGGGGTACAGTCACACAGTGAGCAGGGGTACCGTCACACAGTGAGCAGGGGTACCGTCACACAGTGACCAGGGGTACCGTCACACAGTGACCAGGGGTACCGTCACACAGTGACCAGGGGTACAGTCACACAGTGAGCAGGGGTACCGTCACACAGTGACCAGGGGGAACAGTCACACAGTGAGCAGGGGGTACAGTCACACAGTGACCAGGGGTACAGTCACACAGTGAGCAGGGGTACCGTCACACAGTGAGCAGGGGGTACAGTCACACAGTGAGCAGGGGTACAGTCACACAGTGAGCAGGGGTACAGTCACACAGTGACCAGGGGTACCGTCACACAGTGAGCAGGGGTACAGTAACACAGTGAGCAGGGGTACAGTCACACAGTGAGCAGGGGTACAGTCACACAGTGACCAGGGGTACAGTCACACAGTGAGCAGGGGTACAGTCACACAGTGACCAGGGGTACAGTCACACAGTGAGCAGGGGTACAGTCACACAGTGAGCAGGGGTACAGTCACACAGTGAGCAGGGGTACAGTCACACAGTGAGCAGGGGTACCGTCACACAGTGACCATGGGTACCGTCACACAGTGACCAGGGGTACAGTCACACAGTGACCAGGGGTACAGTCACACAGTGACCAGGGGTACAGTCACACAGTGAACAGGGGGTACCGTCACACAGTGAACAGGGGGTACCGTCACACAGTGAACAGGGGGTACCGTCACACAGTGAGCAGGGGTACCGTCACACAGTGAGCAGGGGTACAGTCACACAGTGAGCAGGGGTACAGTCACACAGTGAGCAGGGGGTACCGTCACACAGTGACCAGGGGTACAGTCACACAGTGAGCAGGGGTACAGTCACACAGTGACCAGGGGTACAGTCACACAGTGACCAGGGGTACAGTCACACAGTGACCAGGGGTACAGTCACACAGTGAACAGGGGGTACCGTCACACAGTGAACAGGGGGTACCGTCACACAGTGAACAGGGGGTACCGTCACACAGTGAGCAGGGGTACCGTCACACAGTGAGCAGGGGGTACCGTCACACAGTGACCAGGGGTACAGTCACACAGTGAGCAGGGGTACAGTCACACAGTGAGCAGGGGGTACCGTCACACAGTGACCAGGGGTACAGTCACACAGTGACCAGGGGTACAGTCACACAGTGAGCAGGGGTACCGTCACACAGTGAGCAGGGGTACCGTCACACAGTGACCAGGGGTACAGTCACACAGTGAGCAGGGGAACAGTCACACAGTGAGCAGGGGTACAGTCACACAGTGACCAGGGGTACAGTCACACAGTGAGCAGGGGTACAGTCACACAGTGAGCAGGGGTACAGTCACACAGTGAGCAGGGGTACAGTCACACAGTGAGCAGGGGTACAGTCACACAGTGAGCAGGGGGTACCGTCACACAGTGACCAGGGGTACCGTCACACAGTGACCAGGGGTACCGTCACACAGTGACCAGGGGTACAGTCACACAGTGAGCAGGGGTACAGTCACACAGTGACCAGGGGTACAGTCACACAGTGACCAGGGGTACCGTCACACAGTGAGCAGGGGTACAGTCACACAGTGACCAGGGGTACAGTCACACAGTGACCAGGGGTACCGTCACACAGTGACCAGGGGTACAGTCACACAGTGACCAGGGGTACAGTCACACAGTGAGCAGGGGTACAGTCACACAGTGACCAGGGGTACAGTCACACAGTGAGCAGGGGGTACAGTCACACAGTGACCAGGGGTACAGTCACACAGTGACCAGGGGTACAGTCACACAGTGACCAGGGGTACAGTCACACAGTGAACAGGGGGTACCGTCACACAGTGAACAGGGGGTACCGTCACACAGTGAGCAGGGGTACAGTCACACAGTGAGCAGGGGTACCGTCACACAGTGAGCAGGGGTACAGTCACACAGTGAGCAGGGGTACAGTCACACAGTGAGCAGGGGTACAGTCACACAGTGAGCAGGGGTACAGTCACACAGTGAGCAGGGGTACAGTCACACAGTGACCAGGGGGTACAGTCACACAGTGACCAGGGGTACAGTCACACAGTGACCAGGGGTACCGTCACACAGTGACCAGGGGTACCGTCACACAGTGACCAGGGGTACAGTCACACAGTGAGCAGGGGAACAGTCACACAGTGACCAGGGGTACAGTCACACAGTGAGCAGGGGGTACAGTCACACAGTGAGCAGGGGTACAGTCACACAGTGACCAGGGGGTACAGTCACACAGTGAGCAGGGGTACCGTCACACAGTGACCAGGGGTACCGTCACACAGTGACCAGGGGTACCGTCACACAGTGACCAGGGGTACAGTCACACAGTGACCAGGGGTACAGTCACACAGTGACCAGGGGTACAGTCACACAGTGTGCAGGGGTACAGTCACACACTGAGCAGGGGGTACAGTCACACAGTGACCATGGGTACCGTCACACAGTGAGCAGGGGGTACAGTCACACAGTGAGCAGGGGGTACAGTCACACAGTGAGCAGGGGGTGCAGTCACACAGTGAGCAGGGGTACAGTCACACAGTGAGCAGGGGTACAGTCACACAGTGAGCAGGGGTACAGTCACACAGTGACCAGGGGTACAGTCACACAGTGAGCAGGGGTACAGTCACACAGTGAGCAGGGGTACAGTCACACAGTGACCAGGGGTACAGTCACACAGTGAGCAGGGGTACAGTCACACAGTGAGCAGGGGGTACAGTCACACAGTGAGCAGGGGGTACAGTCACACAGTGACCAGGGGTACCGTCACACAGTGAGCAGGGGGTACAGTCACACAGTGAGCAGGGGTACAGTCACACAGTGAGCAGGGGTACAGTCACACAGTGACCAGGGGTACAGTCACACAGTGACCAGGGGTACAGTCACACAGTGAACAGGGGGTACAGTCACACAGTGAGCAGGGGTACAGTCACACAGTGACCAGGGGTACAGTCACACAGTGAGCAGGGGTACAGTCACACAGTGACCAGGGGTACAGTCACACAGTGAGCAGGGGTACAGTCACACAGTGAGCAGGGGGTACAGTCACACAGTGAGCAGGGGGTACAGTCACACAGTGACCAGGGGTACCGTCACACAGTGAGCAGGGGGTACAGTCACACAGTGAGCAGGGGGTACAGTCACACAGTGAGCAGGGGTACAGTCACACAGTGAGCAGGGGTACAGTCACACAGTGAGCAGGGGGTACAGTCACACAGTGACCAGGGGTACCGTCACACAGTGAGCAGGGGTACCGTCACACAGTGAGCAGGGGTACCGTCACACAGTGAGCAGGGGTACAGTCACACAGTGAGCAGGGGTACAGTCACACAGTGAGCAGGGGTACCGTCACACAGTGAGCAGGGGTACCGTCACACAGTGAGCAGGGGTACCGTCACACAGTGAGCAGGGGTACCGTCACACAGTGACCAGGGGTACCGTCACACAGTGACCAGGGGTACAGTCACACAGTGACCAGCGGTACCGTCACACAGTGAGCAGGGGTACAGTCACACAGTGACCAGGGGTACCGTCACACAGTGACCAGGGGTACAGTCACACAGTGACCAGGGGTACAGTCACACAGTGAGCAGGGGTACAGTCACACAGTGAGCAGGGGTACAGTCACACAGTGACCAGGGGTACAGTCACACAGTGACCAGGGGTACAGTCACACAGTGACCAGGGGTACCGTCACACAGTGAGCAGGGGTACAGTCACACAGTGAGCAGGGGTACAGTCACACAGTGACCGGGGGTACCGTCACACAGTGAGCGGGGGTACAGTCACACAGTGAGCGGGGGTACCGTCACACAGTGAGCGGGGGTACAGTCACACAGTGAGCGGGGGTACCGTCACACAGTGACCGGGGGTACAGTCACACAGTGAGCGGGGGTACAGTCACACAGTGACCGGGGGTACAGTCACACAGTGAGCGGGGGTACAGTCACACAGTGAGCGGGGGTACAGTCACACAGTGAGCGGGGGTACAGTCACACAGTGAGCGGGGGTACAGTCACACAGTGACCGGGGGTACAGTCACACAGTGAGCAGGGGTACAGTCACACACTGAGCAGGGGGTACAGTCACACAGTGAGCAGGGGTACAGTCACACAGTGAGCAGGGGTACAGTCACACAGTGAGCAGGGGTACCGTCACACAGTGACCAGGGGTACCGTCACACAGTGAGCAGGGGGTACAGTCACACAGTGACCAGGGGTACAGTCACACAGTGAACAGGGGGTACAGTCACACAGTGACCAGGGGTACCGTCACACAGTGACCAGGGGTACAGTCACACAGTGAGCAGGGGTACAGTCACACAGTGATCAGGGGTACAGTCACACAGTGAACAGGGGGTACAGTCACACAGTGAGCAGGGGTACAGTCACACAGTGACCAGGGGTACAGTCACACAGTGACCAGGGGTACAGTCACACAGTGAGCAGGGGTACAGTCACACAGTGAGCAGGGGTACAGTCACACAGTGACCGGGGGTACCGTCACACAGTGACCATGGGTACCGTCACACAGTGACCAGGGGTACAGTCACACAGTGACCAGGGGTACAGTCACACAGTGAGCAGGGGTACAGTCACACAGTGACCAGGGGTACAGTCACACAGTGACCAGGGGTACAGTCACACAGTGAACAGGGGGTACCGTCACACAGTGAACAGGGGGTACCGTCACACAGTGACCAGGGGTACAGTCACACAGTGAGCAGGGGTACAGTCACACAGTGACCAGGGGTACCGTCACACAGTGACCAGGGGTACAGTCACACAGTGAGCAGGGGAACAGTCACACAGTGAGCAGGGGTACAGTCACACAGTGACCAGGGGGTACAGTCACACAGTGAGCAGGGGTACCGTCACACAGTGACCAGGGGTACAGTCACACAGTGACCAGGGGTACAGTCACACAGTGAGCAGGGGTACAGTCACACAGTGAGCAGGGGTACAGTCACACAGTGACCAGGGGTACAGTCACACAGTGAACAGGGGTACAGTCACACAGTGAACAGGGGTACCGTCACACAGTGACCAGGGGTACAGTCACACAGTGACCAGGGGTACAGTCACACAGTGAGCAGGGGTACAGTCACACAGTGAGCAGGGGAACAGTCACACAGTGAGCAGGGGTACCGTCACACAGTGAGCAGGGGTACAGTCACACAGTGAGCAGGGGAACAGTCACACAGTGAGCAGGGGGTACAGTCACACAGTGAGCAGGGGTACCGTCACACAGTGAGCAGGGGAACAGTCACACAGTGAGCAGGGGAACAGTCACACAGTGACCAGGGGTACCGTCACACAGTGAGCAGGGGTACCGTCACACAGTGAGCAGGGGTACAGTCACACAGTGAGCAGGGGTACAGTCACACAGTGAGCAGGGGGTACAGTCACACAGTGAGCAGGGGAACAGTCACACAGTGAGCAGGGGAACAGTCACACAGTGACCAGGGGTACCGTCACACAGTGAGCAGGGGTACAGTCACACAGTGAGCAGGGGTACAGTCACACAGTGAGCAGGGGGTACAGTCACACAGTGAGCAGGGGGTACAGTCACACAGTGACCAGGGGTACAGTCACACAGTGAGCAGGGGTACCGTCACACAGTGACCAGGGGTACAGTCACACAGTGACCAGGGGGAACAGTCACACAGTGACCAGGGGGTACAGTCACACAGTGAGCAGGGGTACAGTCACACAGTGAGCAGGGGTACCGTCACACAGTGACCAGGGGTACAGTCACACAGTGAGCAGGGGTACCGTCACACAGTGAGCAGGGGTACCGTCACACAGTGACCAGGGGTACCGTCACACAGTGACCAGGGGTACCGTCACACAGTGACCAGGGGTACAGTCACACAGTGAGCAGGGGTACCGTCACACAGTGACCAGGGGGAACAGTCACACAGTGAGCAGGGGGTACAGTCACACAGTGACCAGGGGTACAGTCACACAGTGAGCAGGGGTACCGTCACACAGTGAGCAGGGGGTACAGTCACACAGTGAGCAGGGGTACAGTCACACAGTGAGCAGGGGTACAGTCACACAGTGACCAGGGGTACCGTCACACAGTGAGCAGGGGTACAGTAACACAGTGAGCAGGGGTACAGTCACACAGTGAGCAGGGGTACAGTCACACAGTGACCAGGGGTACAGTCACACAGTGAGCAGGGGTACAGTCACACAGTGACCAGGGGTACAGTCACACAGTGAGCAGGGGTACAGTCACACAGTGAGCAGGGGTACAGTCACACAGTGAGCAGGGGGTACAGTCACACAGTGACCAGGGGTACCGTCACACAGTGACCATGGGTACCGTCACACAGTGACCAGGGGTACAGTCACACAGTGACCAGGGGTACAGTCACACAGTGACCAGGGGTACAGTCACACAGTGAACAGGGGGTACCGTCACACAGTGAACAGGGGGTACCGTCACACAGTGAACAGGGGGTACCGTCACACAGTGAGCAGGGGTACCGTCACACAGTGAGCAGGGGTACAGTCACACAGTGAGCAGGGGTACAGTCACACAGTGAGCAGGGGGTACCGTCACACAGTGACCAGGGGTACAGTCACACAGTGAGCAGGGGTACAGTCACACAGTGACCAGGGGTACAGTCACACAGTGACCAGGGGTACAGTCACACAGTGACCAGGGGTACAGTCACACAGTGAACAGGGGGTACCGTCACACAGTGAACAGGGGGTACCGTCACACAGTGAACAGGGGGTACCGTCACACAGTGAGCAGGGGTACCGTCACACAGTGAGCAGGGGGTACCGTCACACAGTGACCAGGGGTACAGTCACACAGTGAGCAGGGGTACAGTCACACAGTGAGCAGGGGGTACCGTCACACAGTGACCAGGGGTACAGTCACACAGTGACCAGGGGTACAGTCACACAGTGAGCAGGGGTACCGTCACACAGTGAGCAGGGGTACCGTCACACAGTGACCAGGGGTACAGTCACACAGTGAGCAGGGGAACAGTCACACAGTGAGCAGGGGTACAGTCACACAGTGACCAGGGGTACAGTCACACAGTGAGCAGGGGTACAGTCACACAGTGAGCAGGGGTACAGTCACACAGTGAGCAGGGGTACAGTCACACAGTGAGCAGGGGTACAGTCACACAGTGAGCAGGGGGTACCGTCACACAGTGACCAGGGGTACCGTCACACAGTGACCAGGGGTACCGTCACACAGTGACCAGGGGTACAGTCACACAGTGAGCAGGGGTACAGTCACACAGTGACCAGGGGTACAGTCACACAGTGACCAGGGGTACCGTCACACAGTGAGCAGGGGTACAGTCACACAGTGACCAGGGGTACAGTCACACAGTGACCAGGGGTACCGTCACACAGTGACCAGGGGTACAGTCACACAGTGACCAGGGGTACAGTCACACAGTGAGCAGGGGTACAGTCACACAGTGACCAGGGGTACAGTCACACAGTGAGCAGGGGGTACAGTCACACAGTGACCAGGGGTACAGTCACACAGTGACCAGGGGTACAGTCACACAGTGACCAGGGGTACAGTCACACAGTGAACAGGGGGGTACCGTCACACAGTGAACAGGGGGTACCGTCACACAGTGAGCAGGGGTACAGTCACACAGTGAGCAGGGGTACCGTCACACAGTGAGCAGGGGTACAGTCACACAGTGAGCAGGGGTACAGTCACACAGTGAGCAGGGGTACAGTCACACAGTGAGCAGGGGTACAGTCACACAGTGAGCAGGGGTACAGTCACACAGTGACCAGGGGGTACAGTCACACAGTGACCAGGGGTACAGTCACACAGTGACCAGGGGTACCGTCACACAGTGACCAGGGGTACCGTCACACAGTGACCAGGGGTACAGTCACACAGTGAGCAGGGGAACAGTCACACAGTGAGCAGGGGTACAGTCACACAGTGACCAGGGGGTACAGTCACACAGTGAGCAGGGGTACCGTCACACAGTGACCAGGGGTACCGTCACACAGTGACCAGGGGTACCGTCACACAGTGACCAGGGGTACAGTCACACAGTGACCAGGGGTACAGTCACACAGTGACCAGGGGTACAGTCACACAGTGTGCAGGGGTACAGTCACACACTGAGCAGGGGGTACAGTCACACAGTGACCATGGGTACCGTCACACAGTGAGCAGGGGGTACAGTCACACAGTGAGCAGGGGTACAGTCACACAGTGAGCAGGGGTACAGTCACACAGTGAGCAGGGGGTACCATCACACAGTGAGCAGGGGGTACAGTCACACAGTGAGCAGGGGGTGCAGTCACACAGTGAGCAGGGGAACAGTCACACAGTGAGCAGGGGTACAGTCACACAGTGACCAGGGGTACAGTCACACAGTGAGCGGGGGTACAGTCACACAGTGAGCAGGGGTACCGTCACACAGTGACCAGGGGTACAGTCACACAGTGAGCAGGGGTACAGTCACACAGTGAGCAGGGGTACAGTCACACAGTGACCAGGGGTACAGTCACACAGTGACCAGGGGTACAGTCACACAGTGACCAGGGGTACAGTCACACAGTGACCAGGGGTACAGTCACACAGTGACCAGGGGTACAGTCACACAGTGACCAGGGGTACAGTCACACAGTGAGCAGGGGTACAGTCACACAGTGAGCAGGGGTACAGTCACACAGTGAGCAGGGGAACAGTCACACAGTGAGCAGGGGATCAGTCACACAGTGAGCAGGGGTACAGTCACACAGTGAGCAGGGGTACAGTCACACAGTGACCAGGGGTACAGTCACACAGTGACCAGGGGTACAGTCACACAGTGACCAGGGGTACAGTCACACAGTGACCAGGGGTACAGTCACACAGTGACCAGGGGTACAGTCACACAGTGAGCAGGGGTACAGTCACACAGTGAGCAGGGGTACAGTCACACAGTGAGCAGGGGTACAGTCACACAGTGACCAGGGGTACAGTCACACAGTGAGCAGGGGTACAGTCACACAGTGAGCAGGGGTACAGTCACACAGTGACCAGGGGTACAGTCACACAGTGACCAGGGGTACAGTCACACAGTGACCAGGGGTACAGTCACACAGTGAGCAGGGGTACAGTCACACAGTGACCAGGGGTACAGTCACACAGTGAGCAGGGGTACAGTCACACAGTGAGCAGGGGAACAGTCACACAGTGAGCAGGGGATCAGTCACACAGTGAGCAGGGGTACAGTCACACAGTGACCAGGGGTACAGTCACACAGTGAGCAGGGGTACAGTCACACAGTGACCAGGGGTACAGTCACACAGTGAGCAGGGGTACAGTCACACAGTGAGCAGGGGTACAGTCACACAGTGACCAGGGGTACAGTCACACAGTGACCAGGGGTACAGTCACACAGTGAGCAGGGGTACAGTCACACAGTGAGCAGGGGTACAGTCACACAGTGAGCAGGGGTACAGTCACACAGTGAGCAGGGGTACAGTCACACAGTGACCAGGGGGTACAGTCACACAGTGACCAGGGGTACAGTCACACAGTGACCAGGGGTACAGTCACACAGTGAGCAGGGGTACAGTCACACAGTGAGCAGGGGTACAGTCACACAGTGACCAGGGGTACAGTCACACAGTGAGCAGGGGTACAGTCACACAGTGAGCAGGGGTACCGTCACACAGTGAGCAGGGGTACCGTCACACAGTGAGCAGGGGTACAGTCACACAGTGAGCAGGGGTACCGTCACACAGTGAGCAGGGGTACCGTCACACAGTGACCAGGGGTACAGTCACACTGTGAGCAGGGGTGCTGACCCACACGTATACACGGTTTCCCACAGGTCTGCACACATTTGTGAGGCTCGTTACTCACCGTCTTCCGGACCCTGCAGGTTCTGGGGACTCCGCATCTTCTCGTCTTCACTGGGGCTCGCAGACTTGTCTACCCATCTGGGGTCATTCATGTCCGGCTCGTCACTGCTCACGGATAGCTCATCCTGAAACACAGGAGGGGGGGGGGGGGCTGTGAGAGCAGCCGGCAGAGGCTTCCCTAACCCCTGCGGTGCTGCACACCTAACTGCACCCATACTGCAAAAGCACCCGCACGGCACGAGCTTCCAGGAAAGGAAGGGTTAAAGTGCACACACCCGTTCAGTCACAGACACGGTGACACCCTCCTGTCCCCGGGTCACGTGATGGGGACGCGGGGAAGGTGCACAGACGTCTCCGCGGGGAGCAGCTCGCAGGGACATTACTCTGCTTGACATGTCTGCTGCCATCTCAGACTTTGTTCACTTCTCAAACAAACAGTAACGTTTAAATCCGGAAGTCCGGGTGCAGGACGGAGGCATCGCTAGGAAAACTCGCTCCACAAAATGTTACCTTGTATTTTAGGGGTCATCCCAGACAGTTCTAATTTAACCCATGAAGTGCACAAGCCAGGCTCCCTGTTCATCTCACTACCCCAGAGGGTAGGTAACAGGGGTACACAGAAATTCCACATTACCAAACAGTATAGGGGGGTCTCTAATGTATACACCTGCATAAAACACATCTCTGTCCTGGTAACTATTGGGCGATAAGACCTGATAAATAGCTATGCCCCTTTATCAGTATTGCAAAATGAAACGTTTTGAAAGGCCGTAACTTTTTATATAATACAACCTATCTCCCTGTGTGCTTCTCAGAAATAGCACCATGTACATCTCTTCTGTGTCACAGGCCCATCCATATGCACACACACGTTTATCACACATACATATATCGTATAAACATCATACACACGTGTACATTTGTCCCTACATATACATTTATAGCTACATATGAATACGTACGTCATATATACATACAACCTGCATATGAATACGTACATCACATATATGTCCTGCATATGAATACGTACATACATACATCCTACACATGAATACGTACATCATATATACATACATCCTACATATGAATACGTACTTCACATATATGTCTTGCATATGAATACATACAACATATGAATACGTACTATATATATACATACATACATCCTACACATGAATACGTACATCATATATACATACATCCTACACATAAATATGTACGATATATATACACATACATCCTGCATATGGATACATACATCATATATACATACATCCTACACATGAATACATACATCATATATACATACATCCTACACATGAATACTGTCACGTACGGCACACCTGTGAGCACGTGACCTGTATACGGGACAAGGGTTAATTCTCCACTCGCAAGTGCTCCCACTCTTCACCTCCGCAAAGGTCCCTCAGATGAGTAATATTTTCCCTAAATCTGTCCCAATATACCACCGTCACGAACAGCACACACGTGAGCATGTGACTTAGATCTGCAACCAGGGTTAATACACACAGCTACTCTAGCCAACCCGCCTTTCCCCTCCGCAAGGTACCTCCAATGAGTTAATATTAACCCCTTACTCAATTGCAGTCATATCTATATGCTTCCACCTCCCGATATAGTTATGCACATAAAAGATGTCAAATTAATATTTGCCAGGGTCCCAAGTCCCTGTTTATTATAGAAAAAACTATGCACTTTAAGGCGGCGTCCATAGAAACTTCGCCCGTGCGGAGGCGCGTACCATGGCCAGGGAAAGCACCCGCTTTAGCCGTCCGTGGGCGTGTCTAGGGGCGTGCCAGTGACGTCACGGAGCTGGTTCGCCCTCATTGGCGAACAACATTGGGCGAACCGCTCACGTGACCGGCCCGTCGCGCCAAGAAATCAGTTTTAACTGATTTCTTGCACAACGCGCGCCCCCTCCCGCTTCCGCGCGCACGCACACTGTATAGACGCGATCACTGCCTTTAGGCAGTCTGATCGCTCAACGTGCGGACGCGTCCGTCCATACCATGGATGCAGCCTAACACACAAAAATCCGTTGTAGCAAAATGTGTCTGAATATGGACATACTCTCTCCAGAGCGTGCAACAGTTCATTCCGAGCCCAAAGCATCACTTATTCAATGTTATATATATATATATATATAACTGTATGAACATACAGTAATATTTACAGTTGCTTTATATATATATATATATATATATATATATATATATATATATATATATATATGGCCGCGCTTATGGCGACGGCGACGTCACGCTGCGGTCGCTGGAAAAATAAAATTTATGTGACTTCCAGCGATCGCGACCAAGCCGTCTCGCCGCGCCTACTATAAGCGCACGCGACAGCGTCAATACATTTGTTTTGACGCGACATCGCGTCGCTGTCACTATAAGCGCGGCCTATAAAAATACAGTGCTGAAATTACAGAAAAGGGATCACAAGAACATACAATTACAGTAAATGCAGGACAGTTTCTCAAAATAAACGGATATAACATAAAAGAAAACCCTACACAGTACATTTCCCAAATGCCATAGGTTTTCTCCCAGAGAGGTCACTGGCACAGAAAGAGAAATCATGTTCAGTATTTGGTCCAAAATACACCCCTCTTGAAATCTCCTTTTCATAATCTTTGCCAAGACTTAAATACATTATTTCCCCATGGAAACAACACAAACCCAGCCCCGTCGTAAGTCAGCTGTTGGATTGACAGTTTTACGACAGAGTAAAAACGCTACAAAAATGATGTTTAGGTCCTGCCTCAATATCTAAACGTACCCTTAACGTCCCTTCTGTAATTCTTAGACACGTGAGCTACATTAACAGATTTGGGCGCTCAACGCTGTAGCAACGAGGCTAATCACGACCGTATTAATCCTAAACTTAAGCGACACATGGACATCTGCCCCATAGTACCTCAGTGTGTGGTGTGGTTGGATTTGTCTTCTTGTCACGGTTACAAAGATGTACCTGTTATTATGCAGAGGAGATGACGTTGCATGATATTCTCATTTTTAAGAACGTCACTCTTAGGTTGAATCCTTTTTTAGCCACGCCCCCTGAACCTTGCAGAACCCTCCAGAGAATGCTTTTGAAGGTAGCTCTAAAAGGATCAAGTTTATAAAGTGGTCACAATGGCCATGTTTTATTCCCACCTCTGGCCAGACAACTGCCCTTATCTCGAGACTCTATCAGCAACATACAACCCACCTGGCACATATAGTGGGCCATACAGGATAGCCTCCCCCCCCCCCCAATTAAGCTCTCTTTGAAGACGAGTACAAACCCAGAGGACCTGTTACACACCCAGCATATTGTATTTTTAAACCCAAGTTGTACCTTATTAAACACTGAAGCACCAGATGGATTAAAGTACATAATATGAATATGTACATCGTATATAGATCCTGCATATGAATACGTACATCATATATACATACATCCTGCATATGAATACATACATCATATATACATACATCATATATACATACATACATCCTGCATATGAACACGTACATCATATATACATACATACATACATCATATATACATACATCCTGCATATGAATACATACATCATATATACATACATCATATATACATACATACATCATATATACAGTACATACATCCTGCATATGAACACGTACATCATATATACATACATCCTGCATATGTGGTGTACATATAGAGCAGGTTTCCTATACGTGGTGAGAATCAGTATTCCCTCAGTACTTTCCACGTGACATGCGGAGCTGTGCCACGTGCGGAGCTGTGCCACTATACTACTACTCATTCTATGGCCTGCTGCCCCCCTAGATCCCTGAGGGGCGCAGAGGGCATGATGCAGGTTGAGGCCGCGCCTGGAAAACTCTGCGTCATTTCATAATCTGGACGCCGTTTGCATTAACCCGGGAGAACGAATACCACGCGGACGTGGAGAAAGGAGGACATCACTATACGAGCCCCCCGATTTGCAATAAAGCAGGGGGGTTCTCAACCCCAGTCCTCGAGACCCCGCAACAGGTCATGTTACCAGGACAGGTCGCCCTGCTTCAGCACAGGCGGCTCAATGTGCTCAACCTGTGCTGAAGCAGCCTCTTCGACTGAGCCACCTGTGCTGAAGCAGGGATAGCCGTAAAACCTGACCTATTGGGGAGTCTTGGGGATCTATGTACTGCGTGATATCATGTGTTAATGATTTGTAGAGATATGGAGTATTACATTTTCACTCTGGGTTTTCTTTCGTGTGTTTATATAGTGCCCGGGTATTTATACTTGTTAACTGGGTCCTTGTGACTTCCCCTCATGACTTTCCATCTCGGCTTAATCCTAGTGATATTCATATCTTATATGGGAGCTTCTGTACTGACTGCCATTTGTGGCAAATGGGAAAACGTATTACAAAAAGTAGCATGCAGCAGGAAGCTGTGTCGTAAAAGCAAGCCACTGCGAACCTACAAGAGAGGCATGGACACAGTCAGATCTAACATAAGGGTGGCACGTGAGTGTCCAGGACAGAGGCACGGACAAAGTCAGATCTAACATAAGGGTGGCACGTGAGTGTCCAGGACAGAGGCACGGACACGCTTAGATCTATCCAAAGGGTGGCACGAGAGTGCGCAGGACAGAGGCACGGACACAGCCAGATCTATCCAAAGGGTGCACGAGAGTGCCCAGGACAGAGGCATGGACACACCCAGATCTATGCAAAGGGTGGCAGAGATTGCCCAGGACAGAGGCATGGACACAGCCAGATCTATCCAAAGGATGGCATCAAAGTGCCCAGGACAGAGGCACGGACACACACATCTCTCCCAGGGGTGGCATGAAAATGCCCAGGACAGAGGCACACATCTCTCCCAGGGGTGGCATGAAAATGCCCAGGACAGAGGCACACATCTCTCCCAGGGGTGGCATGAAAATGCCCAGGACAGAGGCACACATCTCTCCCAGGGGTGGCATGAAAATGCCCAGGACAGAGGCACAGATCTCTCCCAGGGGTGGCATGAAAATGCCCAGGACAGAGGCACACATCTCTCCCAGGGGTGGCATGAAAATGCCCAGGACAGAGGCACACATCTCTCCCAGGGGTGGCATGAAAATGCCCAGGACAGAGGCACACATCTCTCCCAGGGGTGGCATGAAAATGCCCAGGACAGAGGCACACATCTCTCCCAGGGGTGGCATGAAAATGCCCAGGACAGAGGCACAGATCTCTCCCAGGGGTGGCATGAAAATGCCCAGGACAGAGGCGCACATCTCTCCCAGGGGTGGCATGAAAATGCCCAGGACAGAGGCACACATCTCTCCCAGGGGTGGCATGAAAATGCCCAGGACAGAGGCGCACATCTCTCCCAGGGGTGGCATGAAAATGCCCAGGACAGAGGCACACATCTCTCCCAGGGGTGGCATGAAAATGCCCAGGACAGAGGCACACATCTCTCCCAGGGGTGGCATGAAAATGCCCAGGACAGAGGCACACATCTTTCCCAGGGGTGGCATGAAAATGCCCAGGACAGAGGCACACATCTCTCCCAGGGGTGGCATGAAAATGCCCAGGACAGAGGCACACATCTCTCCCACGGGTGGCATGAAAATGCCCATGACAGAGGCACAGATCTCTCCCAGGTGCAAAATGCATAGTAGAATAGCCCCGAGGAGAAAAAGTCCAGAGGCTGTAAATTCTAGTCCCGGCTCATGGGAGCCGAATGGCAAATGCATAGAATCTGTGTGATCAACCATCGGGCATACAGCAGAGGAAGCATTCACAAACAGGACATGCGTAACAGGGAGATTTGTTTAGTAGGGAGCAGTCTCTGTCTGCAGATAACAGGGAATCACTCTAATGCTGCACAGACTGGGAGGAGATATTCCCTCTCACCAACACTTGGCGATTCTCTCTGTATATCGGAGTTATTGGTGAGGTCAGGGATACAGACCCCTCCTCCTGTTACTGTGGGATAATCATAAACCCAAGGAGGAGGGTGTGAGCTGCTGGGCTCTCATTGTGGCCTGTTTGTGCAGAGTCATAAGGCTGGAGCGTTTAAAGGGATGCAGAGACCTGAAGCACACGGAGTCTTCCAACATCACACAGGCAGGGAGGATACAGAGAGAGGCTTCCTCTATACACACACACTTATTCTACAGCAGTGTGTACAGTGTATCTCACACCTACCCTACAGCTGTGTGTGTATCTCACACCTACAGTACTCCACAGCGATGTGTGTATATATCACACCTACAGTTCTGTGTGTGTGTGTGTATCTCACACCTACTCCACAGCGATGTGTGTGTATATATCACACCTACAGTTCTGTGTGTGTGTGTATCTCACACCTACTCCACAGCGATGTGTGTGTATATATCACACCTACAGTTCTGTGTGTGTGTGTATCTCACACCTACTCCACAGCGATGTGTGTGTGTATATATCACACCTACAGTTCTGTGTGTGTGTGTGTATCTCACACCTACTCCACAGCGATGTGTGTGTATATATCACACCTACAGTTCTGTGTGTGTATCTCACACCTACTCCACAGCGATGTGTGTGTATATATCACACCTACCCCACAGCAGTTTGTATGTATATGTATATATCACACCTAACTCAAAGCAGTGTATGCGTGTGTGTGTGTATAGATATATAACACCTACCCCACACGAAGGTAGCTCTGACAAAGAAGACGTTTATACCGTGTGCAGGGCACGCAGACGTTTGTCCCGTGTGCAGGGCACGCAGACGTTTGTCCCGTGTGCAGGGCACGCAGACGTTTATACCGTGCAGGGCACGCAGACGTTTATACCGTGTGCAGGGCACGCAGACGTTTATACCGTGTGCAGAGCACGCAGATGTTTATACCGTGTGCAGGGCACGCAGACGTTTATACCGTGTGCAGGGCACGCAGACGTTTATACCGTGTGCAGGGCACGCAGACGCGTTTATACCGTGTGCAGGGCACGCAGACGTTTGTCCCGTGTACAGGGCACGCAGACGCGTTTATACCGTGTGCAGGGCACGCAGACGTTTGTACCGTGTGCAGGGCACGCAGACGCGTTTATACCGTGTGCAGGGCACGCAGACGTTTGTACCGTGTGCAGGGCACGCAGACGCGTTTATACCGTGTGCAGGGCACGCAGACGTTTATACCGTGTGCAGGGCACGCAGACGTTTGTCCCGTGTGCAGGGCACGCAGACGTTTATACCGTGTGCAGGGCACGCAGACGCGTTTATACCGTGTGCAGGGCACGCAGACGTTTGTACCGTGTGCAGGGCACGCAGACGCGTTTATACCGTGTGCAGGGCACGCAGACGTTTGTAGCGTGTGCAGGGCACGCAGACGCGTTTATACCGTGTGCAGGGCACGCAGACGTTTGTCAGGCACAATGAGTGTGTGTACAATCACGTGCGGCAAGTCACTGTGTCTGCCTATTCCTGCGGGCACTGCCATAACTCTGCCAAGATGTTATCCCCAGGAACAGATGTGTGTGTGTGTGTATATACGGTTTGTCTCCTGGCTTTGGGTTCCAGAACAGGCTCTGCTGATGCTTTAAGCCTATAAATAGTTAAATGCACACGTATGTACAATATATATCTCTAAATACACACCCAGCAGTGTGTGGAGAGAACTCAGTGGTTTTCACTGGATTTGCATCTAAACCCATGCTGTGCTTAAAATCTGTGTTAACAGCGAGCATTAGCTTATAAGGGTTCCATGTAAAAATGGATTTCAGGCAAAAAGGTGACACATTGTGCTCATTTGCATGTCATTTCCCAGAATCCCTTGCCGCAGTGGAAGCACTGTACGCTAGGTGATAATGGTGAAAGGCAGGGTTGCAGACCTCTCTGGCTGCGGCCACACGGCCGCGCTCATGCTTGAGAGTGGTGACGTCACCAACTCTCCAAGCATGAGCGCTCGGCTGTCCTGCATATTGTTTTTCAAGCGGTGGCGGGGGGCGTGGCCGTGCAGTGACTGGCGGATTGGTTGCTGAGGGTCATGTGACCCTTCAGCGTACCTCAAATCAATTTTATCTGTCTCACATAGCACCAGCGAGTGGACGGGCACAGGTGTGCGCCCGTTCATATTTACATTCACTAATGTAAACGCGCCAAGCGCGCACATCGGCAGCGTGGACGCAGCCTAAGACATGTGAATGTGCTCACAAGTGAGCTTTTTATTTGATATATATATATTATATACAGACGGACTGTACATGGATGTGTATATTTTATATATACACATACACACAAATACATACATAAATATATATATATCCCCTGTATATATCTGTTTATACGCACAATGTACAGTGTGTTTGTGTGTATATATATATATATATATATATATATATATATATATCTCTGTACCGTTAGCCGAGCTTAATAATCGAAAACAAATTGTCGATACCGTTCTGTGGCTAATGAAATGCTAAATCGCACAAATAAAAGTATTTCGGTAGCCACAGAACGGTATCGACTATTTGCTTTTGATTATATATATATATATATATATATATATATACACACACCATGTATATGTACATCCATGTACATGATATATACCCCTTGTATGTACTTACAGTATATATACCCCCTGAATATATGTACATTAGATATCTGAAATATATATATATATATATATATATATATATATATATATATATACACATACATACATACACGCAGTCAGATGCCCCAGGGGGGTGGTGATTATGTGCCACAATTGATGGGGAGGTCAGGGGTTCGTGTGTTCTTATATTTGAAAGCTCATGTCCCAAAGGTGGATTCCCAGTTTGGGTGTCAGTGAGGTTGTGTGCAGTTAGTAGGCGTGTGTCGGGTAAGTTATGAGTGTGCACTTAGTTGGCATGGGTTATGGGTGTGCATTTAGATGGGGTGGGTTATGGGTATGCGGTTAGTTGGCATGGGTTGGGTGGGTTATGGGTATGCTGTTAGTAGGCGTGGGTTGGGTGGGTTATGGGTGTGCTGTTAGTAGGCATGGGTTGGATGGGTTATGGGTATGCTGTTAGTAGGCGTGGGTTGGATGGGTTATGGGTATGCTGTTAGTAGGCATGTGTTGGGTGGGTTATGGGTGTGCTGTTAGTAGGCGTGGGTTGGATGGGTTATGGGTGTGCTGTTAGTAGGCGTGGGTTGGGTGGGTTATGGGTGTGCAGTTGGTAGGCGTGGGTTGGGTGGGTTATGAGTGTGCAGTTGGTAGGCGTGGGTTGGGTGGGTTATGGGTGTGCAGTTGGTAGGCGTGGTTTGGATGGGTTATGGATGTGCAGTTGGTAGGTGTGGTTTGGATGGGTTATGGGCGTGCAGTTGGTAGGTGTGGTTTGGATGGGTTATGGGCGTGCAGTTGGTAGGTGTGGTTTGGATGGGTTATGGGCGTGCATTTGGTAGGTGTGGTTTGGATGGGTTATGGGCGTGCAGTTAGTAGGTGTGGTTTGGATGGGTTATGGGCGTGCAGTTGGTAGGCGTGGTTTGGATGGGTTATGGGCGTGCAGTTGGTAGGCGTGGTTTGGATGGGTTATGGGCGTGCAGTTGGTAGGCGTGGGTTGGATGGGTTATGGGCGTGCAGTTGGTAGGCGTGGTTTGGATGAGTTATGGGCGTGCAGTTGGTAGGCGTGGTTTGGATGGGTTATGGGCGTGCAGTTGGTAGGCGTGGTTTGGATGGGTTATGGGCGTGCAGTTGGTAGGTGTGGTTTGGAAGGGTTATGGGCTTAGCAGTTGGTAGGTGTGGTTTGGATGGGTTATGGTCGTGCAGTTGGTAGGTGTGGTTTGGATGGGTTATGGTCGTGCAGTTGGTAGGTGTGGTTTGGATGGGTTATGGGCGTGCAGTTGGTAGGTGTGGTTTGGATGGGTTATGGGCGTGCAGTTTGTAGGTGTGGTTTGGATGGGTTATGGGCGTGCAGTTGGTAGGTGTGGTTTGGATGGGTTATGGGCGTGCAGTTGGTAGGTGTGGTTTGGATGGGTTATGGGCGTGCAGTTGGTAGGTGTGGTTTGGATGGGTTATGGGCGTGCAGTTGGTAGGTGTGGTTTGGATGGGTTATGGGCGTGCAGTTGGTAGGTGTGGTTTGGATGGGTTATGGGCATGCAGTTGGTAGGTGTGGTTTGGATGGGTTATGGGCGTGTAGTTGGTAGGCATGAGTTGGGTGGATTATGGGCGTGCAGTTGGTAGGCATGAGTTGGGTGGATTATGGGCGTGCAGTTGGTAGTCATGAGTTGGGTGGATTATGGGCGTGCAGTTGGTAGGCATGGGTTGGGTGGGTTATGGGTCTGCTGTTAGTTGGTGTGGTTTGGATGGGTTATGGGTGTGCAATTGGTAGGCGTGGTTTGGATGGGTAATGGGCATTCAGTTGGTAGGCATGGGTTGGGTGGATTATGGGCGTGCAGTTGGTAGGCGTAGGTTTGGATGGGTTGTGGGTGTGCAATTGGTAGGCGTGGGCTGGGTGAGTTATGGGTGTGCAGTTAATAGGTGTGGTTTGAATGGGTTATGGGTGTACACTTAGTAGGTATGAGTTGGGTGGGTTATGGGTGTGAACTTAGTTGGTGTGGTTTGGGTGGGTTATGGGCGTGCAGTTGGTTGGCGTGGGCTGGGTGGGTTATGGGCGTGCAGTTAGTAGGTGTGGTTTGGGTGGGTTATGGGTGTGCTGTTGGTAGGCGTGGGCTGGGTGGGTTATGGGCGGGCACTTAGTAGGCGTGGGTTAAGGGTGTGCACTTAGTAGGCATGAGTTGAGTGGGATATGGGCATGCTGTTGGTAGGCGTGGGTTGGATGGGTTATGGGGTGTCCAGTTGGTAGGGATGGGCGAGTTATGGGCATGCAGTCGATAGGTGCTAAGTGGGCACGGTTCAATATAGCAAAGTAGTTTCCAATGAATCAGAAGTGCCCTGCGCCCGCATGGGCTGAGGGCTCTACTTTAGGATGTGGGTGACAGGGATGGAGTAGGGTGACAGGGATGGAGTAGGGTGACAGGGATGGAGTAGGGTGACAGGGATGCAGCAGGGTGACAGGGATGCAGCAGGGCGACAGGGACGGAGAAGGGGGTGGGGGGGCGAGCAGAAGATGCCCACCTGCCCCCCTGTGCCCCTTTCACCTCCCGCGGTTGCCCTGCAGGGCGCTGACTGGCGAAGAGCTGATTAATAATCAACTGCACGGAGCCGGTCCATCGGTGAATGGATTAGGACAATGATAGCAGCGGAGGAGCCGCCGGATCTCGGAGTCACTGGCTGTTTGGATTTAAACAAGTGGGATGGAACCAGCGGCCGTTACCCGCCCGACCCCCAGCACCTGTATACACCCCCAGCCCCCTAACTGCATCCAGCACCTATCTACCTGTATCCCCCCCCCCCCCCCCGGTATATGTGCAGTATATATACACCCCCCTCCCAGCCCCGCACTGTATCACCCCCAGGTATATAAGTGCAGTATATATATACACCCCCCCTGGGGTCCCCACCTCAGGCCGGGTATCCGGGTGCTCGGGCTCCGGGTGTGACAGCTGCGCCCGGAGCTGCGGGGCTGGGGACTGCGCTGACGTCACGGCCACAGGAGGCGTGTCCTACGCGGGCCACCGTAGCCAGGGCAAGGGGTGTGGCTAGTGAGGCTGCCCACTGTATACAGTGAGTGTATCTATCTATGTGTGTTTATGTACAGTATGTATATATGCACACAGCCTGTACATATACACAGTATATATATATATATATATATATATATACACCTCCTATATTATATATACATATACATGCATATACATCCCCTGTGTATATGTACAGTATGTATGTATGTATGTATCTATATACACTCCCTAAACATATGCATATACATCCCCTGCATATATGTACAGTATATGTATATAAACACTCCATATACATGTATGCATATACATCCCCTGCATATATGTACAGTATATGTATATAAACACTCCATATACATGTATGCATATACATCCCCTGTATATATGTACAGTATATATCTATATACACTCCCTATACATATATGCATATACATTCCTTGTGTATATGTACAGTATATATGTGCCTATATGTACAATATATATATATCTGCATATATGTACAGTATATATCTATATGCCCCCTATACATATATGCATATACATCCAGTGTGTATATGTACAGTATATATCTATATACACTCCCTATACATATATGCATATACATCCCCTGTATATATGTACCGTATAAATGGGTATATACACACACATACCATCTATATATGTACAGTATATATCTGCATATATGTACATTATATGTACATTATATATATATATATATATATATATATATATATATATATATATATATATATATATATATATATATATATACACACACACACACACAGTGGTTGACAAATCACCAAAAAATCTACTCGCCACACAAAAAAATCTACTCGCCACCTAGTACCAAACGTGTGCTGCTTGGCCCTATATTTACTCGCCCGGGGGTTAAATCCACTCGCCCAGGGCGAGCAAATGTATAGGTTTGTTGAACACTGTATATATATATATATATATATATATATATATATATATATATATATATATATATATATATGCATGTACATCCCCTGTGTATATGTACAGTATATATCTGTGTATTTATGTATTGTGTATATATACACACACCCTGTACATCTAAACAGTATATATTTATATACACTCCCTATACATATATGCATATATATCCCCTGTATATATGTACAGAATATATATCTATATACACTCCCTATACATTATGTATATACATGCCTTGTGTGTATGTACAGTATATATCTGCCTATATGTACAGTATATATCTGCATATATGTACAGTATATATCTATATACCCCCTATACATATATGCATATACATCCCGTGTGTATATGTACAGTATATATCTATAAACATTCCCTATACATATATGCATACATCCCCTGTATATATGTACCGTATATATGGGTATAAACACACACATACCATCTATATATGTACAGTATATCTGCATCTATGTACAGTATATATATATATACACTCCCTATACATATATGCATGTACATTCCGTGTATATGTACAGTATTTATATATAAAAACACCCTGTATGTCTAAACAGTATATATTTATATACACTCCCTATACATATATGCATATACATCCCCTGTATATATGTACAGTATATATCTATATACACTCCCTATACATATATGCATATTCATCCCCTGTGTATGTGTACAGTATATAGCTATATACAGTTCCTATACATATTTGCATATACATCCCCTGTATATATGTACAGTATATATGGGTATATACACACACATACAATCTATATATGTACAATACATATCTGCATATATGTACAGTATATATCTAGATACACTCCCTATACATATATGCATGTACATCCCCTGTGTATATGTACAGTATATATCTCTGTGTATTTATGTACAGTGTGTATATATACACACACCCTGTACGTTGGAGATAAGTGACATTGGGAGAATGTGAGTGAGATAGGGGGGATGAGTGACATTGGGAGGAGGTGAGTGATGGTTGGAGATGAAGGACATTGGGAGAATGTGAGTGAGATATGGGGGATGAGTGACATTGGGAGAATGTGAGTGAGATAGGGGGGGGTGAGTGACATTGGGAGGAGGTGGGTGAGATGGTTGGAGATGAGTGACATTTGGAGAATGTGAGTGAGATATGGGGGGATGAGTGACATTTGGAGAATGTGAGTGAGATAGGGGGGGTGAGTGACATTGGAAGGAGGAGAGTGATGGTTGGAGATGAGTGACATTGGGAGAATGTGAGCGAGATAGGGGGGATGAGTGACATTGGGAGGAGGTGAGTGAGATGGTTGGACATAAGTGGCATTGGGAGAATGTGAGTGAGATAGGGGAAATGAGTGACATTGGGAGGATTTGAGTGAGATGGGGGGAGATGAGTGACATTGGGAGGAGGTAAATGAGATGGTTGGGAATGAATGACATTTGGAGGAGGTGAGTGATGGTTGGAGATGAGTGACATTGGGAAAATGTGAGTGAGATAGGGGAGAGGAGTGACATTGGGAGGAGGTGAGTGAGATGGTTGGAGATGAGTGACATTGGGAGACTGTGAGTGAGATAGGGGGATGAGTGACATTGGGAGGAGGTGCGTGATGGTTGTAGATGAGTGAGATGGTTGGAGATGAATGACATTGGCAGAATGTGAGTGAGATAAGGGGGAGATGAGTTACATTGGGAGTGAGATGGTTGGAGATGAGTGCCATTTGGAGAATGTGAGTGAGATAGGGGGGATGAGTGACATTGGAAGGAGGTGAGTGAGATGGTTGTAGATGAGTGACATTGGGAGAATGTGAGTGAGATAGGGGGATGAGTGACATTGGGAGGAGGTGAGATGGGGAGATGAGTGACATTGGGAGGAGGTGAGTGAGATGGTGGGAGAGGAGTAACATTGGGAAAATCTGACTGAGATAGGGGAGAGATGAATGACATTGAGAGGAGGTGAGTGATGGTTGGAGATGAGTGACATTGGGAGAATGTGAGTGAGATAGAGGGAGATGAGTGATATTGGGAGAATGTGAGTGAGATAGGGGAGAGATAAATGACATTGGGAGGAGGTGAGTGATGGTTGGAGATGAGTGACATTGGGAGAATGTGAGTGAGATAGAGGGAGATGAGTGATATTGGGAGAATGTGAGTGAGATAGGGGAGAGATGAGTGACATTGGGAGGAGGTGAGATGGTTGGAGATGAGTGACATTGGGAGAATGTGAGTGAGATAGAGGGAGATGAGTGACATTGGGAGAATGTGAGTGAGATAGGGGAGAGATGAGTGACATTAGGAGAATGTGAGTGAGATGGTTGTAGATGAGTGACATTAGGAGAATGTGAGTGAGATGGTTGTAGATGAGTGACATTAGGAGAATGTGAGTGAGATGGTTGTAGATGAGTGACATTAGGAGAATGTGAGTGAGATGGTTGTAGATGAGTGACATTAGGAGAATGTGAGTGAGATGGTTGTAGATGAGTGACATTAGGAGAATGTGAGTGAGATGGTTGTAGATGAGTGACATTGGGAGGAGGTGAGATGGTTGGAGATGAGTGACATTAGGAGAATGTGAGTGAGATGGTTGTAGATGAGTGACATTGGGAGGAGGTGATTGACTTGGGGGGGGGGGGGGGGAGTTGAATGATTTCTCCCATTAGCAGAGCAGGATCCCAACTCAATCTATAATCCAACCGCTCCCCAACACATCCTTCTCCCCCCCCCCCCCCCCCCAGCCTACCCTGGCCCACACCTTTATTGGCTGGTCCCACACGGCAAGTGGTGGCTCCTGTCTTTACTGTGGGAGCCATGAAGTACCGGACAGGCTGGGGGAGGAACAGCATGCCGCCGATGAACTGCAGGGCGGTCAAGAGCAGCCGGGGCACCTGAGGGCTGTGTTCGGCAACACAGAGATTTATGGGACACGACTGTCAGATGCTCGGCAGTGATTTACAGTGCTGCCAAGGGAACCAGGTGACAGCTAAATTCACTGGTTCTCCAAACCGGTAGACAGTTTAACACTTGGAACTTTCTTAAACATTAGATTATTGTCGTTATCGACGTTTCGGTCCCTGTTGGGAACAATGCCAATCTTTCAATCCCTTTTATTTAGCCAGCAATTATTTGTTCCCAGGTTATTGAGACTCGGGGTTGGGCTGAACATTTTTTGCGTTAGTATATAGCTTACCCATAATTTACAATAGAGGTTTTTATTAATCAATGAGTGAGGTCTTTCAGCTGAAATTTCTGTTTCAGGGACACTGTGGACATTTTTTAATTGTTATTCGTTTTGTGTGATGTACTTAATAAATGTCATACTTTTGTATGCTAGAGTGCTATAGTTGGGATACTTCTTTCTTCTCGTTAACACATATTAATTATCCCCAGCACCGTCAGTAGTGTATATTATTAACACTTGATTAACTGATTTTGGCACATGTTATTGGTGGGCTGTTGCAGGCTTTTCTCTGTGTTTCATATACTATATATATATATATATATATATATATATATATATATATATATATATATATAATCAACCCCACACTGATGAGACCCATCAAGGTGGAAACAGTCTGTCTGTGGGTGGTTTTCTGGGTATGCACCTTAACCCTGGCTGTGCTCGAAGCTGTGACCATGCAGCAAGCTTAAGCCTATAGGGAACCATGTTAAAAATGGTTATTGAGGCAAAAAGTGACACTGTGTGCTCATTTGCATGTCATTTCCCAGAATCCCTTGCTGCAGTGGAAGTGCTGTATGCTGGGTGATAATGGGGAAAGGTGGGGTTGCCGACCTGCCTAAGACATGCAGATGAGCATACAGCTATATTTGCATATTTGCTTTCCGGTGGAGGGTTTTTGTCACTTTTTTTACTCACCATAACTTAACTCAGTATTATGGTTTGGCCTATCCCATAAGCCTCTCTTGCATTCCCAGTAAAATCAACCCCACACTGATGAGACCCATCAAGGTCGAAACAGCTGTCTGTGGGTGGTTTTCTGGGTATGCACCTTAACCCTGGCTGTGCTCGAAGCTGTGACCATGCAGCAAGCTTAAGCCTATAGGGAACCATGTTAAAAATGGTTATTGAGGCAAAAAGTGACACTGTGTGCTCATTTGCATGTCATTTCCCAGAATCCCTTGCTGCAGTGGAAGTGCTGTATGCTGGGTGATAATGGGGAAAGGTGGGGTTGCAGACCTGCCTAAGACATGCAGATGAGCATACAGCTATATTTGCATATTTGCTTTCCTGTGGAGGGTTTTTGTCACTTTTTTTACTCACCATAACTTAACTCAGTATTATATATATATATATATATATATATATATATATATATATATATATATATATATATATATATGTATATGTATATATATATATATGTATATGTATATGTATGTAGAGGTATCTGTGCCGTGTTAGCCGAGCTTAATAATCAAAAATGAATAGACGATACCGTTCTGTGGCTAACTAAATGCTTTTATTTGTGCGAGCTTTCGAGATACACTGATCTTTTCTTCCGCCGATGTTACAATGGATAAAGCAAGAAAGGTTTAACTTAAAAACAGTGCATCCTGGAATGTATCTGTGACTGGAGCCTATCCCTCCCCCCTGTGCAATATGCGATTTATGACTTGAGGTGTTAAATGGTCCCTGATTGTTAGTGATGTAAGAGTGTGTGTGTATGTATGTACATATACATTTATAAAGCACCCACAGTGTATACAGCGCTTTACAAAAGGTTTGTGTAGTGGGAGTGTATACTAATGGTGTGGGTAGGTGTAGAAATGTAAGAGCGTGATGCATTACTATTAATGTGTGTAGATACTATGTGGTCCCTATTGGTATATAGATATGGAATTACATTGTGTATTTGTATGTGTAAAAGACATACATATGTGTGTATGTGTGTGCATACATATAACGCAGTATGTATAGACATGGCCTTTAGCACTCATGGGAAGAGCGTTCTCTTGTGTCAGTAGTGACTCATGAAACTGCGGTCTCGGTTTTGGCCACCATTAAGTGTCCCGAATATATAACAAAATAGAAGAGCACACTAAGGTGATTGCTTTGGTGTATTGCCTTTAATTAACAACAAATATGAAAATAAGCATGCAATGCATGCATTAAGAAGATGCTTAAGATTAAGCATGTTACTGATGGCCTCTGTTCTGGATTCGGACGGCTGGTGTAGTGGGCGGAGGTTACTGCACACGCCTCTCACGGCACACCACACTAGATAGTTGCTACTCATGCTTCAACTCACAGCTCATCCACCATTTAACCCTGTGTTTCCCTGTATCAAATATATTCCTTGTTGCCTGAGCAGATTGAACACCATGTCTGATACATCCTTCTTCAATAGGCTACTGTATGTATATATTTCTCAAAAAGATACTGTATATAAAGTGTCCCCTCTGTTGTAAACACATGTATCAATATACACTATGAATTGATAGTATACCTATGTAGAGCAGGATAGATAAAATAATATGCAGGATAAGAAAAGAAACACACACTTACATTGCCTGTACTGGTGAGGAAGCGAAAAAGCCCCGCAAAATGCATTGAGTTGAAGCATTAGCAGGAACTAGATATGTTCTGTCTGAGGATCCGCAGATTGACATCATCGGGATACCCATCGCCAGCAGGGCGAGAGCGTGGTTCCTGAGAGGCGCCTCTGAGCTACCTCTGCTCTCTACACCAGCCGTCCAGATCCAGAACAGAGGACTTCAGTTACATGCTTAGCATTTTCTTTGTGAGGGCATTGAATGTTTTTTAATATTCGTTGGGAGTAGAAGGTAATATACCAGAGCTGTCCTCTTGGTGTGTTCTATCTTGTTCTTATAGACACAGTGTTTCACAAGAGCCTGGGGCTCACAGCAATTGAAGAAGGGGGGCTTAGATGTAAAACAATGTTTTTGTCATTTACACACCTAGGGTGAATCAATATATCAATATATCGAAGCGCTAGGGGATAACTTTTTATAACTGATAATATATATATATATATATATATATTTTTGTCACTTTTTTTACTCACCATAACTTAACTCAGTATTATGGTTGGCCCATCCTTTAGCTTCTTTGCATACCCAGTTAATCAACCCCACACTGATGAGACCCATTAAGGTCGAAACAGCTGTCTGTGGGTGGTTTTCTGGGTATGCACCATAACCCTGGCTGTGCTCAAAGCTGTGACCATGCAGCAAGCTTAAGCCTATAGGGAACCATGTTAAAAATGGTTTTTGAAGCAAAAAGTGGCACTGTGTGCTCATTTGCATCTCATTTCCCAGAATCCCTTGCTGCAGTGGAAGTGCTGTGTGCTGGGTGATAATGGGGAAAGGCGGGGTTGCAGACCTGTCTAAGACATGCAGATGAGCATACAGTTGTATATATATATATATATATATATTATCAGTTTGCAAAGCCAGTATAACCAACCTCACACTGATGAGACCCATTAAGGTCGAAACAGCTGTCTGTGGGTAGGTTTACTGGCTATGCATCTTAACCCTGGCTGTGCTCAAAAGCTGTGCAATGCAGCCCGCATAAGCTTATAGGGGACCATGTAATATGGTTTTGAAGCAAAAGGTGGCACTATGTGCTCATTTGCATGTCATTTCCCAGAATCCCTTGGTGCAGTGGAAGCACTGTATGCTGGGTGATAATGGTGAAAGGCAGGGTTGCAGACTTGTCTAAGACATGCAAATGAGCACACAGTAATTTTTCCATTTGATATATATATATATATATATATATATATATTCCCTCACATGCTTTTCTCACTGCCTCAAAGTGTTGGGAAGGTGACAACTGGTGTTCAAGGAGATGTACAGTGACACTTGTGCTGGTGGGTTCAACCGTACTATGAAAGCTTGAACAATATACCTGGCTAAAGTGGGAAAGGCACTTGCCAACGTGCAAATCAGGTCGACATGGCAAATAAGGCCTCAACCCCCAAATATGTAAGACACCGAAATACAATGATAAAATGACCCTCGTTCTCCGGAGATTGGATTGTCCCCCGGCTTGACGGTGATCAGGAAGAAAGCCCGAAGGCAGAAGGGTGCAAGGAATCCCCGGAGGTTAAACATTCAAACCTCAATCTGGCTACCTACAAGTCCCGGACTCCCTCCAGTGGAGAAGCACTTCAAGAACTGGGAGACGAGCTTTAAAAGATTAAATGGGATGTTGATTGGTCTTGGTGAAGTAAGAAGAAAAGATCAAGTTTTCATTCAGCTCAAAAGCAGGCACCTATTATATTACAGGGGTACAGAAGATGGAAGAACGAGGGGCGAAGCATCAGTTGGCAAGTATGGATATGGCAACAGGAATAAAAGTGGAGACAGACTGGTAAAATTTGCAGAAGGTGAACATTTCTACACCATGAATTCTTCTAGAAGAATCCAAATAGAAAATGGACATGGTTTGGACCCAATGTAATTAAGAATTATATGGACTATATCCTAACTAACAACAAACACGTGATTGAAGGCTGCACAGTCCTCAACCATTTTGCCACAAGGAATGATTGTACATGGAATTCAAGTGATTCGGAATCCATGTTGTCTGTTACCATCCATTTTGTTTCCCCAGACTCTATGAGAACGATTGTATAATATATAAAAAAAAAAACACATTCAAGGGAAATAATTAATTTGTAGGAAACGTAGAACAAGTAAATTGTTTCTAATACATTTTGGGTACAAGATGAGGTCTGTCCAAGGCCAAGATAAGAGTCCCGGCTCTGTGCCCAGACTTTTCCAAGCATTGTTTAATTGTATTATTGTTTCATGCTAACAGGTCATGCATAGGTTACATTAATAGCTAGGATTTACTATATAAATCTGTTTTTAGAGTAGATACGCGAGAACGTAAAGAACGAACCAACAATACCACCGGGCAATGAACAATGCTTCATTCTCCACCCCTAGTATGTTTAGTTTATTTGTCAAAATGATCAAGAATGATCACAAAAAGATTCCCACTTATTTGCACACAGCCTAATAAACGTGATATTTAAACACAAGGGAGTGTATCAGTCCCTGCATATATATATATAATGCAAAAACCAGGAGGGGTAAAAAACAAAAATAATAAAATTTTATTAATTATTTATAACTCTTCTATATGAAAAAATTGTATATATACACTGAAATAAGATACTTTAAAAAGACACTGAAGTATGCCTGTTAGTTGCACAATACACATAAATGTGTCAGATTAAAGTCTTCTACACATAAATGGGGTAAGTATACGTTTATCCAATGGAAAAGGAGCAAGAAGAACCCAATATATGGTCTGTAAATAGCCCTATGCAGTGGGTTTAGACATTCACAAGTACAGGCATACCCCGCATTAACGTACGCAATGGGACCGGAGCATGTATGTAAAGCGAAAATGTACTTAAAGTGAAGCACTGCCTTTTCCCCACTTATCGATGCATGTTCTGTACTGCAATCGTTATATACGTGCATAACTGATGTAAATAACGCATTTGTAACAGGCTCTATAGTCTCCCCGCTTGCGCACACCTTTGATACAGGTAGGGAGCCGGTATTGCTGTTCAGGATGTGATGACAGGCGCATGCGTGAGCTGCCGTTTGCCTATTGGGTGATATGTACTTACTCGTGAGTGTACTTAAAGTGAGTGTACTTAAAGCGGGGTATGCCTGTAGTCTGTTGTATATACACTCACTAACTCCTAATGAAATACTAGAATAATTTGTATCACAATTCCGAGTGTGTATCTGCCCAAAATGTATCTATGAGTAGCAGATCAAACAAGATATTTCCCAAACTGTAGCAAGATTATGGCAATTTAGATGCGATTGTAGCCATCACATATCACATGTATTATATCACTCGGAATTGTGATACAAATGATACTAGTATTTCGTTAGGAGTTAGTGAGTGTATATACAACAGACTACTTGTGAATCGATTCGTTTGTTGCAAATTACAACTGAAGATGGAAAAAAAAGCTGATTAAGACAAAAATAATCAACATTAAGAACCTCAAGAATAATGGCAGAGAACTTCAACTAGAGCTGGGGGGGAAAGCACTTCAGCTCGCTCGAAACGCGTGGGGACACTAACAAAGAATGATGAAGAATTTACGAAGATTGCAGAGCAGCAAAAACTCGAGGAATCGCTAACCAAGAACAGGAAAATGTCAGACGAGATAAAGCACTAACTGTCGAAGATAACAAAAAGCTTAAAGTAGATGAAGCAGCGAGTTATGATTGGGAAGAGACTAATCGTCGCACTCAAACAAGATGACGGATCAACCATAAAAAAGTGGTGCACTTATCATAAAGAGGGCTAAGAACTTCTACATGAAATTGTACGCAAAAAACAGATCACGCAGGGCATAATCCAGCACAGGGAGGGCAAGGGGAAACCACAGCTGATTTGCCACTTCTGGAAGGACGCATCATG
The DNA here is from genome assembly GCF_040206685.1 of Ascaphus truei. Classification (NCBI taxonomy): domain Eukaryota; kingdom Metazoa; phylum Chordata; class Amphibia; order Anura; family Ascaphidae; genus Ascaphus; species Ascaphus truei. The sequence goes on from NC_134497.1 coordinate 15,137,106, forward strand.
GCACAAGTAATGAAAGCCATGAAGAATGGGAAAGCTCCGGGGGGGGGAAGATGAAATGACATCTGACATTTTTTTAAAGAAGCTGTGGAGGAAATAGAGAAAAACCCTGACAAAACTCTTCACGTGCTGTTTGAAGAACAAGAGCATTCCCAGAACAATGGTGCGATTCCATCATTATCCTCGTCAACGAGAAAGGAGACAAACGAGACCTCCAGAACTACAGATCTATTTCCAATCAATCCCTTACAGTACAAGATTTGTTTTACGAAGATACTCACTAATCAATGGGGCAAGAGACCCCTGGACTTTGCTCCACCGGATGTTGTTTGTTTTTGTCTTCTTTTTAATCAGTTTTCTTCTTTCCGTCTTCTCATTCAGATGTCATTTGCTGTAAACCAATCAGTGATCGCTCTTTTGTGTCAAATCAGTTAAGGACAAGTGCAGTCTTTAATCCCGTTTCTTGTTAGCTAGGATACAGTCAATTTCATTCTTTATTACACTGGGTCCACCCCACATCCATTTCGAGTCTTCTTGAAGAATGAATGAATGTATGATGTAGACGTTTTTGATTCTACCAATCTGTCTCCACGTTCATTCCTGCTACCAAAACCACACTGACCAACTGATACTTCTGATACCACACTGACCAACTGATACTTCTGATACCACACTGACCAACTGTGTCTGCTGGACAGCAATCTTTGCATTGAAATCTCCCATAATGATCTTCAGGTGACAATTTCCTTTGTTGTTACGTTGGTTTGATTTCATGGTAGAAGTCTTCCACTACATTGTCTGTGTGACTGAATGTTGGGGCATACACGTGCATTATTTGAAGCCTGTTTATCTTTGTCAACTGAATGACGATTCTGGCTGCTTTTTCCGGTGAGCTTTCATACTTCACCATGTTGTTTCTCCATCTCCTCCTGGATGTCTAGCCGCTACCTGAAGCTTCACATATTCTTTCCCACTTCTACTGCAACCACTACACCAACACTCTCCCTCACTGTCAATAACACCACAATGTCGTCAGCACATCAAGCCCGCTGCCTAGCTGTTATCTTTGACTCTGATCACTCCTTCATTCCTCACATTCAGTCCCTCACGAAGTCCTCCCAGCTCCACTTCCATCATATCGCCAAGATATGCCCCGTTCTCACTCACGGTGCAACTGAAATCCTGATCCACTCACTCATCTTGTCCCACCTCGATTACGGCAGCCTTCTCCTAGGCTGGCCTTCCCCTGGTCCGCCTCTCCCTATTCTAATCCATCCAAAATGCTGCTGCCAGACTCATCTACCTTACTCACCGCTCCACTTCTTCTGCTCCACTATGCAAATCCCTACACTGGCTTCCCATAGCCTCTAGAATTACATTTGAACCCCTAGTAATGACCTACAAAACAACGCTTCTCCCCCCCTCCTTACATCTCGGCCCTCAACCAAAACGCCCCCTACGTTCTGCCCGCGACATCCGTATCTCCCCCCCCCCCCAACATTATCACTTCCTCTTACTTCCACCTGCGAGACGTCTCTCGTGCTGCCCTCTCTCTCTCTCTCGCTCTCTGGAATTCCCTAGCACGTACAGTACCATCAGAACCGCCCGCCAGGTATAAACTTAAAACTAGTTTATTGCATCCGACAAGGTATCAGAATAGTGCGACATTTTGAACCACTCTTCATGTGCTGGAAGAACCTGCGTGGTTCAAAACGTGGCGCTGTTCCTCTATCCTCTTGGCTGCAATAAACTGGTTTTAAGCTTATCTCTGTAGAGTGTGGTGGACTGTCGGTTGGTTTGTTTATATATATATATATATATATATATATATATATATATATATACACATACGTATATCCTACACACACACTTCCTATATAGCCTGTGGATGTCTGTGTATTGATGTATATATATGTTGGTGTTAACATATGTCTGTATGTGTGAGTATGTATCTGTTCATGTATGTGTCTGTACTTCATATAATGTATAAACATATGTTAATTTGTGGATATATATATATGTATGTGTGTGTGTATATATCTGTATGTTTCTATGTACATTTGTATATATCATTCCATGTTTATCTGTGACTCATTATATATACTCATTGTCTATAAAAACATTGATCAGTTAGTCTGTATATATCTATACATCATGTCAGGTGTACAGTATATAGCTTTACGTATAAACACACAACGTTCCTGACATCTGCTCACTGACCTGCTCCTGTGGACCCAGCAGTCTCATCCGCTTCAGGTATGTGGATGTAAGGGGCATGTTGTAGTCAATGGCGTCTGCTCCCAGGGAAGAGGTCAGCTCGTCATTATCTGAGACACAAACGAGAAAACACTTAGAGGTTCGGTTTCCGCTGAGCGTGACTGATTTACTCCCACAAGTGTCCTCTCTATAGCTGCAAACACCTGAGTAACTGCAGGTATAGCTGAATACCTTTAGGTGTCTGTATGTGCCTATATATGTCTGCATATACCTGACTATGTACTAGTACAGACGTGGCCAACTCCAGTTCCTCAAGTGCCACCAACAAGTCAGGTTTTAAGGATATCCCTGCTTCAGCACAGGTGGCTCAGACAACTCATCGGTGGCCCTTGAGGACTGGAGTTGTCCACGTCTGTACTAGTACAACATCTGTATGTAACTGTCTCTATATATCCATATCTATCTATATATATATATATATATATATATATATATAACTACACACATGTATATATACCTGCCTGTATTAGATATATTTCTATGTACCATTATATGTGTCCCTAAAAGTTGCAGTGGGACTCATATTTGGGAGTCATATTTGTCACTAGCAAATGTAGTGGCAGAGGGGGGTCACCCTTCCATTGCAGGTGCCTCTTCCCCGATTCTTCTCACGGTCCTTTTCATCCCTTCTCACTCTGCCTCTCTATATTTGAATACGGGGCAGTAACATTGTCCAATGAATCACACCCCAAACTCAACTACAACCAAGGAGATGGGAGCGGGTCACAGTTCTCTAGTAAAAAGAATTCCAGGTGTAAATCTAAAGTAACGTAATGAGCAGGTGGGTCCAAAAATGCTTCCTCTTTGGCATAAACCAGAACCAAACGACATCACTTTATTCTGTATTCTCCCAGCGGCTGCAGAACTCATCCTTACCTGTAGCGGTAAGATCGCTGGAGTTTAAATGCATCCTTTTCTGGCACTCTGTACAACTCATTAGGAATCTGGTCACAGCCTCTCTGGGTAAAAAAGCGTATGTCTCTGCAATCTGCAAAAGGCACAGCGCTTCCATGTATAACAAACACTTATACTGTACTGTATATATATATGGCAAATGGAAATATTACTGTGTGCTCATTTGCATGTCTAAGACAGGTCTGCGACCCTGCCTTTCACCATTATCACCCAGCACACAGTGCTTCCACTGCAGCAAGGGATTCTGGGAAATGACATGCAAATGAGCACACCGTGCCACCTTCTGCTTCAAATCCACATGACATGGATATCAAATAAAACATCATTTTATAATACTCCCAATTTCCACTAGGGGGCAGCAGGTTATCAGCTCTCAGCAATTCCGCCGAGCAACTGGACGCCAATGGGAAAAAAACCAACCCTGGGAAGAACCTTGCACAGCACAACACAGCTACAGTAACACCACCACAACACAACCACAACGACACAACTAACAGCTGTCCCAATGACTGAGACAAACCATAACGGGGCATGGGTCTTAAATAAGTAAATAGCCCCTACTTCTTCGCCACCTTTAACCAGATACAGCTGAGGATCTGCGCATTTGATCTCACGTATGATCCTGCCCCTTACATGCGTGTTATCCTGTTTTTATGGATGTGATCCTACACACGATCCAGTTCCTACACGTGCACTCCTACATGTATGTGATTATGTCCGTGCGTGATCCTACACCAGTGATGCGTTGCACGTGGTCCTGCACCTATGTGTGGTCCTGCAGGTGTGTGGCCCGTTTCTGTAACCCTGTTCCTACTCACCGCCCGGTAGGTCTTCTTCTGCCCGGCGTGCTTCGGACTCTTCCCTGCTTGGCTCTCCACGTGCATGGAATATATGATGTCGAAGAAATCTTCCACCACCGCCACCCGTTTCAGAGTCACCCCCTCGGGCTCTGCTAATCCGTCCGCGCCCTGCCGCAGAGCAGAAATCTGTCAGTACCTCCTCCCAGCAACCCTACCATCCGCGTCGGATTTCAAAATCCGCCGACCCCCCGGGGCACTTGCCTGCGTCGGCCGCCTCCTTTCTGACGACCCTCTTGCTCCTTTTGGCATCCCAGCGTCGAATGGCGTCGCGCGGAAGGGCGCGTTGCCACGGAAATGCGACGTCCTTTGGCGTCGCGACGGCACGTTGCCGTGGCAACGAGACGCTGCCCGACGCCGCATGCGTGACGTCCGTGGCGTCATTTGACGCTGGGATTCCAAAGGAGCAGGAGGGTGGCAGAAAGGAGGCGGACGACACAGGTAAGTGCCTTCCCATTAGGCCCGATAGCCCCGAGAGTGCGGCTAAAGCATATGGGGGCGGAAATTTTAGCCGCCCCAACAATGTTGCCGCCCTAGTCATGGGGCCTAATGGTAAATCTGACACTGCCTACAATACTTATAGCTCTGCTGCTGTCCCGTCACCCAACTATGGGACAACTTGAGTGGTTGGGAGCAGGAAACATGGAAGTGATTTCCACACGGAACACATTTGGGGCTTTCCTTCTAAAACTTTAAAGTCCATTAATTATACAACCGTTAAATAGAATACAAGGGATTTTGCCGTTAACAATGTAACAGTAAGGGTGAGATTCCCCTCAGAAACAGTCTTGTTCTAAAGTCAAAACAAGGGGGAAATAACCAGTAAGGTCAGCACAAAGTCAGCCACAAGATGGACCTTCGTGGAAGAATTGGAGAGCTTTACTGTTCCTCATATTGGGAGATCGTAGGCGCTTCGGGGCAGGGACTCCTTTTCCTAAATGGGTGGACCACCCTCGTCTCCTTCCCATTCTCCATACTCTTGGTATTCGTAACAAAGCTCTATCCTGGATCTCCTCTTACCTCTCCCATCGTACGTTCAGGGTCTCTTCTGCTAACACCTCCTCCTCTATAGATCTCTCGGTGGGGGTACCCCAGGGCTCTGTCCTGGGACCTCTTCTCTTTTCACTGTACACACTTTCTCTAGGTGACCTAATCACATCTCTTGGGTTCAAATATCACCTCTATGCTGACGACACACAAATTTATCTTTCAACCCCTGACCTTACACCTGCTGTACAGACCAAAGTCTCTGAATGTCTCTCTGCTGATATCATCCTCGATGGCCCTCTGCCGACTTAAACTTAACATGGCAAAAACAGAGCTCCTTATACTTCCTCCCAAACCTGGCCCTACTACCTCTTTCCACATTACTGTTGGAAGTACCATCATTCACCCAGTAGCCCAAGCACGCTGCCTAGGGGTCACACTCGACTCCTCTCTCCCATTCTCTTCTCACATTCAAAACATTTCTAAAACCTGTCGCTTTTTCCTCCGCAATATCACAAAGATACGCCCTTTCCTCTGTTACTCGACTGCTAAAACTCTGACTCAGGCCCTCATTCTCTCCCGTCTCGATTACTGTAACCTCCTGCTGTCCGGCCTTCCTGCCTCTCACCTGTCTCCCCTACAATCTCTCTTAAACGCTGCTGCCAGAATCACTCTACTCTTTCCGAAATCTGTCTCAGCATCTCCCCTGCTGAAATCCCTCTCTAATAAACACAAGTAAAAAAAAGTCAAGTTATTTGCAATTAGATCTAATGTAACTAGTGTGTAGACAATTTTAGAGCCCGAGAAATTACATTGTAAAAGACACACAAGAAAGGGACAGAAGTGACAGGGGGAGAGATGACAGGGAGGGTGAGAGGGGAGAGATGACAGGGAGGGTGAGAGGGGAGAGATGACAGGGAGGGTGAGAGGGGAAAGATGACAGGGAGGGTGACAGGGAGAGATGACAGGGAGGGTGACAGGGGAGAGATGACAGGGAGGGTGACAGGGGAGAGGTGACAGGGAGGGTGACAGGGGAGAAATGACAGGGAGGGTGACAGGGGAGAGGTGACAGGGAGGGTAACAGGGGAGAGATGGCAGGGAGGGTGACAGGGGAGAAATGACAGGGAGGGGGACGGGAGAAATGACAGGGAGGGGGACGGGGAGAGATGACAGGGAGGGTGACAGGGGAGAAATGACAGGGAGGGTGACGGGAGAAATGACAGGGAGGGTGACAGGGGAGAAATGACAGGGAGGGTGACAGGGGAGAGATGACAGGGAGGGTGACAGGGGAGAAATGACAGGGAGGGGGATGGGGAGAGATGACAGGGAGGGTGACAGGGGAGGGATGACAGGAGGAGTTACAGGGGAACGTTGACAGGAGCGGGTGGCGAGAGAGGTGACAGAAGGAGTTATACGGGAACGGTGACAGGAACTAGTGGCGAGAGAGATGACAGGAGGGAGGTGACTGAAGGAGGAGTTACTGGGGAGAGATGACAGAAGGGGGTGACAGGAGTGGGTTAATCATGGGCTTTTGGATTGTAAAATCAGTAAAAGGAAGCAGAACTAGGGTGTGGGACAGTGTTTTTCAACCGGGGTTCCCCATGTATCCCTAAAGAGTTCCCTACAATTTTCAGTTCATTTGAAAATTGTACCAAATACAGAAGATAATTACAAGGCGCTATTAGAGAGGGTTGGGGTTCCTTACAATGCATCTGATCTCAGACGCGCTATTAGAGAGGGTTGGGGTTCCTTACAATGCATCTGATCTCAGACGCGCTATTAGAGAGGGTTGGGGTTCCTTACAATGCATCTAATCTCAGACGCGCTATTAGAGAGGGTTGGGGTTCCTTACAATGCATCTGATCTCAGACGCGCTATTAGAGAGGGTTGGGGTTCCTTACAATGCATCTGATCTCAGACGCGCTATTAGAGAGGGTTGGGGTTCCTTACAATGCATCTGATCTCAGACGTGCTATTAGAGAGGGTTGGGGTTCCTTACAATGCATCTGATCTCAGACACGCTATTAGAGAGGGTTGGGGTTCATTACAATGCATCTGATCTCAGACGCGCTATTAGAGAGGGTTGGGGCTCCTTACAATGCATCTGATCTCAGACTCGCTATTAGAGAGGGTTGGGGTTCCTTACAATGCATCTGATATCAGACGCGCTATTAGAGAGGGTTGGGGATCCGCTGCATTTCTTAATATAATTATAGGGTTCCTTAACAACAACAAAAAAGGTTGAAAACCACTAGTGTGAGATCCTATAATTATTCTGCCCTTCAGTCCAAATGAAAACGATTCACTATTTATTTCTATGTTAATATTTATTGATATTGATCTTTTTATTTCGAGGATCGCGGAATAGCTGTCACCGTGACAGGTCACTGCTAACATGTAAAGGCACAGGCAGAGACCCAGGCTGTGCATGTGAGGCTGCTGCCCTGTGCCCTGCTATTAGCAGCTGACAGAAAGCATCTGCTCCAGTGCACGGAGCACTGGGGGTTGTCCTGCTGTCCTTTCTGCTGTACAATAACCCCCCACCCAGATGGAAGCTCCTCTTCAGCAAGCAGGTAATGACAGTAACCATGGAAACCTTCCAGAGGAACTGAATTCTGGCAGAACATTAATCCCTCCCTGAGCTGGGACCCGGTCCCCTCTGTCTCACACAGTGATTACACACCAGCTGGCAGGGACCGGAGGGGACACATGACAGGGGATGGGACACAGACTCCAAGTGATGGGGAATGGGACACAGACTCCAAGTCACAGGGATGGGACACAGACTCCAAGTCACGGGAATGGGACACAGACTCCAAGTCACGGGAATGGGACACAGACTCCAAGTGATGGGGAATGGGACACAGACTCCAAGTCACGGGAACGGGACACAGACTCCAAGTCATGGGGAATGGGACACAGACTCCAAGTCACGGGAATGGGACACAGACTCCAAGTCACGGGAACGGGACACAGACTCCAAGTCACGGGGAATGGGACACAGATTCCAAGTCACGGGAATGGGACACAGACTCCAAGTCACGGGAATGGGACACTGACTCCAAGTCACGGGAATGGGACACAGACTCCAAGTCACGGGAACGGGACACAGACTCCAAGTCACGGGGAATGGGACACAGACTCCAAGTCACGGGAATGGGACACAGACTCCAAGTCACGGGAATGGGACACAGACTCCAAGTCACGGGAATGGGACACAGACTCCAAGTCACGGGAATGGGACACTGACTCCAAGTGATGGGGAATGGGACACAGATTCTAAGTCACAGGGAATGGGACACAGACTCCAAGTCACGGGGAATGGGACACAGACTCCAAGTCACGGGAATGGGACACAGACTCCAAGTCACGGGAAGGGGACACAGATTCCAAGTCACGGGAACGGGACACAGACTCCAAGTCACGGGGAATGGGACACAGATTCCAAGTCACGGGAATGGGACACAGACTCCAAGTCACGGGAACGGGACACAGACTCCAAGTCACGGGGAATGGGACACAGACTCCAAGTCACGGGGAATGGGACACAGACTCCAAGTCACGGGAACGGGACACAGACTCCAAGTCACGGGAACGGGACACAGATTCCAAGTCACGGGGACGGGACACAGACTCCAAGTGATGGGGAATGGGACACAGACTCCAAGTCACGGGGATGGGACACAGACTCCAAGTCACAGGAATGGACACAGATTCCAAGTCACAGGGAATGGGACACAGATTCCAAGTCACGGGAATGGGACACAGACTCCAAGTCACGGGAATGGGACACAGATTCCAAGTCACGGGAACGGGACACAGACTCCAAGTCACGGGAATGGGACACAGACTCCAAGTGATGGGGAATGGGACACAGATTCTAAGTCACAGGGAATGGGACACAGACTCCAAGTCACGGGGAATGGGACACAGACTCCAAGTCACGGGAAGGGGACACAGACTCCAAGTCACGGGAAGGGGACACAGATTCCAAGTCACGGGAACGGGACACAGACTCCAAGTCACGGGGAATGGGACACAGATTCCAAGTCACGGGAATGGGACACAGACTCCAAGTCACGGGAACGGGACACAGACTCCAAGTCACGGGAACGGGACACAGACTCCAAGTCACGGGAATGGGACACAGACTCCAAGTCACGGGAATGGGACACAGATTCCAAGTCACGGGAATGGACACAGATTCCAAGTCACGGGGAATGGGACACAGACTCCAAGTCACGGGAATGGGACACAGATTCCAAGTCACGGGAATGGGACACAGATTCCAAGTCACGGGAATGGGACACAGATTCCAAGTCACGGGAATGGGACACAGATTCCAAGTCACGGGGACGGGACACAGATTCCAAGTCACGGGAATGGGACACAGACTCCAAGTCACGTGAATGGGACACAGATTCCATGTCACGGGGACGGGACACAGACTCCAAGTCACGGGAATGGGACACAGATTCCAAGTCACGGGAATGGGACACAGACTCCAAGTCACGGGAATGGGACACATTCCAAGTCACGGGAATGGGACACAGACTCCAAGTCACGGGAATGGGACACAGATTCCAAGTCACGGGAACGGGACACAGACTCCAAGTCACGGGAATGGGACACAGACTCCAAGTCACAGGGAATGGGACACAGACTCCAAGTCACAGGAATGGGACACAGATTCCAAGTCACGGGAACGGGACACAGATTCCAAGTCACGGGAACGGGACACAGACTCCAAGTCACGGGAATGGGACACAGATTCCAAGTCACGGGAATGGGACACAGATTCCAAGTCACGGGAATGGGACACAGATTCCAAGTCACGGGAATGGGACACAGATTCCAAGTCACGGGGACGGGACACAGATTCCAAGTCACGGGAATGGGACACAGACTCCAAGTCACGTGAATGGGACACAGATTCCATGTCACGGGGACGGGACACAGATTCCAAGTCACGGGAATGGGACACAGACTCCAAGTCACGGGAATGGGACACATTCCAAGTCACGGGAATGGGACACAGACTCCAAGTCACGGGAATGGGACACAGATTCCAAGTCACGGGAACGGGACACAGACTCCAAGTCACGGGAATGGGACACAGACTCCAAGTCACAGGGAATGGGACACAGACTCCAAGTCACGGGAATGGGACACAGATTCCAAGTCACGGGAATGGGACACAGACTCCAAGTCACAGGGAACGGGACACAGACTCCAAGTCACGGGAATGGGACACAGACTCCAAGTCACGGGAATGGGACACAGACTCCAAGTCACGGGAATGGGACACAGATTCCAAGTCACGGGAATGGACACAGATTCCAAGTCACGGGGAATGGGACACAGACTCCAAGTCACGGGAATGGGACACAGATTCCAAGTCACGGGAATGGGACACAGGCTCCAAGTGACGGGAATGGGACACAGATTCCAAGTCACAGGGAATGGGACACAGGCTCCAAGTGATGGGGAATGGGACACAGACTCCAAGTCACGGGGAATGGGACACAGACTCCAAGTCACGGTGAATGGGACACAGATTCCAAGTCACGGGAATGGGACACAGACTCCAAGTCACGGGAATGGGACACAGACTCCAAGTCACGGGAATGGACACAGACTCCAAGTCACGGGAATGGACACAGATTCCAAGTCACAGGAATGGGACACAGACTCCAAGTCACGGGGATGGGACACAGACTCCAAGTCACGGGAATGGGACACAGACTCCAAGTCACGGGAATGGGACACAGATTCCAAGTCACGGGAATGGGACACAGACTCCAAGTCACGGGAATGGGACACAGACTCCAAGTCACGGGAATGGGACACAGATTCCAAGTCACGGGGACGGGACACAGATTCCAAGTCACGTGAATGGGACACAGACTCCAAGTCATGGGAATGGGGCACAGATTCCAAGTCACGGGAATGGGACACAGACTCCAAGTCACGGGAATGGGACACAGATTCCAAGTCACGGGAATGGGACACAGACTCCAAGTCACGGGAATGGGACACAGATTCCAAGTCACGGGAATGGGACACAGACTCCAAGTCACGGGAATGGGACACAGACTCCAAGTCATGGGAATGGGACACAGATTCCAAGTCACGGGGACGGGACACAGATTCCAAGTCACGTGAATGGGACACAGATTCCATGTCACGGGGACGGGACACAGACTCCAAGTCACGGGAATGGGACACAGATTCCAAGTCACGGGAATGGACACAGACTCCAAGTCACGGGAACAGGACACAGATTCCAAGTCACGGGGAATGGGACAGAGACTCCAAGTCACGGGGAATGGGACACAGATTCCAAGTCACGGGGAATGGGACACAGATTCCAAGTCACGGGGAATGGGACACAGATTCCAAGTCACGGGGAACGGGACACAGACTCCAAGTCACGGGGAATGGGACACAGATTCCAAGTCACGGGAATGGGACACAGACTCCAAGTCACGGGGGAATGGGACACAGACTCCAAGTCACAGGGAATGGGACACAGATTCCAAGTCACGGGAATGGGACACAGATTCCAAGTCACAGGGAATGGGACACAGACTCCAAGTCACGGGAATGGGACACAGATTCCAAGTCACGGGAATGGGACACAGATTCCAAGTCACGGGAATGGGACACAGATTCCAAGTCACGGGAATGGACACAGACTCCAAGTCACGGGAATGGGACACAGATTCCAAGTCACGGGAATGGACACAGATTCCAAGTCACAGGGAATGGGACACAGATTCCAAGTCACGGGAATGGGACACAGATTCCAAGTCACGGGAATGGGACACAGACTCCAAGTCAAGGGAATGGGACACAGATTCCAAGTCACGGGAATGGGACACAGACTCCAAGTCACTGGGAATGGGACACAGATTCCAAGTCACGGGAATGGGACACAGACTCCAAGTCACGGGAATGGGACACAGACTCCAAGTCACTGGGAATGGGACACAGACTCCAAGTCACGGGAATGGGACACAGACTCCAAGTCACGGGAATGGGACACAGATTCCAAGTCACGGGAATGGGACACAGACTCCAAGTCACGGGAACGGGACACAGACTCCAAGTCACGGGAACGGGACACAGATTCCAAGTCACGGGAATGGATCCAAGTCACAGGAATGGGACACAGACTCCAAGTCACGGGAATGGACACAGATTCCAAGTCACAGGAATGGACACAGACTCCAAGTCACAGGAATGGGACACAGATTCCAAGTCACGGGAATGGGACACAGATTCCAAGTCACGGGAATGGGACACAGATTCCAAGTCACAGGGAATGGGACACAGATTCCAAGTCACGGGAATGGGACACAGATTCCAAGTCACGGGAATGGACACAGACTCCAAGTCACGGGAATGGGACACAGATTCCAAGTCACGGGAATGGACACAGATTCCAAGTCACAGGGAATGGGACACAGATTCCAAGTCACGGGAATGGGACACAGATTCCAAGTCACGGGAATGGGACACAGACTCCAAGTCACGGGAATGGGACACAGATTCCAAGTCACAGGAATGGACACAGACTCCAAGTCACGGGAATGGGACACAGATTCCAAGTCACAGGAATGGACACAGATTCCAAGTCACAGGGAATGGGACACAGATTCCAAGTCACGGGAATGGGACACAGACTCCAAGTCACGGGAATGGGACACAGACACCAAGTCACGGGAATGGGACACAGATTCCAAGTCACGGGAATGGGACACAGACTCCAAGTCACGGGGGAATGGGACACAGACTCCAAGTCACGGGAATGGGACACAGACTCCAAGTCACGGGGGAATGGGACACAGACTCCAAGTCACAGGGAATGGGACACAGATTCCAAGTCACGGGAATGGGACACAGATTCCAAGTCACAGGGAATGGGACACAGATTCCAAGTCACGGGAATGGGACACAGACTCCAAGTCACGGGAATGGGACACAGATTCCAAGTCACGGGAATGGGACACAGATTCCAAGTCACAGGAATGGGACACAGACTCCAAGTCACAGGGAATGGGACACAGATTCCAAGTCACGGGAATGGGACACAGATTCCAAGTCACAGGGAATGGGACACAGATTCCAAGTCACGGGAATGGGACACAGATTCCAAGTCACAGGAATGGACACAGACTCCAAGTCACGGGAATGGGACACAGATTCCAAGTCACAGGAATGGACACAGATTCCAAGTCACAGGGAATGGGACACAGATTCCAAGTCACGGGAATGGGACACAGATTCCAAGTCAAGGGAATGGGACACAGATTCCAAGTCACAGGAATGGACACAGATTCCAAGTCACAGGGAATGGGACACAGATTCCAAGTCACAGGAATGGGACACAGACACCAAGTCACGGGAATGGGACACAGATTCCAAGTCACGGGAATGGGACACAGACTCCAAGTCATGGGAATGGGACACAGATTCCAAGTCACAGGAATGGACACAGATTCCAAGTCACAGGGAATGGGACACAGATTCCAAGTCACGGGAATGGGACACAGATTCCAAGTCACGGGAATGGGACACAGACACCGAGTCACGGGAATGGGACACAGATTCCAAGTCACGGGAATGGGACACAGACTCCAAGTCACGGGGGAATGGGACACAGACTCCAAGTCACGGGAATGGGACACAGACTCCAAGTCACGGGGGAATGGGACACAGACTCCAAGTCACAGGGAATGGGACACAGATTCCAAGTCACGGGAATGGGACACAGATTCCAAGTCACGGGAATGGGACACAGATTCCAAGTCACAGGGAATGGGACACAGATTCCAAGTCACGGGAATGGGACACAGACTCCAAGTCACGGAATGGGACACAGATTCCAAGTCACGGGAATGGGACACAGATTCCAAGTCACAGGAATGGACACAGATTCCAAGTCACAGGGAATGGGACACAGATTCCAAGTCACGGGAATGGGACACAGATTCCAAGTCACAGGGAACGGGACACAGACTCCAAGTCACGGGAATGGGACACAGATTCCAAGTCACGGGGAATGGGACACAGATTCCAAGTCATGGGAATGGACACAGATTCCAAGTCACGGGAATGGGACACAGATTCCAAGTCACGGGAATGGGACACAGACTCCAAGTCACGGGAATGGGACACAGACTCCAAGCCACAGGGTTGAGAATATAGAAGCCAAGCCTGTGAGTGTTAGTAACCGGAGCATTAGGATGGGCGCGAGGATGTTCTTTCACACCCACCAACTTATCCCAACACACATCATTCTCCTCTCACATATATTCCCACCTGAGACATACTCATATGGACCCTCCACACACCTTCCCCAACATATCACTTACCCAAGACACACAAGTCAATCACCCACACCTTCGCACTTACACACACACACAATCTCTACCCCCATACATACACACACTAACACCCAACACACACAATCCCACCCCAATACAAGAACAATCCTCTTCCCCCCCACACACATACATTAACCCTTACCCCCACACTCATTACCCCCCCAAACACACATTAACCCCCACAAAAACATTACCCCCACAAACACACATTAACCCCCACAAACACTCATTACCCCTTATCCCCACACACACTACCCCCCACAAATACACATTACCCCCAGAAACACTTATTACCCCTTATCCCCACAAACACTCATTACCCCCCAAACACACATTACCCCCACAAACACTCATTACCCCCCACAAACACACATTACCCCTCACAAACACACATTAGCCCCCACAAACACACATTAGCCCCCACAAACACACATTAGCCCCCACAAACACTCATTACCCCCCACAAACGCATTACCCCCCCGCCCCCAAACACACATTAGCCGCCCCCAATCTCAAGGGTTGATCGTTAAATCACTGAATCAAATTAGTGACAGAAGTCTGTGCAGGGACAGATCATCGGAAGCCAGTTACACATCACTTAATTAGCCGTGTCGTCCAGACCCTGAGATACACGTGTGTATATTTATATTAGTATGTATGTACAATTCAGCTCTAGTACCCCCACCCCCTCCCCACTCCCAGGCAGGTCCCATGTCTGATTCTCAGGACATCTGTTCCTCCCCCCCTATCAAATAAAATACGATGTGACAGAAGGGAGTACTGAGAGTATGCTTTGGGCCAAATGTCCTAAACGGTGCTATTCCGTAAGACACAAACACTTTACTTCAATGTATGTACTGTATGTCTTTATTTATATAGCGCCATTAATGTACATAGCGCTTCACAGCAGTAATACACGTGACAATCATATAAATAACAAATAATACAAATAACAGATCATGGGGAGAAGCGCCTCAGACATTAAATTTACACTTAGGAAAAGGAGTCCCTGCCCCGAAGAGCTTACAATCTAATTGGTAAGTACGGAGAACGTTCAGTAGGAAGGTGTTCAGGTGAGTGCGTCTGCAGTGGGCCGCGGTGGCTGTATGAGGTGTATAGTATCAGCCACGAAGCTGCTCGTATGCTTCGATAAGCAGGTGGGGTTTGAGATGGGGGACAGGTACAATGGTGAATAAAGAAGCCCCAATGCACGTCCAACGTGGCAAATGATTTGATTCATATCTATATGTTTTTCTATCTCATAAGTACAGGTCGTGCCACCATGTCACGGGGAGACCCGCTCCGCAGGCACACTACCCCTTGTTACACTGTGTCTTTTGTATATCCTCCACTGCATGGGGCACAAGAGGAAACATATGATGCAGCCAGTAGCTTGGGATGCGTGACATGTGTGTGGTGTCTTAGGGGTTAACATTTAGAAGCGCTATGTATGTTCTATGTGTGTGCTATGTATGTGCTATATGTGTGCGTTATATATGTTCTATGTGTGTGCTATGTATGTGCTATGCATGTTCTATGTGTGTGCTATGCATGTTCTATGTGTGTGCTTTATGTATGTTCTATGTGTGTGCTATGTATGTGCTATATGTGTGCGTTTTATATGTTCTATGTGTGTGCTATGTATGTTCTATGTATGTGCGTTATGTATGTGCTATGTGTGTGCTATGCATGTTCTATGTATGTGCTATGTGTGTGCTATGCATGTTCTATGTGTGTGCTTTGTATGTGCTATGCATGTTCTATGTGTGTGCTATGCATGTTCTATGTGTGTGCTATGCATGTTCTATGTGTGTACTTTGTATGTGCTATGCATGTTCTATGTGTGTGCTATGTATGTTCTATGTGTGTGCTATGTATGTTCTATGTGTGTGCTATGTGTGTGCTATGCATGTTCTATGTGTGTGCTTTGTATGTGCTGTGTGTGTGCTATGCATGTCTATGTTTGTGCTATGTATGTGCTATGTGTGTGCTATGCATGTTCTATGTGTGTGCTATGTATGTGCTATGTGTGTGAGCTCCAGTGCAGGTAAAACTGGTTAAAAAAAAAAACAAAACAAAAGTGCCCTAAGAATGTGGAAAAAGAAGATGTACAAAGAAAAACAAACAAACAAAAAAATATATATATAAGAGGTTCCTTGTCGCCTTTTTCACCCACCATAACTTAAAATGTGTGAGGTAAATCCTACCCAGCCTTGAAAATTGCAAAGCCAGGACAACCAGCCTCACACTGATGAGAACCACAAGGCTGAAACAGCTGTCTATGAGTGGTTTCTCTGGCTCTGCATCTAATCTCATGCTCTGCTTAAAGCTGTGTTAACAGCAAGCATTAGCTTATAAGAGTTCCATGTAAAAAGGGATTTCAGGCAAAAGGTGACACGGTGTGCTCATTTGCATGTCATTTCCCAGAATCCCTTGCTGCAGTGGAAGCACTGTATGCTAGGTGATAATGGTGAAAAGCAGGGTTGCAAACCTGTCTATGGCGACATCCATGCTGCCGAAGACCGCGCGGAGTCGCCCGCGTGTGGCGCGATCACGTTGCCTTAAGGCATTGATCGTCCCATAGACCGTGCGGGCGCGTGTGACAGCAGGAGTGGGCGCGCGGCGCGCGAGGAATCAGTTGAAACTGGTTTCTAGGCGCGACGGGCAGGTCACGAGAGCGGTTCGCCCAATGAGGGCGAACCAGCTCCGTGACATCACAGACACGCCCCTAGACACGCCCCCCATGGCGCATCTACCATGGCCTGAAAACGCACCCGCTTCACGCAGATGACGTCATGCACGTATCCGCGTGGTCGAAGGCTGTATGGACGCAGACATGTGAATGTGCTCGCAAGTGAGCTTTAACTTTCCGCGGCCCCCGGTATGTCACTGTGTGACAGTCTGTACAGTACAATATGTCACCATGTGTCACTGTGTGACAGTCTATACAGTACAATACGTCACTGTGTGTCACTGTGTGACAGTCTGTACAGTACAATATGTCACCATGTGTCACTGTGTGACAGTCTGTACAGTACAATATGTCACCATGTGTCACTGTGTGACAGTCTATACAGTACAATATGTCACCATGTGTCACTGTGTGACAGTCTATACAGTACAATATGTCACCATGTGTCACTGTGTGACAGTCTATACAGTACAATATGTCACCATGTGTCACTGTGTGACAGTCTGTACAGTACAATATGTCACCATGTGTCACTGTGTGACAGTCTATACAGTACAATATGTCACCATGTGTCACTGTGTGACAGTCTATACAGTACAATATGTCACCATGTGTCACTGTGTGACAGTCTATACAGTACAATATGTCACCATGTGTCACTGTGTGACAGTCTGTACAGTACAATATGTCACCATGTGTCACTGTGTGACAGTCTATACAGTACAATATGTCACCGTGTGTCACTGTGTGACAGTCTATACAGTACAATATGTCACCGTGTGTCACTGTGTGACAGTCTGTACAGTACAATATGTCACCATGTGTCACTGTGTGACAGTCTATACAGTACAATATGTCACCATGTGTCACTGTGTGACAGTCTATACAGTACAATATGTCACCATGTGTCACTGTATGACAGTCTGTACAGTACAATATGTCACCATGTGTCACTGTGTGACAGTCTATACAGTACAATATGTCACCGTGTGTCACTGTGTGACAGTCTATACAGTACAATATGTCACTGTGTGTCACTGTGTATGTGACAGTCTATACAGTACAATATGTCACTGTGTGTCACTGTGTATGTGACAGTCTATACAGTACAATATGTCACTGTGTATGTGACAGTCTAAACAGTACAATATGTCACTGTGTGTCACTGTGTATGTGATAGTCTATACAGTACAATATATTACTGTGTGTCACTCTGTATGTGACAGTCTATACAGTACAATATGTCACTGTGTGTCACTGTGTATGTGACAGTCTATACAGAACAGTATGTCACTGTGTATGTGACAGGCTATATAGTACAGTATGTCACTGTGTATGTGATAGTCTATACAGTACAGTATGTCACTGTGTATGTGACAGTCTATACAGTACAGTATGTCACTATGTGTCACTGTATCACTGTGGATGTTTCTCTATCAGTTTCTGTCCATGCGTGTTCTGTCCAAGCATGTTCTGTACATGAGTGTCACACGCAACTGTTATGGTGGAGGTACAGACAGGGGGTCAGACCCCTGTGACAGTGGCGGTGACAGATACAGATAGGGGGACAGTGAGTGTGACAGATACAGATGGGGGGGGCAGTGACTGTGACAGATAGAGGGACAGTGAGTGTGACAGATGATACAGATGGGGGGACTGTGACAGATACAGGTAGGGGGGACAGTGACTGTGACAGATACAGATAGTGGGGGCAGTGAGAGTGACAGATACAGATAGGGGGACAGTGACAGATACAGATAGGGTGACAGTGACAGATACAGATAGGGGGACAGTGACAGATACAGATAGGGGGACAGTGACAGTGACAGATACAAATAGGGGGACAGTGAGTGTGACAGATACAGATGGGGTGACAGTGACAGATACAGATAGGGGGACAGTGACAGTGACAGATACAGATAGGGGGGACAGTGACTGTGACAGATACAGATAGGGGGACAGTGACTGTGACAGATACAGATAGGGGGGACAGTGACAGATACAGATAGGGGGACAGTGACAGATACAGATAGGGGGACAGTGACAGATACAGATAGGGGGACAGTGAATGTGACAGATACAGATAGGGGGACAGTGACTGTGACAGATACAGATAGGGTGACAGTAACAGAAACAGATAGGGGGACAGTGAATGTGACAGATACAGATAGGAGGACTGTGACAGATACAGATAGGGGTGACAGTGACAGATACAGATAGGAGGACAGTGACTGTGACAGATACAGATAGGGGGGACAGTGACAGATACAGATAGGGGGGACAGTGAAAGTGACAGATACAGATTGGGTGACAGTGAATGTGACAGATACAGATAGGAGGACAGTGACTGTGACAGATACAGATGGGGGGACAGTGAGTGTAACAGATACAGATAGGGTGACAGTGACAGATACAGATAGGGGGGACAGTGACTGTCACACTCGTACACACTGACTGTCACACTCGTACACAGTGACTGTCACACTCGTACACACTGACTGTCACACTCGTACACACTGACTGTCACACTCGTACACACTGACTGTCACACTCGTACACACTGACTGTCACACTCGTACACACTGACTGTCACACTCGTACACACTGACTGTCACACTCGTACACGCTGACTGTCACACTCGTACACAGTGACTGTCACACTCGTACACACTGACTGTCACTCGTACACAGTGACTGTCACACTCGTACACAGTGACTGTCACACTCGTACACAGTGACTGTCACACTCGTACACAGTGACTTACACACTCGTACACAGTGACTATCACACTCGTACACAGTGACTGGCACACTCGTACACAGTGACTGTCACACTCGTACACAGTGACTGTCACACTCGTACACAGTGACTGGCACACTCGTACACAGTGACTGGCACACTCGTACACAGTGACTGGCACACTCGTACACAGTGACTGGCACACTCGTACACAGTGACTGTCACACTCGTACACAGTGACTGTCACACTCGTACACACTGACTGTCACACTCGTACACAGTGACAGTGACAGATACAGATAGGGGGACAGTGACAGTGACAGATACAGATAGGGGGACAGTGACAGTGACAGATACAAATAGGGGGACAGTGAGTGTGACAGATACAGATGGGGGGACAGTGACTGATACAGATAGGGCGACAGTGACTGTGACAGATGGGGAGGGCAGTGACTCTGACAGATACAGATAGGGGGGACAGTGACTGTGACAGATACAGATAGGGGGACAGTGACTGTGACAGATACAGATAGGGGGGACAGTGACAGATACAGATAGGGGGACAGTGACAGATACAGATAGGGGGACAGTGACAGATACAGATAGGGGGACACTGAATGTGACAGATACAGATAGGGGGACAGTGACTGTGACAGATACAGATAGGGTGACAGTAACAGAAACAGATAGGGGGACAGTGAATGTGACAGATACAGATAGGAGGACTGTGACAGATACAGATAGGGGTGACAGTGACAGATACAGATAGGAGGACAGTGACTGTGACAGATACAGATAGGGGGGACAGTGACAGATACAGATAGGGGGACAGTGACAGATACAGATAGGGGGACAGTGAATGTGACAGATACAGATAGGGGGACAGTGACTGTGACAGATACAGATAGGGTGACAGTAACAGAAACAGATAGGGGGACAGTGAATGTGACAGATACAGATAGGAGGACTGTGACAGATACAGATAGGGGTGACAGTGACAGATACAGATAGGAGGACAGTGACTGTGACAGATACAGATAGGGGGGACAGTGACAGATACAGATAGGGGGGACAGTGAAAGTGACAGATACAGATTGGGTGACAGTGAATGTGACAGATACAGATAGGAGGACAGTGACTGTGACAGATACAGATGGGGGGACAGTGAGTGTGACAGATACAGATAGGGTGACAGTGACAGATACAGATAGGGGGGACAGTGACTGTGACAGATACAGATAAGGGGAAAGTGACAGTGACAGATACAGATAGGGGGACAGTGACAGATACAGATAGGGGGATAGTGACAGATACAGATAGGGGGACAGTGACAGATACAGATAGGGGGGGGGGGCAGTGAGTGTGACAGATACAGATAAGGGGACAGTGAGTGTGACAGATACAAATAGGGGGGACAGAGACAAATACAGACAGGGGGACAGTGACTGAGACAGATACAGATAAGGGGGGACAGAGACCGTGACAGATACAGACAGAGGGGACAGTGACTGTGACAGATACATATAGGGGGGGACAGTGACAGATACAAACAGGGGGACAGTGACTGTGACAGATAGGGGGGCAGTGACAGATACAGATAGGGGGGACAGATACAGACAGGGGGGGACAGTGACAGATACAGATGGGAGGACAGATACAGACAGGGGGGGACAGTGACAGATACAGATAGGGGGGACAGATACAGACAGGGGGGGACAGTGACAGATACAGATAGGGGGGACAGATACAGACAGGGGGGACAGTGACAGATACAGATAGGGGGGACAGATACAGACAGGGGGGACAGTGACAGATACAGATGTGGGGGGGACCCCGGACTCACCGACTTCACCGGCACATACACGGCCGGACGCTCCTCCTGCTCCCCACCGGTTCCGAGCCGGAATCCTTTGGATCGGACCCAGAAGTGGAACTTTCCGCGGTCCCCGGGTCCGGCTCCGCCCCGCAGAACCGCCGCGATCCGCTCGTATTTGCCCCGGGTCACCGTCTTAGTCTTGGCCGAGTCTCCGTAGGTCCGGAGGCACCACGACCGGAACCGGCGGCCCAGATCCGAATCCCGGGGATCCCCCAGCACCGGGGAACCAGAACCAGACCAGAACCGACATGGAGAGCCCATCCCGGGGGAACCCCAATCACAGCGCCGGACAGCACCGGACCTCTCAGGACCCACCTGTTACTGCCGCCACCCGGGACCGGACTGCAGACCCCCCACCCGGGACCGGGCTGCAGACCCCCCACCCGGGACCGGGCTGCAGACCCCCCACCCGGGACCGGACTGCAGACCCCCCACCCGGGGCCGGGCTCCCACCCTGGACCGGACTGCAGACCCCCCACCCGGGACCGGACTGCAGATCCCCCCCCCCCCCCCACCCGGGACCGGACTGCAGACCCCCCACACCCGGGACCGGACTGCAGACCCCCCCACCCGGGACCGGACTGCAGATCCCACACCCGGGACCGGACTGCAGACCCCCCCACCCGGGACCGGACTGCAGACCCCGCACACCCGGGACCGGACTGCAGATCCCACACCCGGGACCGGACTGCAGACCCCCCACCCGGGACACAGGGACGGGATAGAGACCCCCGTACACACCCTGTCTCCTGGGCAACTCTCTCTCTCTCTTTGTCTCTCTCTTTCTCTCCCCTGTCCTCTCTCTCCACAAAGTGCAGCATCCAACTGTTCCCTCCCCCGGACAATCCTCAGAGCCCCAACAGTGACTGTCACACTCATACACACTGGCTGTCACACTCATACACAGTGACTGTCACACTCGTACACAGTGACTGTCACACTCGTACACACTGACTGTCACACTCGTACACACTGACTGTCACACTCGTACACACTGACTGTCACACTCGTACACACTGACTGTCACACTCGTACACAGTGACTGTCACACTCGTACACAGTGACTGTCACACTCGTACACACTGACTGTCACACTCGTACACACTGACTGTCACACTCGTACACACTGACTGTCACACTCGTACACACTGACTGTCACACTCGTACACAGTGACTGTCACACTCGTACACAGTGACTGTCACACTCGTACACACTGACTGTCACACTCGTACACACTGACTGTCACACTCGTACACAGTGACTGTCACACTCGTACACACTGACTGTCACACTCGTACACAGTGACTGTCACACTCGTACACAGTGACTGTCACACTCGTACACAGTGACTGTCACACTCGTACACACTGACTGTCACACTCGTACACACTGACTGTCACACTCGTACACACTGACTGTCACACTCGTACACACTGACTGTCACACTCGTACACAGTGACTGTCACACTCGTACACACTGACTGTCACACTCGTACACACTGACTGTCACACTCGTACACACTGACTGTCACACTCGTACACAGTGACTGTCACACTCGTACACACTGACTGTCACACTCGTACACACTGACTGTCACACTCGTACACAGTGACTGTCACACTCGTACACACTGACTGTCACACTCGTACACACTGACTGTCACACTCGTACACACTGACTGTCACACTCGTACACAGTGACTGTCACACTCGTACACAGTGACTGTCACACTCGTACACACTGACTGTCACACTCGTACACAGTGACTGTCACACTCGTACACAGTGACTGTCACACTCGTACACACTGACTGTCACACTCGTACACACTGACTGTCACACTCGTACACAGTGACTGTCACACTCGTACACACTGACTGTCACACTCGTACACACTGACTGTCACACTCGTACACACTGACTGTCACACTCGTACACACTGACTGTCACACTCGTACACACTGACTGTCACACTCGTACACAGTGACTGTCACACTCGTACACACTGACTGTCACTCGTACACAGTGACTGTCACACTCATAGACAGTGACTGTCACACTCATAGACAGTGACTGTCACACTCGTACACAGTGACTGTCACACTCGTATACAGTGACTTACACACTCGTACACAGTGACTATCACACTCGTACACAGTGACTGGCACACTCGTACACAGTGACTGTCACACTCGTACACAGTGACTGTCACACTCGTACACAGTGACTGTCACACTCGTACACAGTGACTGTCACACTCGTACACAGTGACTGGCACACTCGTACACAGTGACTGGCACACTCGTACACAGTGACTGTCACACTCGTACACAGTGACTGTCACACTCGTACACAGTGACTGTCACACTCGTACACAGTGACTGTCACACTCGTACACACTGACTGTCACACTCGTACACAGTGACTGTCACACTCGTACACAGTGACTGTCACACTCGTACACACTGACTGTCACACTCGTACACAGTGACTGTCACACTCGTACACACTGACTGTCACACTCGTACACACTGACTGTCACACTCGTACACAGTGACTGTCACACTCGTACACAGTGACTGTCACACTCGTACACAGTGACTGTCACACTCGTACACACTGACTGTCACACTCGTACACAGTGACTTACACACTCGTACACAGTGACTATCACACTCGTACACAGTGACTGGCACACTCGTACACAGTGACTGTCACATTCGTACACAGTGACTGTCACACTCATAGACAGTGACTGTCACACTCATACACAGTGACTGTCACACTCGTACACAGTGACTGTCACACTCATACACAGTGACTGGCACACTCATACACAGTGACTATCACACTCATACACACTTACCATTACACATACACACTGACCCTCACACTCATACACAGTACCCCTCACACCAATCCACGGTGTCTGCCACTCTCATACACAGTTCCCCTCACACTTATACACAGTGATGCCTACACTCCTATACACTGACCCTCACACCCATCCACAGTGCCCCTCACAATCATACTGTACACACCATCACACTCATACAAAGTGCTCCTCACACTCATACACAGTTCCACTCACACTCATACAAAGTGACGCCTACACTCATACACTGACACTCACACTAATCCACAGTGCCCCTCACACTCATACACAGTGACACCTACACTCCTATACACTGACCCTCACACTCATCCACAGTGCCCCTCACACTCATACATACTTACCATCACACTCACACAGTGACGCCTACACTCCTATACACTGACACTCACACTAATCCACAGTTCCCCTCACACTCATACACAGTTCCCCACTCATACAGTGACGCCTACACTCCTATACACTGACACTCACACTCATCCACAGTGCCCCTCACACTCATACACAGTTCCCCTCACACTCATACACAGTGACGCATACACTCCTATACACTGACACTCACACTCATACACAGTGACTGTCACACTCATACACAGTGACTGGCACACTCATACACAGTGACTGGCACACTCATACACAGTGACTGTCACACTCATACACAGTGACCCTAACACTTATACACAGTTACCATAACACTCATACACACTGACCATTACACATACACACTGACCCTCACACTCATACACAGTACCCCTCACACCAATCCACGGTGTCCGCCACTCTCATACACAGTTCCCCTCACACTTATACACAGTAATGCCTTCACTCGTATACACTGACCCTCACACACATCCACAGTGCCCCTCACAATCATGCACACCATCACACTCATACAAAGTGCCCCTCACACTCATACACAGTTCCCCTCACACTCATACACAGTGATGCCTACACTCCTATACACTGACCCTCACACTCATCCACAGTGCCCCTCTCACACTCATACACAGTTCCCCTCACACTCATACACAGTGACGCCTACACTCCTATACACTGACCCTCACACTCATCCACAGTGCCCCTCTCACACTCATACACAGTTCCCCTCACACTCATACACAGTGACGCCTACACTCCTATACACTAACACTCACACTCATCCACAGTGCCCCTCACACTCATACACACTTAACATCACTCATACACAATGACCGACACACTTATAAACACTGACCCTCACACATCCACAGTGCCCCTCTCACTCATACACACTTACCATCACACTCATACACAGTGATGCCTACACTCCTATACACTCACTCACACTAATCCACAGTGCCCCTCACACTCATACACACCATCACACTCATACACAGTGGCCCTCTCACTCATTCAGTGATCGACACACTCATACACACTGACCATCGCACTTATACACACTGACCCTCACACTCATCCACAGTGCCTCTCACACTCATACACACTGATCGTCACACTTATATTCAGTGACCCTCACACTTATACACTGTGATCATCATATACACACACACACACACACACACACACACACACACACACACACACACACACACTGACCCTCACCCTCATACATAGTGACCCCTACACTCATACACAGTGACCCCCACACTCATACACAGTGACCGACACTCTCATACACAGTGACCATCACATTTGTATAACTGTCCATCACACTCATACACACTGACCATTACACTCATATAACTGTCCGTCACTCTCACACACACTGACCGTCACAGTAATACACAGAATACATAGTGACCATCACACTCATACCCACTGATCATAACATTCCCATAACTGTCCGTCATTTTCATACACACTGACCGTCACACTCATACCCACTGACCGTCACATTCCCATAACTGTCCATCATTTTCATACACACTGACCGTCACACTCATACCCACTGACCGTCACATTCCTATAACTGGCTGCTATACTCATACACACTGACCGTCACAGTAATACACACTGACCGTAACATTCCTATAACTCGCTGTCATACTCATACACACTGACCATCACATTCCTATAACTGGCTGTCATACTCATACACACTGACCATCACAGTAATACCCACTGACCATCACATTCCTATAACTGGCTGTCATACTCATATACTCACACACACTGACCATCACAGTAATACACACTGACCATCACACTCATATAACTGGCCATCATACTCATATACTCACACACACTGACCATCACACTCATATAACTGGCCATCATACTCATATACTCACACACACTGACCATCACACTCATATAACTGGCCATCATACTCATACACACTGACCGTCACAGTAATACACACTCACCATCACACTCATATAACTGGCCGTCACACTCACACACACTGACCGTCACACTCGTATAACTGGCCGTCACACTCACACACACTGACCGTCACACTCATATAACTGGCCGTCACACTCATACACAGTGACCGTCACACTCATATAACTGGCCGTCACACTCACACACACTGACCGTCACACTCGTATAACTGGCCGTCACACTCACACACACTGACCGTCACACTCATATAACTGGCCGTCACACTCGCACCCACTGACCGTCACACTCATATAACTGGCCGTCACACTCACACACAGTGAGAGGAAAAAGAACCCCGTATTTTTCTTCTAGGTGGGAGGAACCTCCGGGAAGGGAAATGAAATTCTGACATTCTGCCGCGACCATGTATATACAGTAACCTGCTGTGGGAGAGGGGGGTATATCACTCCTCCGCCGTTCACATTAACACGTTAACACTCAGATGAGACCAGTAACCCTGCTCCTGCTCACGTCTCCTGTCTGCACATTGGGGGATTTTATTTTTTTTAGGCCAGTTGTGGTTTGTCGATGTTAATTTCCGAGCTTCGGACTCTGCCTGGGACAGACCATCTGTTACCATGGCAGCAATGTACTTACAGAAGAATGGCTGGATAATTACTGCCTGGTTCTGCTCCCGGGCACGGCGTACCCCCCCCCCCCCCCCCCACACACACCCCCCCCCCCCACCCCCCCGAGCAGTGTCTCAGAAAAGAGGCAACATCTCGGATATTCTAACTTCACTGTCGAGTGTCAAAACATGAAATGAGAACGTAAGCGATAACAATATAAATACCGTTAGAAAATGTATAGCATCAATGAAGCAAACCTGTAAATAAAAGAAATAAACGCTAAGAACGTGTTCTTTGTTGTTACCTGTGAGCACATTCGCACGTCCCAACCCTGCCTGTTGTCCCCAGTATCTCCTAGCATAAAGTGCTGCACCTAGGGATTCTGGGTAATGCCAAGCAAAAGAGCACGCTGTGCCATCTTTTGCTTCATGTCCATTTAAACATGGACCCCTACAAGCATTTGCCTGCCGTTGTTACGCAGCTTTGCAGCACAGGCTGTGCAATACGAGAGGCGTACGCTTGTAGGGGTCCATGTCGAAATGGACAAGAAGCAAAAATGGACACACTGTGAGTGCTCATTCGCATGTCATTACCCAGAATCCCTGGCTGCAGTGGAAGCATTGTCTGCTAAGGCTGCGGGTCCCAGTACAGCCTGTGCGCACGGCGCGGCGTGCACTGTGCGTGTAAGCACCGCCCCTCAATGGGGCTGGGCCCACACCGCACCGTCACGCAGAAGGTGCATCCGCGCCGTGCGGCAGGGTTTTTCCCAACTCAATAAAATTGAGTTTACTCCTAGCGACGGAGGCGTGGCCACGCCCCCACCGGCGGTTCAACCCAATGAGGGTCGAACCAGCCGCGCGACGTAATGGCCACGCCAACCGCAAATCCCCGACCACGCCCCCTCCCATCGCAAGATTCTCCTCTCCCTCACAGACCGCAGATCGCGGTTAGCGCTGTGACACGCGCCGCCCCCCCCCCCCCCCCGCCGGGCGCGCGTGTCACAGACATTACTGGGACCGCAGCCTAAGAGATGCTGGGGACAGGCAGGGTTGCAGACCTGGCTGGGACGTGCGAATGAGCTCACACGGGGTATTTGTATACGCTGCTGCACACTGTACGGTGCAGGGTTTTCCTCCCTTTTTTTTGCTCCCCATAACTTGTTTTGGATCTTTATTGATGGTATTTAAAGTGGAGGAAAATGAACATAAAATCTGTGGAAGCTTGACTGTAAAGGCAGGTCCCCACTGCCTTCGCCCCGCGCGGAGGCCTGCGCGTCCGTGACGTCACCCGCGTGGAGCTGGTGCGTTTTTCTGACATGCTGGATGCGCCGTCTAGGGGCGTGTCAGTGACGTCACGGAGCAGGTTCGCCCTCATTGGGCGGCCGACCTCCGTGGCGCCGCACACCCTCCGTCTCCTTTGGAACCCCAGCGTCCAATGGCGCGGCGGACGTCGTCAACGCGACGGCGCGCGGCGTCACGGTGCCATGGTAACGTGACACCGTGCCGTCACGTGATGTCTCGCCGTCATGTTGCCATGGTAAGGTGACACCGTTCCGTCACGTGATGTCTCGCCGTCACGTTGCCATGGCAATGAGACGCCGTGTCACGCCACGTTGGTGACGTCCGCGGCGTCATTGGACGACGGGACTCCAAAGGGGACGGAGGGGCGGTCGCAACATGTAAGTGCCTTCCCCTTATAGGCCCGAGAGCGCGGCAAATGTATACGGGGGGGGGGGGGGGCACCCAACGGGAAATCCGCCACTGTATATATAGTATAGTATCATAAATCTAGCCGTTTGTTGTGCTAAATGTAGCCTAAGCACTTTATATTGTACAGTGGTATACTGACATTGTCGTTTTGGAAGGGATGACGGCGGGTGCCATCTTTAAAAATCGTGGAAGTCGACCTGCAGCTAACACTGTACGTATCTCATAACCTGGGCGACGCTCAGAGCTAAAAACAGAGGGATTCATGTTAAAAAGGAAGAAAGGGGCCATGGTACCGCAGACGCTGAGCGAACAGACGGCCTAAAGGCAGTGTTCGCGTCCTTGTGGCGCGCGGAAGCGGGAGGGGGCGCGCGGTGCGCAAGAAATCAGTTCAAACTGATTTATTGGCGCGACAGGCCGGTCACGTGAGCGGTTCGGCCCAATGAGGGTGAACAGGCTCCGTGACGCCACTGGCACGCCCAGGGACGGCGCGTACCATGGCCGAAAAACGCACCCCCTTCAAGCGTCACGGCGGCGCCACCGTGCACCATGGCCCCAGCCTTAGAGTTTAAACGTAACCCCCAAAGATAACCTAAAACAGCTACGGATATAAAGCGATGTGCCGATTACGTGGAAACCCCGGCCTTCCCCGGGTAATCAGCGGTTACCTTAGCTCTTCCACCAGGGCCTAAAGTAACAGTTCATTTTTTTTTTAATGTGACAATATCGCAGCTTTCTGTTGCCAGCTGGAGCGAGGCTGACCCCGCCCGCCCGCCATATTGTGTGAAGAAAACGGGCGGCCGGGACTGCTGCCTTAAGGCAAACTTGAAGACGCTGTGTTCTCATTTGCATGTCATTACCCAGCAAATAAAAATACCCCTTGTGAGCCCATTTGCATGTCTCAGAGAGCTCTGCCACCCTGCCTTTCCCCATTATTGCTTCCACTGCAGCCGGGGATTCTGGGAAATGACATGCAAATGAGCTCTCACAGTCATGCCATTACCCAGAATCCCCTGCTGCAGTGGAAGCACGGTTTGCTAAGCGATAATGCGGATAGGCCGGGTTACAGACCCGGCTGAGGCATGCAATGTAACCACCAGGTGTATTTCTATTTCCAATACATTTCCCCCCCCCCACATTTTAAGCTTCCCTTCTGTTGAGTGACAAGACATGACCTCTTCATCTCTCATAAGCATGGGGGTCACGTGAACCCCCCTCCCCCTCCCCCGTGGTGTCATTTGACGTGTCGCTGGAGACAAGGTAAGTGAAGTTGCAGAGGCCTCACGCGATCCCCCGGCCATTAATTTAAACGCCTTGGGGGAAGAGCGCGGGGCCTCTGCAACCGCCGCGCCCCCCCCCCCCCACTTTGCGCACCCCACCCATAGCGGACCTAAACATCGTTTTTTGGATCGTTATGGATAATATATTCCTTTGATCACATTTGCCGCCGTGCCCTGCTTTCTTCTCCAAACCTGGGTTTGGGTAAAGTATTCTCTCTCATAACTTCACATAGGGTCGCCAGGTGTCCAGCATTGAACAGAACGGTTCTGTATTTAGGACACACTGTCCAGTAACAAATGAGAGGCCACACTGGGCGTGTGTGTGTCCGGTATTAACTCTCTGGGCATAGTGACCGGCTAGGGGGGGGCCGCGGGATTTCCCTGAAAGCAGGGCTGCTGCTAGGGGGCTGGGCAGCTTCATTATCCAGCAGCAGCCAATCAGGAGGAGGGGGGGTCAGGTTTCCTGGGGGTGGGGCCATGGAGAAGAGGAAACAGCATGGAGCAGTCAGAGGAGTGTGTGCGCTGAGAGCTCGTCACACATTTCACTGTTGTGTCCAGTATGTTTGGAGAAGCCACCTGGCAACCCTAATTATAGCATTAAATAACCTATTAAATTAATACATTCAAAATATGGCAAAAAAACGAAAACGATGGCCCGTGACGAGTAAAAGGTTTCCTTTCTACTACTTGTTTTTCAGAGGACCGCGGGGCGTATATTTCCTCATATGGTGTATTTTACTCCATGATCGCACAGCTCCCTCTGGTGTTTACTGTCGGTGTTACAATGTCACATGATAATCGTATAACTGCTCCCTCATGCACAGCTAGCAGGAAAAGAAGTGTCAGAGGAGTTAGGGCATTGATTTTCGACCTTTTTTTTTGGTTAAGGAACCCTATAATTATATTGTGACATTTTGTGGAAATCCCAACCCTCTCTGATAGCGCGTCTGAGATCAGAAGCATTGTAAGGAACCCCAACCCTCTCTAATAGCGCGTCTGAGATCAGATGCATTGTAAGGAACCCAAACCCTCTCTAATAGCGCGTCTGAGATCAGATGCATTGTAAGGAACCCCAACCCTCTCTAATAGCGCGTCTGAGATCAGATGCATTGTAAGGAACCCCAACCCTCTCTAATAGCGCGTCTGAGATCAGATGCATTGTAAGGAACCCCAACCCTCTCTAATAGCGCGTCTGAGATCAGAAGCATTGTAAGGAACCCCAACCCTCTCTAATAGCGCGTCTGAGATCAGATGCATTGTAAGGAACCCAAACCCTCTCTAATAGTGCGTCTGAGATCAGATGCATTGTAAGGAACCCCAACACTCTCTAATAGCGCGTCTGAGATCACATGCATTGTCAATTCTTCTGTATTTGGTTCAATTTTCAAATTACCTGATAATTGCCGGGAACCCGTTGAGAAACACTGAGTTAGGGTATGAGGAGGAGCTCATATGGATTGTAAGGACAATGTTAGGGTTAGATATCTAAAGTCTTTCAGGAGTTTCTTCCTGTTTAATATTATAATTTCTTTGCATACTGTATGTATCCCCTTATATATATTGTAAGATTTCTTCAGAGTACTGTACAATTCTGCCTATGATCACCGCTCCAGTTATCTGCTCTCCGATTTATTAAACTATATGTTGTCCCCTACATGTTATGTATATATAAACATCTAGCAAAGTTCTCTATAATTGCCATGCAAAAACCCTACTAGTTCTTTTCTCTTCATTTTAAGAGTACATTTTTATGCAAATTTAACAGTTATGCGGGATACTTTTGTGACAAACGCACAGAAAACCGTGTGTGTGTGTGTGCGAGGCGTGTGTAAAAGCCAGATCCTCCGGCTCCATACAGAATTCTCAAAAACATTGTCTGATCTTGCCGGGTCAATATGTACTTCACAAACTCTGCTGGATCCTACCAGATCCATGTATAATTCACACAAACATTGCTAGATCCAGGCATGATTCACAGTAACACTGCCCAGATCTATGGATAAATTTGCGCAAACGCTGGTGGATCCATGCATAATTCATACAAATGCTGCCGGATCCTACCAGATCCATTCACACTGCCGCATCCATGCACAATTCACCATGACACTGCCGGATCCATGCATAATTCACCATGACACTGCCGGATCCATGCATAATTCACCATGACACTGCCGGATCCATGCATAATTCACACAAACACGGCCAGATCAATGTACAATTCACACAAACACTGCAGAGTCCATGCATAATTCACAGTAACACTGCCCAGATCCATGCATCATTTGCACAGACTGCCAGATCCATGCATAATTCACCGTAACACTGCCGTATCCACGCGCCAGATCCATGCATAATTCGCACAAACCCTGCCGGATCCATGCATAATTAACCGTAACACTGCCGGATTCATGCACAATTCACCATAACACTGCTGGATCCATGCATAAATCTCACACACACTGCCGGGTCCATGTGCGATTCACAAACACATGCATATATTTTGCAAACACGACAGGATCCATGCATATGCATGTGTAACGCACACACCAAGGACCGAAACCTGCTGGAGCATAATCCACACACGTGCTTGGATTTTGGTAACGAAATTATTTTATTTGACTATGCCTTACATTTACAAATGTACTTTAAAATATAACATCTGGATCCGGGATAAAGTCTTCACCTTCTTCCCCGGAAAAAAAAAAACAACGTTTCTAGCTCCAGATAGCGATCATAATTATTTATTGTACATTAGATGTAAATTCACATTTTCTTTTTTTGCTTAGGATCACAATACTTTTCTCTTACAAAAGACACGAGATCTTGTAAGAAACCCAAATTTGCTGCTTCTGCTGCGGTTTGTTCCAGGCAAAGGAGGTAAAAAGAATTGGAGAAGAACTACAGACACATTTTTGGTTGAACCTCAAACTGTGACGGGACCCTGCGCCTGCTGCTAGAGTGAGATTGGTCTTCATTTTGATTGACAGCAGGAAGATAGTGAGCAAGCGAGCTAGAACCACAGCAAAATATCACCCGAGCCACGTTTTATATGGCAGGAAACCCATAGAGACGGAAGCGAGTAGGAGGAAGGCTGTGGGGGATGCAGGGCACGGTTGCATATACGTTTATTCTCCTGATTACATACACGGCTTATAATAGCATAGGAACAAAAAGTATTGCACACCAAAAAATACACCACACACAAGGGTTACCAGAGGTGCTACATCGGAGATGTATGCTGCCTTACACCAACAATGTCTTCAAAGTGCCGGTCTCCTCTAAAGGCCTCGTTCAGGGTGGCAGAGACAGGAGGTGGAGGGCGCGCGTCCGCGTGTGCGCACGGCAGGCTGCTGGGCGATGTGTGCACATTATCCCCAGCAGGCCCTTTCAAGCTTTCAGGAGGCGGGGCTACAGACGTGAGGATCGGTGTTGCACTGTTGAAATCATTTTCAAGAATGATTTGATTGGCTAACGAAGTACCAGTGACGCTGCTGCAGCTTGAAAAAACAACTTGAGTTGTTTATTGAAACTGTAGCCAGCGTCAACTCCATACTGCGGCGACAGGGCAGCTGCTACCCTGACAACCGCTATTAACTTTAAATACATTGTTTCAGACGTCCATGCGCACGTAAGCACGCCACCTCTCCGAAGCCGGCACCCTGAACGAGGCCTAAGACAGAGGTAAAAAGTAGAGATCTACTCACAAGTTCATAATGCAATTCCCCATTTAATGTGACGGCCAAGAACTGAGGAGAAACAATGTTTCAGGTGCCATATGGACCTTCCGATGAAAGGTCCTTGTGGACCTGGAACATTGTTTCTCCACTATTCTTGGCTGTCACATTAAATGGAGAACTTTATTATGAACGTGTGAGTAGAGCTGTGCTTTGTATCTCTGTCTTAGATGAGACTGGCACTGTGAAGACATGGTTTGTCTGTGTTGTGTTGGCTGCACAAGCCGGATTCTCCGCGCCTGAAACTGTTTCCCCCGCACTTTGGAACTGCAGCCTTACACTAAAACAATCCCGTCCAGAGTTCTGGAGCACACTTTTGAAAAATTGTCCCCCCAAAAAATACAGAAAAACCAACGTTTCGGACCCTCAGCACATTAATTAGGGTACAACGAATATAAAATATCAGTGTTAATTATAGCCCACCACTATCCAACTTCTTTGGAAGCTATAATTAGCACGGGTGTTTTTATATCTTCTGTTCTGCTGATGAAGGTCCGGAGGGACCGAAACGTTGGTTTTCTTTGAAATAAAAAGTTTGGGGTTTTTTGTCGTAAATTTTCAACGTTCTTACACTGCAAATAGCAGCATGGCGGTTTATAGCATAAATGTAACGGGTGTTCTGGGGGTGGACAAGCGCCTTGTTTCCAAAACCACAGATTGGAAGATTATCTGAACCAAGATCCCAACTTCAGTGTATCGAGAGAATTCACCATTACTTACGTACAAGCTTATAACGGACTCGCCATGGTGCTAACATTTTACTGTTTCTATCAACCCAAGTCTAAAAGCGACGCTCTGTACGCAGGAGCTTAATTTGACTTGCAATACACGTGACCTGTTGTGTTAGTTTCTATTCCAAGGACTTGCTCTGCCTGTGGTTGAAATGCGTGACTAACAGATTTTCTAAGGCGGGCAGAATCCTGTTTCGCTGTACAAGGGTGTTTGTTTTTGAGTGAGTCAACTTAAAATGTAAAACCATCGATTTATACAGAAATGTATTGGTGTTGCAAGAAATGTATTTGCAGCAACGGACATCCAGAATATTCAATATCTTTAAACCCTGCGCGTCCAACCCATGTACCCGATCACAGACTGCCAAGCGAATCGTATCCAGTTGGATTTGCTTATAAAACAAGACTTTTGTTATTCATTTTTGCGTGGGGTAAAAAGACAAGCAGTTCTTAGACGTGGGCTGTTCAGAGAGTGTCCCCGGCTGCCGCCGCCCTTCAGGTGAAGCACTCCAGGCTGCTCTTGGCACGCTCCATTTCATGTAGGAAGCTGTAGAACTGCGGCAAGGTGAGTTCTGGGGAGAAACACAGCGTCACGGCCAACGCAATGTTATGCACAACTCACACGCGCAGCGGGGACAGGGGGGCTTACTGAGGGCAGGCGCGTGACTATGGCAGGGCGAGGATTAGGGCAGGCGCGTGACTATGGCAGGGCGAGGATTAGGGCAGGCGCGTGACTATGGCAGGGCGAGGATTAGGGCAGGCGCGTGACTATGGCAGGGCGAGGATTAGGGCAGGCGCGTGACTATGGCAGGGCGAGGATTAGGGCAGGCGCGTGATTATGGCAGGAGGAGTATTAGGGCAGGCGCGCGACTATGGTATGGCGAGTATTAGGGCAGGCGCGTGATTATGGCAGAGAGTATTAGAGCAGATGCATGACTATGGCATGGTGAGTATTAGGGCAGGCGCGTGACTATGGCAGGGGGAGTATTAGGGCAGATGCATGACTATGGCATGGTGAGTATTAGGGCAGGCGCGTGACTATGGCAGGGGGAGTATTAGGGCAGATGCATGACTATGGCATGGCGAGTATTAGGGCAGGTGCATGACTATGGCATGGCGAGTATTAGGGCAGGTGCATGACTATGGCATGGCGAGTATTAGGGCAGGTGCATGACTATGGCATGGCGAGTATTAGGGCAGGCGCGTGACTATGGCAGGGGGAGTATTAGGGCAGATACAGGACTATGGCATGGCGAGTATTAGGGCAGGCGCGTGATTATGGCAGGAGGAGTATTAGGGCAGATGCATGACTATGGCAGGGTGAGTATTAGGGCAGGCGCGTGACTATGGCAGGGGGAGTATTAGGGCAGATACAGGACTATGGCAGGGTGAGTATTAGGGCAGGCGCGTGACTATGGCAGGGGGAGTATTAGGGCAGATGCATGACTATGGCAGGGTGAGTATTAGGGCAGGCGCGTGACTATGGCAGGGTGAGTATTAGGGCAGGCGCGTGACTATGGCAGGGCGAGGATTAGGGCAGGCGCGTGACTATGGCATGGCGAGTATTAGGGCAGGCGCATGACTATGGCAGGGCGAGTATTAGGGCAGGCGCGTGATTATGGCAGGAGGAGTATTAGGGCAGGCGCGTGACTATGGCATGGCGAGTATTAGGGCAGGTGCATGACTATGGCAGGGCGAGTATTAGGGCAGGCGCGTGACTATGGCAGGGGGAGTATTAGAGCAGATGCATGACTATGGCAGGGTGAGTATTAGGGCAGGCGCGTGACTATGGCAGGGGGAGTATTAGGGCAGATGCATGACTATGGCATGGCGAGTATTAGGGCAGGTGCATGACTATGGCATGGCGAGTATTAGGGCAGGTGCATGACTATGGCATGGCGAGTATTAGGGCAGGTGCATGACTATGGCATGGCGAGTATTAGGGCAGGTGCATGACTATGGCATGGCGAGTATTAGGGCAGGCGCGTGACTATGGCAGGGGGAGTATTAGGGCAGATACAGGACTATGGCATGGCGAGTATTAGGGCAGGCGCGTGATTATGGCAGGAGGAGTATTAGGGCAGATGCATGACTATGGCAGGGTGAGTATTAGGGCAGGCGCGTGACTATGGCAGGGGGAGTATTAGGGCAGATACAGGACTATGGCAGGGTGAGTATTAGGGCAGGCGCGTGACTATGGCAGGGGGAGTATTAGGGCAGATGCATGACTATGGCAGGGTGAGTATTAGGGCAGGCGCGTGACTATGGCAGGGTGAGTATTAGGGCAGGCGCGTGACTATGGCAGGG
The DNA here is from genome assembly GCF_040206685.1 of Ascaphus truei. Classification (NCBI taxonomy): domain Eukaryota; kingdom Metazoa; phylum Chordata; class Amphibia; order Anura; family Ascaphidae; genus Ascaphus; species Ascaphus truei. Next base: position 15,174,445 of record NC_134497.1, read on the forward strand.
CGAGGATTAGGGCAGGCGCGTGACTATGGCATGGCGAGTATTAGGGCAGGTGCATGACTATGGCAGGGCGAGTATTAGGGCAGGCGCGTGATTATGGCACCTTGATAAAGAGCGTTGCTCGAAACGCGTTGGTGGGGGCCCGTGGGCTCACTGTATGTTTATGGTTTGATCCATTAAACCTTTTTGGGACACACACTCTCTTGCAGATTGTTTTTTCCACCCTGTATTCAGTTGTGCTCCAACCTTCCTATATTGTTTGCTGTGACCATTGGAAGACCGGATGCACCTACCGGAGGAGGTATACCAGGAAGACCACCCAGCCGTGAGTAATATTACTCTTACACCTTACACCTTATTGTTCCACAGCGATATATCTGACTGGACACTAGCTAGTGGGAGTTGTTACTTACAATAGTGGAACTCCATCCAGGCCATCGTGCCATAGTGGAAATAGGTGTGGTTTAATGCTCCTGGTACCCCTAGGATCTCTACACATGGAATTATTCTGTTGAAGGACTTTATTGCAGCTTTTGATCTATGTTTTTGAGCACCATACAGCATTTTTTACAGGGGGAGTATTAGGGCAGATGCATGACTATGGCATGGCGAGTATTAGGGCAGGCGCGTGACTATGGCAGGGGGAGTATTAGAGCGGGTGCATGACTATGGCAGGGTGAGTATTAGGGCAGGCGCGTGACTATGGCAGGGGGAGTATTAGGGCAGATACAGGACTATGGCATGGCGAGTATTAGGGCAGGTGCATGACTATGGCAGGGCGAGTATTAGGGCAGGCGCGTGACTATGGCAGGGGGAGTATTAGAGCAGATGCATGACTATGGCATGGCGAGTATTAGGGCAGGCGCGTGACTATGGCAGGGGGAGTATTAGGGCAGATGCATGACTATGGCATGGCGAGTATTAGGGCAGGCGCGTGACTATGGCAGGGGGAGTATTAGAGCGGGTGCATGACTATGGCAGGGGGAGTATTAGAGCAGGGTCATGACTATGGCAGGGTGAGTATTAGGGCAGGCGCGTGACTATGGCAGGGGGAGTATTAGGGCAGATACAGGACTATGGCATGGCGAGTATTAGGGCAGGTGCATGACTATGGCAGGGCGAGTATTAGGGCAGATGCATGACTATGGCAGGGTGAGTATTAGGGCAGGCGCGTGACTATGGCAGGGTGAGTATTAGGGCAGGCGCGTGACTATGGCAGGGGGAGTATTAGGGCAGGCGCGTGACTATGGCAGGGCGAGTATTAGGGCAGGCGCGTGACTATGGCAGGGGGAGTATTAGAGCAGATGCATGACTATGGCAGGGTGAGTATTAGGGCAGGCGCATGACTATGGCAGGGGGAGTATTAGGGCAGGCGCGTGACTATGGCAGGGGGAGTATTAGGGCAGGCGCGTGACTATGGCAGGGGGAGTATTAGGGCAGGCGCGTGACTATGGCAGGGGGAGTATTAGGGCAGGCGCGTGACTATGGCAGGGGGAGTATTAGGGCAGGCGCGTGACTATGGCAGGGGGAGTATTAGGGCAGGCGCGTGACTATGGCAGGGGGAGTATTAGGGCAGGCGCGTGACTATGGCATGGCGAGTATTAGGGCAGGCGCGTGACTATGGCATGGCGAGTATTAGGGCAGGCGCGTGACTATGGCAGGGGGAGTATTGGTGTACAATTGTTACTTTATGGAAGGGTAAGTATAAGTGAATATTTGTTACTTAAAAACAAAGGTATTAGTGCAGATTTGTTACTTTAGTGCAGGGGTGCGCAAACTGGGGGGCGCGAGATTTTCCTGGGGGGGGAGGCGCGGGCGGTTGCAGCGGCACCGCGCTCCTCCCCCAAGGCATTTAAATGAATGCCGGGGGATCATGTGGGGCCTCTGCATATTCACTTACCTTCTCTCGGCGATGCATCGCCATGGCAACGCATCAAATGACGCCGGAGAGAAGGTATGGGGGGGGGGGGGGGGCGCAAGCAGGCGGGGGGGGGGGGGGAGTGCAGCAGGGAAAGATGGCACACCCATGCTTTATAGCCCAGCGCGTATTAGAATGACATGGGGGAGGGGTCCCTGCTCTGCTATATAAACGTTGATCAAATCTACGGCTGCTATCTGGTATAGATATCTACTGAGTATAACCAAATACAAAAGATCCCACTCAGTCCCCCTGTATAATAAATAAATAACAAGAAGAACTAGCTTTAGGAAATTAGGGTGGAAGTCTGTAATGACTCAAATCTTTAATAGCTATTATTTAAATATCCTTTTAATTAATAGCATTCCAAAAAACGAGGGCTGGGTCACGGTGAGCCAGTGATAAGAGGGAGTGATACGGAGTGGAATAATGCATATAAAGAAAACTAATCATCTATTGAGAAAAATATCCATCTCAATGGATCTGAGGTGCGGTGCAGATAAACCCAGATTCTGAGACATAGGTCCAATCAAAGTGAGAATAGAAAACGGGCACTCTGCTCCAATCCTCAAGTGCCCCTCCACCCCCCGCCCCCGAACAGGCTAGGTTTCCAGGATATCCTAGCACGTCAACCAGTCCCTGCTTCAGCACAGGCTGCTCAATCAGTAAAGGCTTCAGCACAGGTGGCTCAATCTGAGCCATTTGATTGAGCCACATGCAGAAGCTAGGATATGCTTAAAAACCTGACCTGTTGGGGGGGTTAGTACTCGCTTAACGACGTTCCGGTTTCCGACGGACGCCTTATCAGACGCCGCATTGTGCAATCCGCCGGACACCTTATCCGACACCGGGCCCGCTGATCTGACGGTCAACGCCGCCGATTAACGCGGGGCCTGCAATCCGACGGCCCGTTATCCCGCGGCGGTTTGCGGGACGCGTTCCGTCGGAAAAATCGAGGACCGCCTGTAGTTCTAAAAATTCATGAGTGACATAGAGGGAGCGGTCCCTGCTCTGCCATATACAATGTGCACATATCAATGGAGTGGTGCTACCTGGGATAGATATCTACTCCGGATAACAAGATCCAAAAGATCCCACTGTGATGCACTCGTAGAGCCCATCTGTATAATTAAACGTTATCTTTTATCTAGTACAGGGGTGCACAAACTGGGGGGTGCGGCGGTTACAGAGGCCCCGCAATCTTCCAAGACATTTAAATTGAATGCTGGAGGCGTGAGGCCTCTGTAACTTCTCTTACCTGCTCTCAGCCGGCTCTGCGGCATCGCCATGGCGTCACGGCGTCAAATGACACAGCGGGGTCACGTGACGTGTCCCCATGGCAATGCGCATCAAATGACGCTGCAGGGTCACATGATCGTAACGTCACATGACCCGCGGCGTCATTTGATGCCGGGTCTTATGACGTCACTGATGACCTCAGACACGACACGATCCCATCACACAACCCTCAAGCTGTCACTTAATCTTGGTCACTCTGAAAATCCAAATGTGCAACATAAAAAGCCAGCACGTACTTAGGCCGAGTGCTAAGATCATTTGTCACAGCATTTGTCACAGTATTTGTCACAGCTCTTCCCTCATACACCAGAGACACAAAAGATGTCTTCAGAAAAATAGAAGGGATTTCCCCAACCCCAGAATCCCTATCAGCGACTCTCGACGTAGAACACGAGAGAGGAATGGAGGCGTTACTTAGGGGAAACGGTCCCCTGCGTTTCTATCTTTTACACACATCAATGATTCACAGACGACATGTATTTCTCCCTTTTTTCATTCTAATCTGGGTTTATCTGCCCCACGCCATGTTAGAGCTATTGAGATATTTATATCTAAAATCAATTGATTATTGGTGTTCTTTGTAGGAATTATTTCACGCAGTATCGGTCATCGTTTTAATCACTGGTCCGCAATGACCCGGCTCTCATTTTGTCCACGCTATTAATGCAAACGATATTTGGATAGTAGTTATTATAGATTTGAGTCATTACAGTCTTCGGCGCTCATTTACTAATTAGGTCGTAGCTTTCGTTATTAAAGCAAGTCTATATTCTTCCAGCATTGTTAAGTTATATATCATTAAAAGGATTTTGTTCTTTTTGTATATACATGAGGACTTTCTCAGAGTGCGTCCCAGAGTGATCTTTTGTATTTAGCTATGCTGAGACGATGAGTATTAGTGGGTATTCTTGCGTACCTTATCGTAGGGTATTAGTGCAGTTTTGTTACTACAGTATTAGTAGCAGGCTCACTATTTTTCGTCAGCAATGAGTATTAGCACAGATTTGTTATTTTACAGCAGGACGAGTAATAGTGCCGGCTTGTTACTTTACAGCAGGACAAGCATTAATGCTGATCTTACGTCGCAGCAGGACGAGTATTAATGCAGGTGTTACTTCACGGCAAGACGAGTATTAATGCAGGTGTTACTTCACAGCAGGACGAATATTAGTGCAGACGTGTTACTTTACAGCAGAATGACTATTAATGCAGATTGGTTACTTTATGGCAGAGTATTACTGGTAATGTTTCATATTTCGTAAGATCCTAAACTAGCTTCTAAAACACACATCACCCATCAGCTGCTTCCCTGTGCGTTAGTAACAGAGTCCTGACACATCTGCAGGTGAGGAACGTGTGCTACAAGTGCTGAAGAAAGCCTCACTAAAAGATGTTCCTGTGAAGGATTTTATTTTTTTTGGGGGGGCTACCCAACATTTCAATACGATGGATCTTTTTCACTAATAACAAAGTGGACTCCATTATTAGTGAAAAAGATCCATCATACTGAAATGTTGGGTAACAAAAACAACCAAACAAATGCACTGAGACGTAACGATGCTTATTTACTGTTCTGCAAAACACACCTAATACCTCACTGAATACAGACAGTCCGAAGAGAGGAGACTAACATTCCCGTACAAACCCATGAAACTCACCTACATACACGGGTTCTGACACATGTCCTTTTTTAATGATCATCTTCAACTGAAACAAAAGAAACGAATGAATAAAATGCACCACGAGATTAAGGAAAATGGGCACATGACGCCATAACAAATAATGTCATCATTTCAGATGTAGATATAGTCAGGGCCGAACTTTGACCCTCTGAAGCCCTCAGCGATGTCAAGTCTAAGAGGCCCCAAAAATTAGAAATAGATTATTCTGACTGGAGGGACCATTGATAATATAAACATGAAACTGAAATGAATGAAAACATTATACAGTACTAGCATTGTTACAGTGGCGAGGGAAAGTTTGTGAACCCCAATGATAATGACAGAAATTCCATCGTTTTTGCCTTAAGGCATTGATCGCGCGACGGCAGGAGCGGGCGGGCGCGCATTGCGCGAGAAATCAGTTGAAACTGATTCCTCGGCGCGACAGGCAGGTCACGTGAGCGGTTTCCCAATGAGGGCGAACCAGCTCCGTGACGCCCTTCGACACGCCCACCACGGCGCATCTAGCACGCCCAAAAAATGCACCCGCTTCACGCGGGTGGCGGCACGCAGACGCACGCCTCGGCTCGGACGCAAGCTGTATGGACCCAGCCTATGGGTCATATTTGAACGAAAATGCCCAAATTTATAGAGAATCTTCTTTTGCCCACATCTCTTTATCATCTGATTTTAAAAACATGAAATTCATTTTTTTTCTATTTTTTTTTAAGGCCCCTCATATTGTGAGGCCCTAAGCCAGGGGTGGCCAACATCATTCCTCAAGGGCCACCAACAGGTCAGGTTTTCAGGATATCCCTGCTTCAGCACAGCTGGCTCAGTCAAAGATTGAGTCACCTGTGCTGAAGCAGTGACAGCCTGAAAACCTGACCTGTTGGTGGCCTTAGAGGACAGGAGTTGCCCACCCCTGGCTTAAACTGTAGCTTAGTTAGTTTATGCGTAAATCCAGCACTGGATATCACGGACAAGACTAAGGCCTCGGGCATGGTCAGCGCTGAGGCGCGCTGTTACTTACCAGTGAGCCCCTACAGCCGCAATGAGAGCGGCTTTAGCAGGGGCTCGCACACGCTTCCGCAAGCGCGCGGAAGCGTAGGTCTTAGGTAAATTTTAAAATCAAGCGCTTGCCGGAGCGCAGGGCCGGTCACGTGAGCGGTTCGCCCAATGAGGGCGAACCAGCTCCGGGACGTCACTGGCCCGCCCGCCGACACGCCCCCGGACGGCGCTCTGTCTAAGGCCAGGGAAAGCACCAGCTTTCCCTGAGCCTCGGCGCGCCTCTGCACGCCAGCAGGAACCTTGGCCGAGGCCCAAGTCATTTGAAGGATTGTGAAATCATGGAAGGTTCAGTTATTTCCATTCTGCGCTTTAATTGCACATCCAAAATGTTAGAAAGAGAGGGAGACGGCTACAATAAACCCGGACGTTAAGGACTTACTTGTAAAAAGATGCTTCCTGCTTTCTGCAATTCGCTGCTCGCTGCTGTAACTACGACAGAAAGAGACCCCCGATACATCAATACATTTAAAAGGGAGGGGGGAATAGCCAGAAAAAGATCAGTTACTGAACAAAGTGAGAGACAACTACCTCCAAACTTCCATTCCATGTCTACCAGCTGATTAATATTTAGGGTGCGTCCAACCGCCAACCGTGTTAGAAGAGACACATCACTGCTCCACTGGAAAACAAGAGACACGGGGGCTGCAAAGGCGAAGTTGACAGAACGTTTCCTTTTATCAGGTCAACCCAATGATAACACGAGAAAAACTCTCCTTATCCACCGAGCCCAGGCACTGCCATCTACTGCGCTGACTTACAGAGGCCCACTGTCGCGAAGTCTATAGCGCTTACATTGCAAGCGCTACGGTTATGTGCTTCCATGTTGGATGCACTGGCTAGGAGTCACCAATGCGCGATCCGCATGATCGTAGCCGAAATGGCGATATCTGCCATTGACTTTAATGGCAGCAAAAGCGAGGATCAGGCTTCGATGACGCCAGGCCATGGTGTTCAAATCCCCTGTATTCTATTGCCTGCTATGTAAAGTGCTGTGCACACTGTTGCCGCTGTATAAATAATATACATATTCTGGTTTTGTTATTGACTTCCAAATTCATTTAATAATTTCTGAAACTTTTAATCACAAATGCCCAGCTGTGCGCTGGCCTCTATGTAAACGCCCAGTCTGCGTGTATTTGGCGGTATATAAACGCCCAGTCTGCGTGTATTTGCCGCTATGTAAACGCCCAGTCTGCGTGTATTTGCCGGTATATAAACGCCCAGTCTGCGTGTATTTGCCGCTATGTAAACGCCCAGTCTCCGTGCATTTGCCGGTATATAAAAACGCCCAGTCTCCGTGCATTTGCCGGTATATAAACGCCCAGTCTCCATGTATTTACCGGTATATAAAACACCCAGTCTCTGTTTATTTGCTGGTATATAAATGCCCAGTCTCCGTGCATTTGCCGGTATATAAAACACCCAGTCTCCGTGCATTTGCCGGTATATAAACACCCAGTCTCCGTGCATTTGCCGGTATATAAACACCCAGTCTCCGTGCATTTGCCGGTATATAAAACACCCAGTCTCCGTGCATTTGCCGGTATATAAAAACGCTCAGTCTCCGTGCATTTGCCGGTATATAAATGCCCAGTCTCCGTGAATTTGCCGGTATATAAAACACCCAGTCTCCGTGTATTTGCCGGTATATAAACACCCAGTCTCCGTGTATTTGCCGGAATATAAACACCCAGTCTCCGTGTATTTGCCGGAATATAAACGCCCAGTCTCCGTGTATTTGCCGGTATATAAAACACCCAGTCTCCGTGTATTTGCCGGTATATAAAAACGCCCAGTCTCCGTGTATTTGCCGGTATATAAACGCCCAGTCTCGTGTATTTGCCGGTATATAAAAACGCCCAGTCTCCGTGTATTTGCCGGTATACAAACGCCCAGTCTCGTGCATTTGCCGGTATATAAACGCCCAGTCTCCGTGTATTTGCTGGTATATAAACGCCCAGTCTCCGTGTATTTGCCGGTATATAAACGCCCAGTCTCCGTGTATTTGCCGGTATATAAAAACGCCCAGTCTTCGTGTATTTGCCGGTATATAAACGCCCAGTCTCCGTGTATTTGCCGGTATATAAAAACGCCCAGTCTCCGTGTATTTGCCGGTATACAAACGCCCAGTCTCGTGCATTTGCCGGTATATAAACGCCCAGTCTCCGTGTATTTGCCGGTATATAAACGCCCAGTCTCCGTGTATTTGCCGGTATATAAACGCCCAGTCTCCGTGTATTTGCCGGTATATAAACGCCCAGTCTCCGTGTATTTGCCGGTATATAAACGCCCAGTCTCCGTGTATTTGCCGGTATATAAAACACCCAGTCTCCGTGTATTTGCCGGTATATAAACACCCAGTCTCCGTGTATTTGCCGGTATATAAAACGCCCAGTCTCCGTGCATTTGCCGGTATATAAAACACCCAGTCTCCGTGCATTTGCCGGTATATAAAACACCCAGTCTCCGTGCATTTGCCGGTATATAAAACGCCCAGTCTCCGTGCATTTGCCGGTATATAAAACGCCCAGTCTCCGTGCATTTGCCGGTATATAAACGCCCATTCTCCGTGCATTTGCCGGTATATAAACGCCCATTCTCCGTGTATTTGCCGGTATATAAACGCTCAGTCTCCGTGCATTTGCCGGTATATAAAACACCCAGTCTCCGTGCATTTGTCGGTAAATAAAAACGCCCAGTCTCCGTATATTTGCCGGTATATAAAACACCCAGTCTCCGTGCATTTGCCGGTATATAAAACGCCCAGTCTCCGTGCATTTGCCGGTATATAAAACGCCCAGTCTCCGTGCATTTGCCGGTATATAAAACGCCCAGTCTCCGTGCATTTGCCGGTATATAAAACACCCAGTCTCCGTGTATTTGCCGGTATATAAAACACCCAGTCTCTGTGCATTTGCCGTTTTATAAACGCCCAGTCTCCGTGTATTTGCTGGTATATAAAAACGCCCAGTCTCCGTGCATTTGCCGGTATATAAAACGCCCAGTCTCCGTGCATTTGCCGGTATATAAAACGCCCAGTCTCCGTGCATTTGCCGGTATATAAAACGCCCAGTCTCCGTGCATTTGCCGGTATATAAAACGCCCAGTCTTCGTGTATTTGCCGGTATATAAAACGCCCAGTCTCCGTGTATTTGCCGGTATATAAAACGCCCAGTCTCCGTGCATTTGCCGGTATATAAAACGCCCAGTCTCCGTGCATTTGCCGGTATATAAAACGCCCAGTCTCCGTGCATTTGCCGGTATATAAAACGCCCAGTCTCCGTGTATTTGCCGGTATATAAAACACCCAGTCTCCGTGCATTTGCCGGTATATAAAACGCCCAGTCTCCGTGTATTTGCCGGTATATAAAACACCCAGTCTCCGTGCATTTGCCGGTATATAAAACGCCCAGTCTCCGTGTATTTGCCGGTATATAAAACGCCCAGTCTCCGTGCATTTGCCGGTATATAAAACGCCCAGTCTCCGTGCATTTGCCGGTATATAAAACGCCCAGTCTCCGTGCATTTGCCGGTATATAAAACGCCCAGTCTCCGTGCATTTGCCGGTATATAAAACCCCCAGTCTCCGTGCATTTGCCGGTATATAAAACCCCCAGTCTCCGTGCATTTGCCGGTATATAAACACCCAGTCTCCGTGCATTTGCCGGTATATAAAAACGCCCAGTCTCCGTGCATTTGCCGGTATATAAAAACGCCCAGTCTCCGTGCATTTGCCGGTATATAAAACGCCCAGTCTCCATGCATTTGCCGGTATATAAAACGCCCAGTCTCCGTGCATTTGCCGGTCTATAAAACGCCCAGTGTCTTTACATTTTCTCTTGTGTATTGGAAAGTGTTTGCTGTAAAAGGTTTGGTTCCTGGTGCTCGATATAAGATGCTAGAAAGTCTGTCTCGGGAGGATTATATGATGCTTAAAACATTCACGATTATAATAACTTTCATTTTATAGAGCGCTTTTCTCCCAATGGGACTCAATTGAAATATAGCATGCTGTATATAGGATTTTTATGCTTATCTGAAAACCTTGAACAGGCACAAAAGATCGGAAGGTTTTCTGTTCCTACCTCGTCTGCAAAATAACCGGCTTTTTCGTCATCGAGTCCTGAAAGGTACATAGTATGACACTATTATAATATGTCCCATTTCAGCTATACTGTATCTAATAACTAGCACTAAAATCCAATAAAAGACGTACCCATATTAAGAAAGTCTGCTCGGAGCTGCTCTGCGGTCAGATTCCTTTTCAAGGCACCTTCAATAATTCAACAAATGTTGTTCAATAATAATGGCAATAAAATCAATTACTAAGTGAAATCTCTATTCAGTTACTTGCATCAGCTGGTGAGATCAGACCGTATTGCGGGGGTAGTGTATGTGTATTTGGGGGAGGGTAGTGTATGTGTATTTGGGGGGATAGTGTATGTGTATTTGGGGGGATAGTGTATGTGTATTTGGGGGGATAGTGTATGTGTATTTGGGGGGATAGTGTATGTGTATTTTGGGGAGGGTAGTGTATGAGTATTTTTGGGGAGGGTAGTGTATGAGTATTTGGGGGGGTAGTGTTTGTGTATTTGGGGTGCAGGGTGGGCTAGTGTATGTACAGTATGTTTTATGTATTTGAAAATGACACTGTTTTGCACAGAAAAACAGAGAAAAAAACAAAATAAAGGGACTTATTCTTGTGAGATGCATTTTATTCCCCCACATATTTTTTCCTATCCCTAATTCTAATTAAAGTAAGTTTGTCGTACTTGAATGCTTATACAGTACATACTATTAGTGTGTATAGAACAGTATATGTACGTGTTTGTGGGGGTGTAATATTCATGCATGTGCTGTATGTTAATGCTTATACAGTATATACTATTAGTGTGTATAGTACAGTATATGTATGTGTTTGTGGGGGTGTAATATTCATGCATGTGTTGTATGTTAATGATTATACAGTATATACCCATTAGTGTGTATAGTACAGTATATGTGTATGTGTATGTGTGTGTGGGGGTGTAATATTCATGCATGTGTTGCGGCTCTCTGAATATTTTGGATAGACATTTTTTATAAATGGGCTCTTCTTCCTTGAGAGCTTGCGGACCCCTGCCCATGCCTGTCTAGAGACCCAAATAAACGTTTCCTCACCATTCAGAATGAGGAGGACACTTTTCACTATGCTTTTTAAAGGGCTCAAGCTGATTCCATTGACTGTGGCAAAATCATCAAGCTGGGAATTAAAATGCTCTACCTGTGGAAAGAGGAAAGAAGGGGAGAGGAGCAGGTAAGCGCAGGCAGCGTGATACAGTCTGTTGGTTGCTGGAACACACAGAGAGGGTTACATTAGGGTAGTCAGCATGTAATCGCTTATATGTAGCGCAATTAACCTGTTCTTACCTCCTTCTGTTCTCTTAAAAAACAAAAGATCACTTTGCAGAGCCGGGAAACCTGCTACAGGAGGAGACAAGAGCCACATTCAGATTACACGCCAAGAGCCCCCCCGATTTAGATTACATGCCAAGAAGCCCCCGATTTAAATTACACGCTAAGAGGCCCCCGATTTAGATTACACGCTAAGAGGCCCCCGATTTAGATTACACGCTAAGAGGCCCCCGATCTACATTACACGCTAAGAGGCCCCCGATCTACATTACACGCTAAGAGGCCCCCGATTTAGATTACACACTAAGAGGCCCCCGATTTAGATTACACGCTAAGAGGCCCCCGATTTAGATTACACACCTCTGCATATGGATGATTCTGAAGGCAGGGAGCCCAAACACAATAAAATGCAATAAAGTGCTCCGTCATACAACAGCTCCCAAATGACCGGATATGCGATTGTATGTATATAGGTTCATGTAAGGGATCGGAAAATACTGCGGTATGTAAGGAGCGGGTCTGGTGCAGCTTAAATACTTCAGGGCAAATAATTCAGTTCAACGTTTTGCGTCATATGCAGCCCTGTTTTAGGTAATCAACACGGGTTTATGATATCATACAAAATAAATATTTCTAAGGGGTGGGTAGTCATGAAATTAATTACATTCAAACATTGACTATTAAAGTGGCATTTTAGATCGGAGGGCAGGGACCAGCAGTCACAGTTCCAAGGAGTGGCATGAGTGAGACAGAGGTGACAGAGACACAAGAAATCTGGGTACACGGTCATCGGCATATCACCACTGACCCTGCTGTCCCCCTGATCCACATCTTCACAATTACCATCACTGTCAGCAGGTTACCTCCTATATAATGTCACCTCCAGGTAACCAGTGTCACCTCCTATACAGTATCCCCTCCAAGTCACCTTCAATACAGTACCCCCTCACGGTAACCACTATCACTTCCTGTCACCTCCTATAAAGTACCCCCTCCCGGTCACCACAAATACTGTATCCCCTCCCGGTCACCACTATCACTTCCTATAGTGTCACCCCCCCAGTCACTACTGTCCCCTCCTATACAGGTCCCCTTCCGGTCCCCACTGTCCCCTCCTATACAGTATCCCCTCTCAGTCACCACTTATACAGTGTCACCTCCCCGTCCCCACTTTCCCCTCCCGGTCCCCACTTTCCCCTGCTACACGCTGTCCCCTTGCACGGTAGAGGCCGGAGAACCCTAGCCCATAACCTCCCCCCGCCGCCTCGTACCTCCCCCCGCCGCCTCGTACCTCCCCCCGCCGCCTCGTACCTCCCCCCGCCGCCTCGTACCTCCCCCGGCAGCTGTCTGATATTCTGCATGTCCGAAGTAACGGAGTCCGGGAGCGGCCCCGGGGAGCAGCACAGCAACATCACCACGGCAACCGTGCCACTTCCGGGTCCACCAGGCACCGCACTTCCGGGTCCGCCCCTGTCAGCACGTCACTGTCGACACATCCAGCACGAATACGTCATGTACTAGCGTCATAGAAGATGAATATCATGTGACGGATATAACCTGTGTGTAAATAGAAACGTATCCACACCACTGGGCTGCTCAATAGGAAACACATCAACTAATCTACCAAGTGACAAGCTAATCATATTTTTAATCACTAAGGTATCAATATACTCATCAATATATATAAAATGATCTAATATCATCATGCATTTAACTATCAGAGAATGTGTTCTTATATACAACAAAGAGTCTTAGTAATAAATAGGTGCTCCCAAAATGTTAACCTATAAATATTTATACCAATAGTGCACTCATTGTAGATCAGTATAATAAAGGGGGGGAAAGTACAACAATAAAATCGTAGCGAGACAGTGCTGAAATATGTACAGTTAGGTCCTGAAATAATTGGATACTGACACAATTTTCAAGATTTTGGCTCTGTACGCCACCACAATGGATTTGAAATGAAACAACCGAGATGCAATAGAAGTGCAGACTTTCAGCTTTAATTCAAGGGGTTGAACAAAAATATCGTATGAAACGTTTAGGAATTGCAACCATTTGCATGCACAGTCCCCTTATTTCAGGGGCTCACATGTAATTGGACAAATGAACACAATCATAAATAAAATTCTCATTTTTAATACTTTGTCGAGAAGCCTAGCCGGCTACGAATCATCCGACCGAGCAGGGCCCAGCACACGAGCGTCAGCGCGCCCGTTCCCTGCCTGGCCGCAGCTTAAGGCTTTGTCCCCGTTGGCGCTGAGCGGGCGGTGCTTGGCGAGGTGACGCATATATATATATGCAAGTCCCTGCTCACGCGATGCGCCCGCGGGTATGCGCGTGCACACACGCTCACCGGCGCTCAGGTAAATAAAAATGTTTAACTTTCCCGCTCGCTCAACTATTCGGCAATGCCGCCCCCCTCTCCCCCCCCCCCCCAAATTCCAAAATGCCACGTGCAGATATTCCCGTCTTCTCAAGCTGCAGCTCGCCACAGCGGGGTGCTCCCACTCTGCCACTCGTCACAGCGACGTGATCCCACTCTGCAGCTCGCCACAGCGGGGTGCTCCCACTCTGCCACTCGTCACAGCGACGTGATCCCACTCTGCAGCTCGTCACAGCAAGGTGCTCCCACTCTGCCACTCTGCAGCTCGCCACAGCGACGTGCTCCCGTGCTCCCACTCTGCCACTCTGCAGCTCGTCACAGCGAGGTGCTCCCACTCTGCCACTCTGCAGCTCGTCACAGCGACGTGCTCCCACTCTGCCACTCTGCAGCTCGTCACAGCGAGGTGCTCCCACTCCCACTCTGCAGCTCGTCACAGCGAGGTGCTCCCACTCTGCCACTCTGCAGGTCGTCACAGCGAGGTGCTCCCACTCTGCCACTCTGCAGCTCGTCACAGCGAGGTGCTCCCACTCTGCCACTCTGCAGCTCGTCACAGCGAGGTGCTCCCACTCTGCCACTCTGCAGCTCGTCACAGCGAGGTGCTCCCACTCTGCCACTCTGCAGGTCGTCACAGCGAGGTGCTCCCACTCTGCCACTCTGCAGCTCGTCACAGCGACGTGCTCCCACTCTGCAACTCGTCACAGTGAGATGCTCCCACTCTGCAGCTCGTCACAGTGAGGTGCTCCCACTCTGCAGCTCGTCACAGCGACGTGCTCCCACTCTGCAGCTCGTCACAGCGAGGTGCTCCCACTCTGCAGCTCGTCACAGCGAGGTGCTCCCACTCTGCAACTCGTCACAGCGGGGTGCTCCCACTCTGCAGATCGTCACAGCGAGGTGCTCCCACTCTGCAACTCGTCACAGTGAGGTGCTGCCACTCTGCCACTCGTCACAGTGAGGTGCTCCCACTCTGCAGCTCGTCACAGCGAGGTGCTCCCACTCTGCAACTCGTCACAGTGAGGTGCTTCCACTCTGCCACTCGTCACAGTGAGGTGCTCCCACTCCCACTCTGCAGCTCGTCACAGTGAGGTGCTCCCACTCTGCAGCTCGTCACAGCGGGGTGCTCCCACTCCCACTCTGCAGCTCGTCACAGCGGGGTGCTCCCACTCTGCAACTCGTCACAGTGAGGTGCTGCCACTCTGCCACTCGTCACAGTGAGGTGCTGCCACTCTGCAGCTCGTCACAGCGACGTGCTCCCACTCTGCCACTCGTCACAGCGACGTGCTCCCACTCTGCCACTCTGCAGCTCGTCACAGCGACGTGCTCCCACTCTGCCACTCGTCACAGCGACGTGCTCCCACTCTGCCACTCGTCACAAGCGGGGTGCTCCCCCTCTGCCACTCTGCAGCTCGTCACAGCGACGTGCTCTCACTCTGCAGATCGTCACAGCGGGGTGCTCCCACTCTGCAGGTCGTCACAGCGACGTGCTCCCACTCTGCAGATCGTCACAGCGAGGTGCTCCCACTCTGCAGATCGTCACAGCGAGGTGCTCCCACTCTGCAGCTCGTCACAGCGAGGTGCTCCCACTCCCACTCTGCAGCTCGTCACAGCGAGGTGCTCCCACTCCCACTCTGCAGCTCGTCACAGCGAGGTGCTCCCACTCTGCAGCTCGTCACAGCGGGGTGCTCCCACTCCCACTCTGCAGCTCGTCACAGTGAGGTGCTCCCACTCTGCAGCTCGTCACAGCGGGGTGCTCCCACTCTGCAGCTCGTCACAGCGAGGTGCTCCCACTCTGCAGCTCGTCACAGCGAGGTGCTTCCACTCTGCCACTCTGCAGCTCGTCACAGCGAGGTGCTCCCACTCTGCAGGTCGTCACAGCGAGGTGCTCCCACTCTGCAGCTCGTCACAGCGAGGTGCTCCCACTCCCACTCTGCAGCTCGCCACAGCGACATGCTCCCACTCTCAATCTGCAGCTCGTCACAGCGACGTGCTCCCACTCTCACTCTGCAGGTCGTCACAGCGACGTGCTCCCACTCTGCCACTCTGCAGCTCGTCACAGCGACGTGCTCCCACTCTGCCACTCTGCAGGTCGTCACAGCGAGGTGCTCCCACTCTGCAGGTCGTCACAGCGAGGTGCTCCCACTCTGCCACTCTGCAGGTCATCACAGCGAGGTGCTCCCACTCTGCCACTCTGCAGCTCGACACAGCGAGGTGCTCCCACTCTCACTCTGCAGCTTGACACAGCGAGGTGCTCCCACTCTGCCACTCTGCAGGTCATCACAGCGAGGTGCTCCCACTCCGCAGCTCGTCACAGCGAGGTGCTCTCACTCTGCAACTCGTAACAGCGAGGTGCTCCCACTCTCACTCTGCAGCTCGTCACAGTGACTTACTCCCACTCTGCAACTCGTCACAGTGACTTGCTCCCACTCTGCAACTCGTCACAGTGACTTGCTCCCACTCTCACTCTGCAGATCGTCACAGCGAGGTGCTCCCACTCCCACTCTGCAGGTCGCCACAGCGAGGTGCTGCCACTCCCACTCTGCAGCTCGTCACAGCGAGGTGCTCCCACTCCCACTCTGCAGGTCGCCACAGCGAGGTGCTGCCACTCCCACTCTGCAGCTCGTCAGTGACTTGCTCCCACTCTGCAGCTTGTCACCACGATATATTAATATAAATTATTTGATGTGTTCCCACTTTATAGTTGGTTTGAACATATATTTTTTTAAAGTATCTTTTTATTAGGGTGTTTACAGATACATTTCCAAATATTACCTTGTGTATTTACATGTACATAGCTTATCGTATAATGTTACATAGATCAATACATATTTGCGATACCCATTTTATATTTTCGAACTTATAACTGGTCTTGATCTAATATCTCGACCATTTAACTCAAAACCTTATATCATAGCTTGCTTGTGACTCCCATTCTTTCTTTTAGTTATCGTATTTGTTTACACTAGGCTCTTCGTTTTTACTCTGTCTGTCATGTTATGTTGAACATATTTTTAAATATATTCTTGACACCACATACACTTTAAGAAATAATAACCAACTCAATTGAAGATTGTTTACACGTTTTTTTATAATGAATTGAAATGAACCAATGACGAGAAGTCCTGCCCTATAAAATGCAGACATTAGCACAGCATCACTACTCCTTGACGAAGCGGATACCGCCACGAAACGCGTAGGAGTGGCGCTGTGCTTCCGTTGTTACAATCGTGGCCAGCGTGAGACAAGACCTCCCAAAGAATTTCCCAAGGCATCGGGTGAAAATCGCAATTTTCGGTTCCGCCACCGCGACGTCAGCTGCCAGGTGCTCTGGCGAACGCCGAGACAGCCTGAACGAGTGACGGAGACATTCCGGGAAGCCTGGTGACGGACACCATCCACAGTTCACGATAAGCTCTTATTTTACATACCCTCTGTAAGGGCACATCTGTTGTTTTTATCAATTATAAATACACTATGGCAGTTTGCGCTTCTTTCTTGTTTTATAGACAACATCTAAGGCCGCGGAGATCCTTTTTGAAACTGCATCTTCCTGCAACCCTGCTTTTCGCCATTATTTTTATCTAGCATAGTGCTTCCACTGCAATAAGGGATTCTGGGAAATGATATGCAAACGAGCAGTGGCACCTTTTGCCTCAAATCCATTCTTACATGGAACCCTTATAAGTTTATGCTCGTTGCATTACACAGTTTTCAGCACAGCCTTGGTTAAGATGCATAGACAGTAAACCTATAGACATGTGCTCACAAGTGATATTTGTATTTGCTATATGCTATACAGTGGAAGTTTTTTTGTCACCTTTTTAACCCACCATAACTATATATATATATATTGCCCCCTTCATTACTCCCCCTTCCCCCACCCTAGTTTTATTAATGAACTTTATGTGGACACTATATGAGCACTTTATTTTTAAGAACTTATATTTTACTAATCAGGTTGAACAGGCTACCCATCGGATTATTGTTAATGTATAAGCTGTTTAGAGCTTTATATCCTGTATAAATATGCACTTTGTAGATGTATATTGATTGTGTATATATACATTTCTAAAACAATTTGTAAACATTTACACACCAATAGAGCTCTCCCCCTCTCCCCCTCTCCCCCTCTCCCCCTCTCCCCCTCTCCCCCTCTCCCCCTCTCCCCCTCTCCCCCTCTCCCCCTCTCCCCCTCTCCCCCTCTCCCCCTCTCCCCCTCTCCCCTCTCCCCCTCTCCCCCCGTCACGTGCACCGGAAGTTGGAGGTGCGCGCGGTTGTGTTTGAGTCCCGGGAAACCTGCCTCGCGCACAGGATACTGGTACCCCCTTCCCCTCACTCCCGGACACCAGCACGCGCACCGGACACTGGAGTCCCGGAGACCAGCACGCGCGCGCACCGGTTCCCCCACGAGAACAGGTCGGTCTGTGTGTGTGTGTGACCGGGATACTCCGCTGGGATATGACATGTGCTAACATGGCAAGCCGCGTGCAAAGGGACAATAACATACACACATGGATGTATATGTATATATATCCATACCCTAACACTGATATATATATATATATACACACACACATCCCAACACTGACATATACACACATTTATACTGACATACGTGTGTGTGCGTATATATATATATATATATATATATATATATATATATATATATACACCCCAACACTGACATATACACACATTATACTGACATATACATGTATATATGCATATGCATCCCAACATATACACATACTACTCACATATACATGTGTTTATATACATATACACCCCAACACTGACATATACACACACACACACACACTATACTGACATATACTATATATTATATGTAACATATAATATACATATTTTATAACTATTACATTCCATAGAGAGGTAAAAGAGCCAAGAGAAGGTATGCTATGGAATGAAAGAGTAATATAATTTAATTCCTTGATTTAACATTACGTGAGAAAAGCTCCCAGGTCTAGTTCTGCATTTAACACTTGAGGGATGTATGTTTTTAAAGCATAAATCCATCTGGTTTCCTGCTTAGAAATTTGAACAATGTTGTCTCTCCCCCCCCCCCCTCCAATTAGTTTTACATTTTTCAATGCCCATACATATTAACCCTGTGGGGTCCTCAGAATGGGTATCTTTAAAATGTTGCGGTTTCTTACAGCATGCACTTTCTGAATATTGGTCATGTGTACAACATTTCTCATTTTGAATCCTCTTGTGGTATTTCTTTGTCTGCTTTAAGCTGGCGTTTAATTTGTCAGTTGAGGTAGAGATAATGTTTGTGATTGGCGTTCTTTAGCAGATGCTAATGCCAATTATTGACTATGGAGACATAGTATATGGCTCGGCTCCTCAAACCCACCTTAGCAAACTTGACACCCTCTACAATTCAATTTGTCGTTTTGTTCTCTAATTCAACTACAACACACATCACTGCGAAATGCTCAAAGAACTAGATTGGTCATTACTAGAGTCTAGGCGCAAAGTTCACCTTTCCTGTCTCACCCTCAAATACATTCTGGGCAAGCTACCCAGCTACCTGAACAAGCTCCTCACCCCTACCACATGCAGTACCTATCACCTGAGATCAGACTCCAAAAGACTATTCATGGTCCCAAGACGCAACAAAGTATCCGGACGTTCCTCCTTCTCCTTCCGTGCACCCCAAAACTGGAACAACCTACCAGAGACTCTCATATCCACCACCAGCTTAAGTTCTTTCAAATCTAAGGCTGTCTCACACTTTAATCTGGTCTGTAACTGTTTCATACGCTCATAATATATATTTTCTTTAACTGTGCATGCAATGTCTTGTATATAATGTATACCTTGTTCATTTATATAACTGTATTTGTAACCATGTATTATTTTGTTTTACTCTGTGCCCAGGACATACTTGAAAACGAGAGGTAACTCTCAATGTATTACTTCCTGGTAAAATATTTTATAAATAAATAAATAATCTTCGCGCGTTCCTCAAGTAAGTTTAAAGTGTCTGAAATCCATGGTTTGATTTTTCTTCTCTTTTACGGGGCATTTTTCCTTGAGTGTTTCTGTGATGGGGGTTTTGGTTGAGTTCCAGTTTTCATTTATATCCTCATTTATGAGTGGGGCGAACCGGTTGCGTAATTGAATTTGGAATTGGGCTTGATTGGTGGGGTCGGCCAGGTATAAGTAGTCTAATGTGGGTGTGGGATAATAATAGCATGTTCTTGTATAGCGCTGCTAGTTTTACGAAGCGCTTTACAGAGACATTTTACAGGCACTGGTCCCTGCCCCGAGGAGCTTACAATCTATGTTTTTTGGTGCCTGAGTAACATAATGTGCTTTTAGGTGAAACTTAAATTTGGCTCGAACTAAAATCGACAAGTACATTAAGCGACAAAGACTTTGGTGGTTTGGCCACGTCTGCCATATGGACATCAACAGATTACCATACCAGTGTCTCAACACCACACGACCCGTAGGGCGGAAATTGGACCGAAATGCTCCAAAGGAAACGTGGTCGAACCAGGTGGCGCAAGATCTCAAACCCGCTCCACTTCACAGTAGCCGAAGCCCAGAAAGGGTTTTTTTTTTGAAGTGAAACTTCCTTAGTGGCACCTCATTCGTGATGGGGCAAAAAAGAATTGTGGAGACAGAAATGAAACGGATGTGACGTCAGTGCTGGCAGTTGAGGCCGGGCTGTGTTCTGGCTCAGCCCGACCCCAACACTGACATCACACCCGCTCCACAAATCAGATGCGGCGGCGGCGATAGCCGCCGGCGCCGCTCCTAATCACCCCCCACACCCCCCCCCCGAGCCCCACCCCCCCCACAAACCGTGACATATGCGGCGGCGATAGCCGCCGCTCCTAACGGCCGCTGCCATGCCGCGCAGCCTCTCTCCTCCCTACCTCCGCTTTCCTGCGTCCCGCTGACTGAGCGCCGCCAGGGTGTGAGGGGGGGGTGTGAGGAGAGACTCAGGCAGAGCCGCCGCGGGTCCGCAGCTCTGCCTGTCTGTGAGGGGGTGTCAGGGGAGAAGGAGAGTCTCAGGCAGAGCCGCCGCGGGTCCGCAGCTCTGCCTGTCTGTGAGGGGGGGGGGGGTGGAGGAGAGTCTCAGGCAGAGCCGCCGCGGGTCCGCAGCTCTGCCTGTCTGTGAGGGGGGGGGGGGGGGGTGGAGGAGAGTCTCAGGCAGAGCCGCCGCGGGTCCGCAGCTCTGCCTGTCTGTGAGGGGGGGGGGGGGGAGGAGAGTCTCAGGCAGAGCCGCCGCGGGTCCGCAGCTCTGCCTGTCTGTGAGGGGGGGGGGAGGAGAGTCTCAGGCAGAGCCGCCGCGGGTCCGCAGCTCTGCCTGCCTTTGAGGGGGGGGGGGGGGGAGTCAGGAGAGAGGGGGCAGGACACAGAAAGAGAGACACACATACAGTGACAGAAACACACACATACATATACACACACACACACACACACTGACACATACACACACACTGACTGACACACACACACACACACACACACACTGACTGACACATACACACACTGACTGTGAATAGGTTAGGGGGATGTGTGAGGTGCAGGGGGGCTGCGCATACGTCACACGGTCACATGGTCACACGCACGCACACGGTCACACACACACGCGCACATGGTCACGCACAGTCACACGCACACACACACAGTCACAGTCACACGCACACACACACACAGTCAGTCGCACACACACACAGTCAGTCGCGCACACAGTCAGTCGCGCGCACACGCACTGTCACGTGCACCGTGCACTGTCGCGCGCACACGCACTTTCACGTGCACCGTGCACTGTCACGCGCACACGCACTGTCACACACTGTCACACAGTAACACGCACAGTCACACGCACAGTCACAGTCACATGCACAGTCACACAGTCACACGCACAGTCACACAGTCACACGCACAGTCACACAGTCACACGCACAGTCACACAGTCACGCACACACACACACACACGAGGAATTCACGCTTAGTGCAAATACAAGGGATGTGTACGCATGTTCTAAGTCAAATTTATTTGCGTTTTGTCAATGAAATTGTATTTTGATTTTTAATTAAAACATCACCAATACAAATACAATTTCTGTGACAAAAGTCAAAGAAGTTTCACTTACTATGCGCGTGCACAGCACACACACCTTTTTTTGTTTTTTTAATAATCCGTTCTGTACTATGAGAAAATACTTGTAGCATTTAAAAAAAAAAATGTACTCTAATGTAACAAGCCTTTTTGTTTTTCTATAGCAACCATTTACAAAGTCACACCCCCTTCCTCTTCTGAGACATTCTCTGGGACACCTCTCTTGCCTCTAGCAGTGCGCCAATTGTATCTAGTGCCTGTCTGTTCACATGATCTTCCACACAGAACTTTGCATCTTGGGTCCTCTTCTGCAGCACTGACACTTATTTAGTGAACCCCGAGCCGAATCTTTGCCGATCGATCACGGGAGAACTAACTTAGCTAATCACTTGTCAGTGTGCAGATTGTAGTGATGCACATATTGAATGGAAAATAATAAAAACACATTTTAAAAAAAAAAGTCAGCTTGAACTGCTGCTTTAAACAAACCTTCTTATTCAACGGAATTATTACTTTTAGCTTTATATGTAATTGGTTCTATTCTATATTTTTAACCTTTTTTGTATATTTTTTTTATTTTCAATTTTTGTCATAATCGGATTTGCTTGTACAGTAGTTCAAATCTTTCTGTCTTTTTGTACAATTCGGTTTCATCCTTCTTAATTCCCCAAAAGGGAAATTTTCTAACCATTTGTGGTGGTGACTGCTATTTGTATCAATGTAGTTGGTGCAGCTAACTGGCTTATTATAAATTTGTGTCTATTTCCATTTTCTATATAAGTTTGTAAATCAAGAAACTCAATTTTCTGTTTACTGTATTTATATGTAAAATTAAAATTTATATTCATTCATATTCAAGTTCTCCATAAATTGTTGACGTTTAGGAGCTTGACAAAGGACTGCTTTTAGTCCACAAAGTCGCCCATTTTTTATGCTGTTTGCCAGATTTTTGGTTATCTACAGACGAGTGCTGCGGATCTATCTATCTATATCACACGTGTGTGTGTGTGTATACATTCTATATGTCGGCATGGTGTGTGTATACATGTCGTTAAGAAGTACCACTCATAAAATAGATAATATTGCATTAGGTAGTGCAGAGAAGAGTCACCACATTAATAAAGGGGATGGATAATCTGATTTATGAGGAGAGGCTAGCTAAATTTAGATTTGTTTACATTAGAAAAGAGGCGTCTAAGCGGGGATATGATAACTATATACAAATATATTCTGGATCAATACAAGAAGCTTTCAAAATAACTATTCATCCCAAGGGCAGTACAAAGGACACAGCGTCATCCCTTAAGGTTGGAGTGAAGGAGATTTCACCAGCAACGAAGGAAAGGGTTCTTTACAGTAAGGGCAGTTACAGTGTGGGATTCATTACCCATGGAGACTGGGATGGCAGATACAATAAATATCTTCAATATATAACCTATATTAAACGATTCCATATTGGAGCACTTTAAGACCAAGTTTTTTTTAAGGAATTGGGACGGAGATCCACAAAGTCATGCACAGCAGATTCCTCTACCTTTCCTCACTCGAGAGAGTTTGAGAAGGTGGGAAAGCCTTTCCGAGTCTCTTGGCACACCCTCTTTACAGACGCCAGCTCAAAAGGTGGGGGTGCCCTGCTGGGAAGCGCCTTTTCCCAATGAAAATGGTCTGCAGTAGAGGTCTTGCGTCTGATAAATGTCCTGGAGATCAGACCCAACTTCTCCCCTCTCCTTCAAGGAACGGCTCTTCGGGTCATTTCAGACCGTGCCACGGCAGGGGCTTACCTAAACAAATAGGGAGGCACAAGGCGTTCACAGGCGTTTTGAAAGCAGTTGTCAAAAGATCCACTCAGGAGAGTGGTCTCTTAAACCAGAGGTGGTCAATCAAATGACCTCCAGTTGGGGATCCCCCCCGTAGTAGATCTTATGGCAACAGGAGAACATGTGGTACGCCCTGTCTCACGATCAAAATGCAACTTTTCCGGAAGCCATGTCTATACAGTGGAACTTTCATATAGACAGTGTCCGTCGTTCAGAGTCCTGACCAGAATCGGGAGCCTCATTGTGACCAAAAAGACCATGGTTTGGGGAGCTTTTTAAAAATGTCCATAGAAGCTCTGTGTAAGTCTCCTTCTCTACTGGATCTCCTCACACGGGGTCCAATAAGGCATCCAGATTCAGCATTCATTCCCTTGATGGCATGGGGATTGTCAGGCAGTATTTAAAGAACAAGGGATTGTCGGACAGAGTAGTCCAGACTATCCTCTGCTCTAGAAAGCAATTTACATCCAAAATATACCATACGGTATGGAACCTTTTCCAATTGGTGTATATCACAAGACTTAGATCCGGCTGAAGCGACGTCTCCATGTACTAGACTTTTTTGCAGAGCGAATATAACTAAGCCCTTGGCCTTAGTTCTCTTAACTCCGAAGGCTTGGAGTTATTCTTCAGTACCTCTTCGGCTAATGACGAGGAGGTTTTTTGTTTTCTAAAGGCAGTCCGAAAATTCAGGCCTCGACTTCGTCGCCTGGTGCCTGCTTGGGACTTAAATGTAGTTCTAGAAGAATTAGCTCCCGCTCCTTTCAAACAGATACATACGTTGGAATGGTGTGTGTGCGTACATATGTCAGTATAGTGTGTGTGTGTGTATGTGCACATATGTTTGTATAGTGTGTGCGTGTGTACACGTCTGTATTGTGTGTGCGTGTGCGCACATGCCTGTATAGTGTGTGTGTGTGTGTGCGCGCGCGCCCCCACGTGCGCACATGTACACTTTTACATATGTCAGCATAGTGTGTGTGTGTGTGTGTGTGTGTGTGTGTGTGTGTGTGTGTGTGTGTGTGTGTGTGTGTAAGTCAGTAGGGTATGTGTGCGTACGTATGTCAATATAGTGTGTGTTTTTATACATACCTACAATTTATACTGATACATACTGTCACACTGCTTCTCCCGACTTCCTCTGTTACTCACGTTATCTGTATTGTTGTCGTCACTTTTAAGGATGAAAGAAGTTGAGAATCAAAGCAAAACTGTGTCCCCTAATGAAGAGAGCAGCAGCAATGGCTGCAGCGACCCTACACCCGACCTCTTGAACAGTCGCTCACTTGCCAGTCTGCCGCAGAACGAGGCGGTTACCTCTCCAGGTGAGCACGTCCTTTGTATGGTACAGAAGTTGTGATGGGAGAGCAGTTCAGGTGAAAAGAAGTTTGTTTTTTTCAGTCCATGTGAGATAAACTTAATGATGTCTCCAGAGGATGTAATTGCTAAAGTGCAGCACATGGAGCGGATGGGTGTTTTGTGAGTTTGTGTTGTGCTTCCACAGGTCTACGACCTGAAGTATCAGCTGTCGGGAATAAAGAGGACGGGGACCGTTCCATTGGTGAGCTGTCCTGGCCCTCGCACCTAACGGAGGTACTGCATGGATTATCTCGCTTGCAAAAGATCTACCTCGTGTGCATTTCTCTGCAGTTACCTCTTCCGGGATTTCTCTTTCTAAAGGCCTCGGCCATGTTCCCTGCTTGCTGGCGGAAGCGCGCTAACGCGCGCTCCCGCTCACCACTGAGCCCCTAGAGCCGCAATTAGAGCGGCTTTAGTAGGGGCTCACCTATGCTTCCACAAGCGCGCGGAAGCGTAGGTCTTAGGGGAATTTAAAATTCGCCCGCTTGCCGGCGCGACAGGCCGGTCACGTGAGCGGTTCGCCCAATGAGGGCGAACCAGCTCCGTGACGTCACTGGCCCGCCCCCGGCCAGTGACGTGCCCGCCCCCGGCTCGCCCCCTGACAGCGCGTGCGGTAAGCAACCGCAAGGCCAGGGAAAGCACCCGCTTTCCCTGAGCCTCAGCGCGCCTCAGCGAGCAAGCAGGAAGCCTGGCCGAGGCTTGTGTAAACTATAGTTTATTAAATACGAACACTGTTATCTGAGAAACTCCTGTATTTAACATGGGGTAAGTTTATCAATATTAGGAGTTTGGGGTGGCGGCGGGGGGTTGGGGGGGGGGGGGGGGTAAGAGTTACTCCTGTATGTATTATATGGTGAACTTCTTGCCTTCTCCGTATTTTCTGGTTCTTCAAATAAATAGCCAAGTCTGGAGTGGCTTAGGCCGTGCTTATAATGGTGGCGCGCGACGCCTGAACAAACACATGGAAAGTAATGAAAGCACACCCGGTGCACGCCAACGCTGCGTCCAGGCGCGCAAGGTTTTTGCACAGATTTCCCAAAATTGTTCTCCCTGCGCGACGGGCGCGTTACGTGAGCGGATCGGCCAATGGGGGGCGAACCGCTCACGTGCCGCCGTGCCTCCAGGCAGCAGTGCAGGTTTTCGCGAGTGACGTTGCGCACGCTGTGCCGGCTCTACCATAAACGAGGCCTTCAACTCATCTACCTAACATGTTTGCGCCAAGTGCCTGAAGCTTTCATATATTCCTGGAACGTATTAAACATATTTCTTACATTTTGACGCAGAATGCTGATCACGGCGGCATTTAACGTAAACGCCTATTAGAACCCCGCAGCGGGGGAAGGGAAACCCAGAAATTAGTCCAAACTCGATCTAGTTTCTCCCACAACATTACACACGCAACAGAGTGATTTCCTATTGGAAGTAAGAAAACCAGTCATTTTATCATGTAATGTTCTCGCGTGTCTACGTTTTAAACATGTAGGTGAGTACACGTTATTCCTTCTGCCAACACCCCCCCTCCCCCTTTTTTCCTTTCTTTGTTTCCCAGTATATGAAAAACTTCTGTAACACTCCTCGCCCGACTCGAAGGCCTCGTCCAGGGTGGCGCTGGGCGGGCGCGCTCACGCTGGACACGTTGCGACACTGCACGGGGCCTGCGTGAGCGGGCAGGCGCGCCTGCTCGGCGCTCAGCCGCTTGCCGAGCAAGCAAAATTTGAATTTGCCGCTCGCAAGGAGCGTCACGTGAGCAGTACGCCCAATGTGGGCAAAACCAGCTCCGTGACGTAGCCACACCCCCAGACGCGCGCGCGCATAGCCAGCCAAAAATCGCCTGGTCGAGCAGGGCGCAGCGATGGAGCGCCAGCGCGCCTGTTTCCACCCTGGACGAGGCCCAAAGGAGTTTAGCCGATGGACTATATATACACATGGCTGTGCTCAGTCTCTAGTACCTTGTCAGGTTGCTGGGTCTGTGCGGCCAAGGCGTAGATGTGTACATAGAACCATGATGGGCGCGAGGAACTTTTATAGTACAAACGAAGGCCGTTGATAATGACATTCTACCATTTCACACACAAACTGGGGACGTTACAGTGTTTGCGCAATCAATGCTCCTTCCCTAGGTAACTCACTTTTCTTACTCTAGAGAGGTACTTGGGCTTGTTCGTTCTCGTGTTACCTATGTTGGCCATCTCCTGTATAGCGTCCGTTATGCTGCAGTTCAACTGGGCCTCTTCTGGGAATTGACCGGTCCGTTTCTCACTGGGATCAGTATCCCAGTGCTGAGTGCTGTGTAACTCTTCTATGCACACTTAGGTCTGAGTTATCTGTGGACCTCCCGGTTTGTCATCTTTAAATGTCCCACGCTCCAACGCGTGTCATCTTTGATCCCTTGCCGCTCCGTGGACATTTTAAAGATTTCGGAAGCGGTGGGCGTGGGACATTCAAGGGTTCGCCTGCACTTTGCACCATCCGTTCTCCCCTCTGTCCTGACACGCTTCCCAGTCCCTGCTTGAGAAAACATCCCCATAACCTGATGCTGCCACCTGCAGGCTTGTCAGTTGGGGTGGTGTTGACTGGGTGAGGTGCAGTCTTGGGCTTGTGCCAGATGTAACGCTTGAAATTTAAACCAAAAATATCAATTTTTTCTCGTTTGACCACAACACCCTTTTGTTCACGTCTGCTGTATCATCTGTATGCTTTTTTGCAAACTCCATATGTGATTTAAGATGAGTCTTTGAGTAATGGCGTCTTTCTTGCCACCCGTCCATACAGGCCAGCTTTGTGTAGGGACCGGCTTATTGTTGATGTGTGAACACTTGACTCCCATCTCAGACACAGAACTTTGCAGAACTCTCAAGGTCATGGTTGGCTTCGGAGTGACATCGCGACCCAGTTTCCTGCTTGTCCGGCTCCTCACTTTGCAGCCTGATCTGGGTAGTGTCTGGGTGGTACGCTGCATCTCCCGCTTCTTAATGATGGACGTCACTGTGCTGAGAGGGACACTCGGCACCTTATGAAATGTTCTTGTACCCCTCCCCTACTCTGCCTCTCTGCCACTTTAGCCCGGACTTGTTTTTCGAAAGCACCTTGGTCTCATGGTGGCTGTGTTGGGATCACTATGCGAGTTGCAGCTTGAAAGTCTTTATATACCTGAGAGAAATGATCTACAAGTTAAACCACTTTGATTACACACCGGCTGAAACCATTCCACTCATTTTGTGACCATTCATACAATTAATTTGCACCTCGGCTGATTATGGGCTGCAATAGCAAAGGGGCTGAATATTTATGCAACTGAGATTAATCTGTTTTTTCTCTGTAAATCTTCTTTACAGTCTATATGCATTTTACTAACTTTATCACTTTGGAGTCGTTTTTGTAGATTCTGCATGTAAAGTCTAATTCGGAAAAGTCTTGGAGTACGTTCAGGTGCCAACAAAATGTGACAAATTTGCAGAGGGGGTGAATACCTTTTGTGAACCCCTTAGGATTTCCACATATTTCAAATCTAAAATGTTATTAGATCTTTCTGATTTCTGGATTGCTTTCCGGTTTATTCTTGGAGAGATTTTGGTAGGACGACCGCTCCTGGGTAGAGTGACTGTGGTTTTGAACTTTCTCCATTTGTAGACTATCTGTCTGACAGTGGATTGGTGGAGGCCTAAATCCTTGGAAAGGGTTTTGTAACCCTTTCCAGATTGATGAGCATCAATAGCTGCTTTTCTGAGGTCCTCCGAGATTTATTTTGATCGTGGCATGACTCGTTTCTCCACACCTGTATGAAACTCACAAAGTTTCTGATCTTTATATAGGGTGGGGCCTCCTAAACACACCCCTTAAGATCTACCTAATTATGTAAACACCTGATTCCAATTATTCCCTTTATTTTATCTCATAAACCCAGATGTTCACTTACTTTTGCACATACCCTAACTCTTAATTACTCATTGTTTTGTCTAATTCATATATCATTTTGTTTCAAAATACATGGAAATGGGTTTAATATAAACCCTATTGGATCTGTAAGAAAAGACCTGGTTTTGATTCATGAAGGTGGTCATGGAAAAACTGGGTTCACCGACGTGTCCTCGCCACTGTCTACATATGACACGGATCTTATTATACAGAAACATTATATGTACTCGAGTTGTTTGTAGTAAACACTTAACCTCATTTAAAGCTTAGAAAGTAGTTGAATTAATTTCAAAGAACCTTGTGCAGTAATTTCCATCAGTGCCAAAGCATGATGTTGCCCCCTGTTCTGATGGGGGGTAATAACACGCCTTATCTGCCTGCAGGGTAAATCCAGAGGAAGACATGGTTGGGAGAGAAGTTTGCGCCAAAGCCCTTCGCCTCGAGCTGTGTTTCAGGCTGGTTTACGAAGGCGTAAAGAAGGTGCTGAGACTGGGAAGGAGAAGTCCTCTGACCAGGTTTGGTGTCTTTGTCCCTTTTTTAAGGATCAGGGTGTAGTGTATCTGCTTTTTGAAGGCAATGTCGCTTGTTTTCGGTTGCCTCAGGGTGGAGGCTACTGGTCTCATAGATACCTGCTGTTGAGACACCAGATGACATGTAATAGAGAATTGTGCGCATTACATTTTTGGGGGGGTTATCCAGCTCTTATCTTTCATTTGTTGTAATGCTTCAGATATCAAAGGAGAAAATGTTGCTAATGTTTGACCTCACGGAAGACGATTCCAAGGACTCTTTTCGGAGCAGCAGCTCGCGCGATGGACGGGTCAGCTGCGAGGATGCCGAGAGCACAGACTCTGCCGACGCCACGGAGTACCAGGTATGTACGGCTTTCTGACCGCCGCTAACCTGAGCTACTGGGCATGGCGCAACGCAGCGAAGGGGATTAACTATCATTGGGGTTCTCGTGGAGAAGGAGCGGCTCGGTGAGTAAAGACACCGACTCTGGCACCGAGTTTGAAGCCGGGGAACCGGTGTCGGCTCCTTGTGACTTTGGGCAAGTCACTTTATCTCCCTGCACCCCAGGCACCAAAAACATAGATTATAAGATCTACAGGGCAGGGACCTGTGCCTGCAAAATGTCTCTGTAAAGCGCTACGTAAAAAACTAGCAACGCTATACAAGAACAAACATTTATTGTTATTATTATTCAAGTAACACTTTTTACATGGATACCCCCAACATACCCGATTAAAATCTGGATCAACGAATCGTGTTGCTTGATGTCTAGAGTTTACTCGCGGACATTTGGCAAATAGAACTTGAGCTCATCAGCTAACAAAACATTAATAAAGACAGAGCTTGTTCCAAAATAAGGTTGGTTGAAAGATTAGAATATTGGTGGCAGTCTCCCTTGTGTCTTATAATTCTGGGTTAATTCAGATGGTTCATGGAAATTAGTGATTTACCAGGGGTGGAGAACAATGGCTGAATTTTTTTGGGGGGGGATGAAGTGTACTATGAAGCCGTGAGGTGACGGAGCTCACCCTGCTATTGTCTCTGATTGCTCTGTACAGGATGGGAAGGGATTCGAACTCGGAGAGTTGGTGTGGGGGAAAATTAAGGGGTTCTGCTGGTGGCCTGCAGTCGTCATCTCCTGGAAAGTTACCGGCAGGCCCCCGGCTGGCAGTGGCATGCGATGGCTTAAGTGGTTTGGAGATGGGAAATACTCAGAGGTGAGTCCTTCTACCAAACTCTGCTCTTGTTTTTTTTAGATTTGCCGGTTCTTGTTCTGTTGCCGCAAGTCAGAACTTGCGGATCCGTGAAACATTATTAGAATGTATTTCTGAAACATTCGCTGTTTACTAAAAGAAGTCCTTTTTTTTTTATTTGTTTCCAGGTATCCACAGACAAAATTGTCTGCTTAATAGATTTCCATCAATTCTTTAATCCGTCAACTTTTTCCAAGCTGGTCTCCTACAGAAAAGCCATGCATCAAGCCTTGCAGGTATGGACATGTGGAGGTCATACTCGTATGAAACATATCCTAGACTAAGGGGTGGGCCAACTCTCTGTCCTCAAGGGTCACCAACAGGTCGGGTATTAGGGATAACTTCGGCACAGGTGGCTCAATCAGTGGCTGTCATTCTGACTGAGCCACCTGTGGGGAAGCAGGGATATCCTTTAAACCTGTCCTGTTGGGGGGCCCTTGAGGACTGGATTTGGCCACCGCCTGTCCTAGACTGGTCCTTTTTTGTCTTCAGACGATGTAAATATTTGTTTGACGGGCACAATAAAGGCATCTTGTTATCTGCAGGCTGTTGAGCCTCACGTCCTGGTGATGGGTTAACATTGCTCCGCTCAGTACCTTATGAACTAGACACAAGCAAGTCTCCAGGCATTTCGGACGGCCTTTTTAATAGCATGCAGGTCCCTTGTCTTGTTGACTGTGCCTGGGGGCCCATGATCATACTTATCCTATGTAACATGTATGGTACTGGATTTCTTCCCCTGCTGTGTAGAATGCACAGGCCTCACATGAATGTGTTTTGCTCCTCTCTCAGGCGGCCGGCTTGCGCACAGGGAAGGCATTTTCCGGAAGCGCCGATGTGTCCCTGGAAGACCAGTTAAAGCCGATGATTGACTGGGCTCTGGGGGGATTTAAGCCCTTGGGACGTGATGGACTCAAACCACCAAAAAAAAAAGGTTTTTCAAAAGTTCCAGATTTCGAGATTTTGCCCTGCACAAGGGAGGGGGGGGGGGGGGGAGAGGATTCCAGAGTCATCTGGATGATCCCCCGTTTCTCCTCCATGCATTAGTGAGCGATGTGTGGAGCTGTTCTTGGTAACATGGGGCAATAGGTGGAATTATAGGAAATAGTTAGATGGAGCAATAGGGGGAGTCATAGGAAGCGAGCTATATGGGACGATGGGGGGAGTTGGCAATATACAAGTACACAGAGGAACTCCAATTGCCTGAGTCTTATGGGGCAATAGGAGGGGTTATATGGCGCAATAGTAAGAGTTATAGGGAGCAGTAGGAGGAGTTGGGGCATTAGGAGGAGTTATATGGAGCAGTTATATGGGGCAATAGGGGGAGTTATATTTATTTATTTATAAAATATTTTACCAGGAAGTAATACATTGAGTTACCTCTCGTTTTCAAGTATGTCCTGGGCACAGAGTTAAGACAAATAATACATGGTTACAAATACAGTTACATATGGGGCAATAGGGGGAGTTATATGGGGCAGTAGGAGGTGTTATAGGGAGCAGTTATATGGGGCAGTAGGAGGTGTTATAGGGAGCAGTTATATGGGGCAGTAGGAGAAAATATAGGGAGCGTTATATGGGGCAGTAGGAGGAGTTATAGGGAGGGGTTATATGGGGCAGTAGGAGGAGTTATAGGGACGGGTTATATGGGGCAGTAGGAGGAGTTATATGGGGCAGTAGGAGGAGTTATAGGGAGGGGTTATATGGGGCAGTATGAGGAGTTATATGGGGCAGTAGGAGAAAATATAGGGAGCGTTATATGGGGCAGTAGGAGGAGTTATAGGGAGGGGTTATATGGGGCAGTAGGAGGAGTTATATGGGGCAGTAGGAGGAGTTATAGGGAGGGGTTATATGGGGCAGTAGGAGGAGTTATAGGGAGGGGTTATATGGGGCAGTATGAGGAGTTATAGGGAGCCGTCAGGTGGAGAAATAAGATGAGTCATAGGGAGCCGTTATATGGCGCAATAGGGGAGTTTAAGGGAGCGATTAATATGGAGTTACTTGATGCACAAAATGTTTTTAGCTTTTCATTTTATACTTAAAATGACTTCCTGGATCCGGTTAATTTATAGCTCCCACTGTGTTTATAGTGCAAAAATGTAACATGTAAATGCGTATGAATGTTGGCATGTTACTGTGTGTGGCTTATTTAGCAGGGACTCTAACTTTATATGTGGGGGCTCGGCACGGCTCCGATATGTCCACTTAGGACCCGGTGCGTTTTCGTCGCTTCCAAAGCAGCAAATGACATAGAAGAGAAATCATTAGAAATACTTTTCACACCTCCCCCCCCCCCCTGACAGGGAAACCGTCCAAAGAGATTGGACCCCTCAAGCGACGTCCCGCAGGAGCCGACCTTCTGTCCAAGAAGCCGAAATTAAACGCCCATCCCGGCAGCAGAGAGCGAGGCGAGGGAGACGGCGGCCGAGGTGAGAGTGGAGGGCAGCAAGCCCGGTCTCGTTACGATGACGCCACTTTTTAATTTCACCACGCCGCCTGTAATCTTGTTACACCGCGGTGCAGCTCAGGACACTCTCAGCTCCGGGAAGGTTTTCTTGGTGGCAAGCACCCCCCCGTAACATGACACGTGGGGAAACTTACTCCGTTCAGCTCTGACTTCCTGTACCCCCCCCCCCCCATTCCCGGGCCAACATAAAGCAACATGCGAGAGGTGTTCTCCAAAGTATAGAGATTAGACTGAGAAATGTCCCCACGCGTGTGAAGTCTTCTCGTGCTCACAGCCATTGTTGTTATCACATAGCGGTGCATGTTCTCAGGTCGTTGTGTGGCCCAGTCCTTCCTCGGGGGGGGGGGGGGGGGCTGCAGTGATGGGAGAATGGGACTCTATCCTCCTTTGGGAGGGTTTGTAAAGTATCAAATACACCTATTTTACATACTGATTGTTTTACAGAGTAAAACTGGCGGGTCGTCTGGCCTTTACCCCCCTCCCCCCCCCCCCGTCATAGGTAAACTACCCCCCCCCGTCATAGGTAAACTACCCCCCCCCCCCCGTCATAGGTAAACTACCCTCCCCTTCCCCCGTCATAGGTAAACTACCCTCCCCTTCCCCCGTCATAGGTAAACTACCCTCCCCTTCCCCCGTCATAGGTAAACTACTCTCCCCTTCCCCCGTCATAGGTAAACTACCCTCCCCTTCCCCCGTCATAGGTAAACTACCCCCCCGTCATAGGTATACTACCCTCCCCCCCCCCCCCGTCATAGGTAAACTACCCCCCCTCCCCTGTCATAGGTAAACTACCCTCCCCTTCCCCCGTCATAGGTAAACTACCCACCCCTCCCCCGTCATAGGTAAACTACCCCCCCCCTCACACATCATAGGTAAACTACCCCCCCCCCCCCCCCGTCATAGGTAAACTACCCTCCCCTTCCCCGTCATAGGTAAACTACCCTCCCCTTCCCCGTCATAGGTAAACTACCCTCCCCTTCCCCGTCATAGGTAAACTACCCTCCCCTTCCCCCGTCATAGGTAAACTACCCTCCCCTTCCCCCGTCATAGGTAAACTACCCTCCCCCCGTCATAGGTAAACTACCCTCCCCTTCCCCCGTCATAGGTAAACTACCCTCCCCTTCCCCCGTCATAGGTAAACTACCCTCCCCTTCCCCCGTCATAGGTAAACTACCCTCCCCTTCCCCCGTCATAGGTAAACTACCCTCCCCTTCCCCCGTCATAGGTAAACTACCCTCCCCTTCCCCCGTCATAGGTAAACTACCCTCCCCTTCCCCCGTCATAGGTAAACTACCCTCCCCCCCCTGTCATAGGTAAACTACCCTCCCCTTCCCCCGTCATAGGTAAACTACCCTCCCCTTCCCCCGTCATAGGTAAACTACCCTCCCCCCCCCGTCATAGGTAAACTACCCCCCCTCCCCCGTCATAGGTAAACTACCCCCCCTCCCCCGTCATAGGTAAACTACCCCCCCCCCCGTCATAGGTAAACTACCCTCCCCTTCCCCCGTCATAGGTAAACTACCCCCCCCCCGTCATAGGTAAACTACCCTCCCCTTCCCCCGTCATAGGTAAACTACCCTCCCCCCTCCCCCCCCCCCGTCATAGGTAAACTACCCTCCCCTTCCCCCGTCATAGGTAAACTACCCTCCCCTTCCCCCGTCATAGGTAAACTACCCTCCCCTTCCCCGTCATAGGTAAACTACCCTCCCCTCCCCCGTCATAGGTAAACTACCCTCCCCTTCCCCCGTCATAGGTAAACTACCCCCCCGTCATAGGTATACTACCCTCCCCCCCCCCCCCCGTCATAGGTAAACTACCCCCCCTCCCCTGTCATAGGTAAACTACCCTCCCCTTCCCCCGTCATAGGTAAACTACCCACCCCTCCCCCGTCATAGGTAAACTACCCCCCCCCTCACACATCATAGGTAAACTACCCCCCCCCCCCCCCCGTCATAGGTAAACTACCCTCCCCTTCCCCGTCATAGGTAAACTACCCTCCCCTTCCCCGTCATAGGTAAACTACCCTCCCCTCCCCCGTCATAGGTAAACTACCCCCCCCCCCCCCGTCATAGGTAAACTACCCTCCCCTTCCCCCGTCATAGGTAAACTACCCTCCCCTTCCCCCGTCATAGGTAAACTACCCTCCCCTTCCCCGTCATAGGTAAACTACCCTCCCCCGTCATAGGTAAACTACCCTCCCCTTCCCCGTCATAGGTAAACTACCCTCCCCTCCCCCGTCATAGGTAAACTACCCCCCCCCCCGTCATAGGTAAACTACCCTCCCCTTCCCCCGTCATAGGTAAACTACCCTCCCCCCCCCTGTCATAGGTAAACTACCCTCCCCTTCCCCCGTCATAGGTAAACTACCCTCCCCTTCCCCCGTCATAGGTAAACTACCCTCCCCCCCCCCGTCATAGGTAAACTACCCCCCCTCCCCCGTCATAGGTAAACTACCCCCCCCTCCCCCGTCATAGGTAAACTACCCCCCCTCCCCCGTCATAGGTAAACTACCCCCCCCCGTCATAGGTAAACTACCCTCCCCTTCCCCCGTCATAGGTAAACTACCCCCCCCCCGGTCATAGGTAAACTACCCTCCCCTTCCCCCGTCATAGGTAAACTACCCTCCCCCCTCCCCCCCCCGTCATAGGTAAACTACCCTCCCCTTCCCCCGTCATAGGTAAACTACCCTCCCCTTCCCCCGTCATAGGTAAACTACCCTCCCCCCCCGTCATAGGTAAACTACCCTCCCCTTCCCCCGTCATAGGTAAACTACCCTCCCCTTCCCCCGTCATAGGTAAACTACCCTCCCCTTCCCCGTCATAGGTAAACTACCCTCCCCTCCCCCATCATAGATAAACTACCCTCCCCTTCCCCCGTCATAGGTAAACTACCCTCCCCCCCCGTCATAGGTAAACTACCCCCCCTCCCCCGTCATAGGTAAACTACCCCCCCTCCCCCGTCATAGGTAAACTACCCCCCCTCCCCCGTCATAGGTAAACTACCCCCCCTCCCCCGTCATAGGTAAACTACCCCCCCCCCCCGTCATAGGTAAACTACCCTCCCCTTCCCCCGTCATAGGTAAACTACCCCCCCCCCCGTCATAGGTAAACTACCCTCCCCTTCCCCCGTCATAGGTAAACTACCCTCCCCCCCCCCCCCCCCGTCATAGGTAAACTACCCTCCCCTTCCCCCGTCATAGGTAAACTACCCTCCCCTTCCCCCGTCATAGGTAAACTACCCTCCCCCCCCCCGTCATAGGTAAACTACCCTCTCCCCCCCGTCATAGGTAAACTACCCTCCCCTTCCCCCGTCATAGGTAAACTACCCTCCCCTTCCCCCGTCATAGGTAAACTACCCTCCCCTTCCCCCGTCATAGGTAAACTACCCCCCGTCATAGGTAAACTACCCTCCCCTTCCCCCGTCATAGGTAAACTACCCTCCCCCCCCCCCGTCATAGGTAAACTACCCTCCCCTTCCCCCGTCATAGGTAAACTACCCTCCCCTTCCCCCGTCATAGGTAAACTACCCTCCCCTTCCCCGTCATAGGTAAACTACCCTCCCCTCCCCCGTCATAGGTAAACTACCCCCCGTCATAGGTAAACTACCCTCCCCTTCCCCCGTCATAGGTAAACTACCCTCCCCTTCCCCCGTCATAGGTAAACTACCCTCCCCTTCCCCCGTCATAGGTAAACTACCCTCCCCTTCCCCCGTCATAGGTAAACTACCCTCCCCTTCCCCCGTCATAGGTAAACTACCCTCCCCTTCCCCGTCATAGGTAAACTACCCTCCCCTCCCCCGTCATAGGTAAACTACCCTCCCCTTCCCCCGTCATAGGTAAACTACCCTCCCCTTCCCCCGTCATAGGTAAACTACCCTCCCCTTCCCCCGTCATAGGTAAACTACCCTCCCCCCCCCCGTCATAGGTAAACTACCCCCCCTCCCCCGTCATAGGTAAACTACCCCCCTCCCCCGTCATAGGTAAACTACCCCCCCTCCCCCGTCATAGGTAAACTACCCCCCCCCCGTCATAGGTAAACTACCCTCCCCTTCCCCCGTCATAGGTAAACTACCCCCCCTCCCCCGTCATAGGTAAACTACCCCCCCCCCCGTCATAGGTAAACTACCCTCCCCTTCCCCCGTCATAGGTAAACTACCCCCCCCCCCGTCATAGGTAAACTACCCTCCCCTTCCCCCGTCATAGGTAAACTACCCTCCCCCCCCCCGTCATAGGTAAACTACCCTCCCCTTCCCCCGTCATAGGTAAACTACCCTCCCCTTCCCCCGTCATAGGTAAACTACCCTCCCCCCCCCCGTCATAGGTAAACTACCCTCTCCCCCCGTCATAGGTAAACTACCCTCCCCTTCCCCCGTCATAGGTAAACTACCCTCCCACCCCCCCCCCCCCGTCATAGGTAAACTACCCTCCCCTTCCCCCGTCATAGGTAAACTACCCTCCCCTTCCCCCGTCATAGGTAAACTACCCTCCCCCCCCCCGTCATAGGTAAACTACCCTCTCCCCCCCGTCATAGGTAAACTACCCTCCCCTTCCCCCGTCATAGGTAAACTACCCTCCCCTTCCCCCGTCATAGGTAAACTACCCTCCCCTTCCCCCGTCATAGGTAAACTACCCCCCGTCATAGGTAAACTACCCTCCCCTTCCCCCGTCATAGGTAAACTACCCTCCCCCCCCCCGTCATAGGTAAACTACCCTCCCCTTCCCCCGTCATAGGTAAACTACCCTCCCCTTCCCCCGTCATAGGTAAACTACCCTCCCCTTCCCCGTCATAGGTAAACTACCCTCCCCTCCCCCGTCATAGGTAAACTACCCCCCGTCATAGGTAAACTACCCTCCCCTTCCCCCGTCATAGGTAAACTACCCTCCCCTTCCCCCGTCATAGGTAAACTACCCTCCCCTTCCCCCGTCATAGGTAAACTACCCTCCCCTTCCCCCGTCATAGGTAAACTACCCTCCCCTTCCCCCGTCATAGGTAAACTACCCTCCCCTTCCCCGTCATAGGTAAACTACCCTCCCCTCCCCCGTCATAGGTAAACTACCCTCCCCTTCCCCCGTCATAGGTAAACTACCCTCCCCTTCCCCCGTCATAGGTAAACTACCCTCCCCTTCCCCCGTCATAGGTAAACTACCCTCCCCCCCCCCCCGTCATAGGTAAACTACCCCCCCTCCCCCGTCATAGGTAAACTACCCCCCTCCCCCGTCATAGGTAAACTACCCCCCCTCCCCCGTCATAGGTAAACTACCCCCCCCCCCGTCATAGGTAAACTACCCTCCCCTTCCCCCGTCATAGGTAAACTACCCCCCCCCCGTCATAGGTAAACTACCCTCCCCTTCCCCCGTCATAGGTAAACTACCCTCCCCCCCCCCCCCCGTCATAGGTAAACTACCCTCCCATTCCCCCGTCATAGGTAAACTACCCTCCCCTTCCCCCGTCATAGGTAAACTACCCTCCCCTTCCCCGTCATAGGTAAACTACCCTCCCCTCCCCGTCATAGGTAAACTACCCTCCCCTTCCCCCGTCATAGGTAAACTACCCACCCCCGCCCCCCGTCATAGGTGAACTACCCACCCCCGCCCCCCGTCATAGGTAAACTACCCTCCCCTTCCCCCGTCATAGGTAAACTACCCTCCCCTTCCCCCGTCATAGGTAAACTACCCCCCCCGTCATAGGTAAACTACCCTCCCCTTCCCCCGTCATAGGTAAACTACCCTCCCCTTCCCCCGTCATAGGTAAACTACCCTCCCCTTCCCCCGTCATAACTAAACTACCCTCCCCTTCCCCCGTCATAGCTAAACTACCCTCCCCTTCCCCGTCATAGGTAAACTACCCTCCCCCCCCGTCATAGGTAAACTACCCCCCCCTCCCCCGTCATAGGTAAACTACCCCCCCCTCCCCCGTCATAGGTAAACTACCCCCCCCTCCCCCGTCATAGGTAAACTACCCTCCCCTTCCCCCGTCATAGGTAAACTACACTCCCCTTCCCCGTCATAGGTAAACTACCCTCCCCCCCGTCATAGGTAAACTACCCTCCCCTTCCCCCGTCATAGGTAAACTAACCTCCCCTTCCCCCGTCGTAGGTAAACTACCCTCCCCTTCCCCGTCATAGGTAAACTACCCTCCCCTTCCCCCGTCATAGGTAAACTACCCCCCCCCCCCCCGTCATAGGTAAACTACCCTCCCCTTCCCCCGTCATAGGTAAACTACCCCCCCCCCCACCCCCCCCCACCATCCTACCAGGTATCCTGTCTCAAATGACACCACGGCGTCA
This sequence comes from Ascaphus truei, assembly GCF_040206685.1. Classification (NCBI taxonomy): domain Eukaryota; kingdom Metazoa; phylum Chordata; class Amphibia; order Anura; family Ascaphidae; genus Ascaphus; species Ascaphus truei. Next base: position 15,213,884 of record NC_134497.1, read on the forward strand.
TTTGACATGGCAGCACGGTGCCAAATGACGCCGCGGGGTCACGTGGCCTTACGTCACATGACCCCGCGTGTCCTTTGACGCCGCGTCGCCCGAAGCCGTTGGAGAGCTGGTGAGTTACAGAGGCCTAGCGCGGTCCCCGGCATTTAATTTATATGCTTTGGGGAAGAGCGCGGGACCTCTGTAACCGCCTCGCCCCTCCCCCCCCCACCCCGCCCCAAAAAAAAATTCTCGCGGAACCCTGCACTAGATACTTAGTGGTTTTTAGTTTCCCGGTTTGTTTCCTGGACTTTCAAGAACTTGCGCCCCACAGTCATCCAATAGGAAGCCACAATGTCATGCCCCCGATGACGTGGCGATCTCCTATTGGCCCGCGGGATTTGTTGAGTTGTTTGGTCTCCCGACTGAGCTATAAACAACAGTAAGTGTCTCTGGAGCCAGGGAAAAGAAAGATCAGGTGGGATTGCTGCGTTTTACAATAACAAACTGTTTAACGCCGGACACCTTCCTTCCTTCCTGCTCACCTGTCCGTATTTGTTCATCATTGCAGGAGCCATGATCACTGAAGTTCTCAACAGCCCCGGAAGCCTGAAAGGTATAAAGATCTGTAATTTTGTCTTCCCAACTGGACAAGGGCAACCTCGTCAACTCTGTGTATTGATAGCACCTGTGTGGCGGTCTAGGACGTTTGACCGCGACTGCAGGGCAGGTGGCCACAGGCCACCTCGCCGCCAGCGCCTCTCCGACGCGCATGACCCTCAGCGCGGCTGCCAGCAGGCAGGACACCATTTTTACATTTCCCCGCTGCCGACGCCCGCGCCAAGTGTCCTAAACATTGGAGCGGCAGAGATGCCCTGCCGCTGGGAGAGGCGCTGAGGACATGCGGCGGAGATGCCCGGCAGGGAGAGGGCGGTGACGGCGAGGTGACCTACGGCGACTCACCCTGCAGTAGTAATGGCGGCGGAGTGCACGTGGCGATTTTGGCCGCAGCCAAAGGTCCCATTCTGCTCTGTGGGTTCTTTTTGGCGCTGCCTTCCCTCTACCATGCATTCCCTCTTTGCACTGACGCCCCTGGGTGCCTGCTCTTCTGTCCCCCCCCCCTTAATGTCGGTCATAGGTCCTGTTGGCAGTGGTCTTCCATTCATGCCCAAAGCTGCAGTGATTGTGGAGGAGGCAACATCTCATATGAGGGGGGGGGGGAAGTAGTATTCTGTACTCTCCACAAACTGGATCACAGCAGCAATTCTTTGCTTTGTTTTGCAGACTTTTGTCTGGCTTGTGGCTGCAAAATCCCTGCAGTTTTCCATCCATTATTTGAAGGAGGCCTCTGTGCCACCTGCAAGGTGAGTCCTGCCCATAGGACGTGTGTGCAAGAGAAGGCCAGGGCTGTCGCCAGGTGCAACAATGAGGCTTTGTAGTAAATGCCTCCAGGCACCCAAAAAGTAGCACAACCCCTGCTTCCCGTACCATGTGCAGCAAATGCACACACCGCTTAGGAGCACATTCACATGTCTTAGAAAGGTCTCAAACTTGGGGGGGGGGCCGTTACTTCATAATGGACGGACTAAATCGGGGGTGGTGGGGGTGGCCAACTCCAGTCCTCAAGAGCTACCAACAGGTCAGGTTTTCAGGATCTCCCTTTTTCAGCACAGGGGGGCTCAGTCGTGCTGAAACCTGACCTGTTGGTAGCTCTCGGACTGCAGTTGGCCATCCCTGGACTAAATGCATTTTTGGTTTTTGTAGGATCGCTTTCTAGAGTTCTCCTACATGTGTGATGAGGATGGATACCAGTCCTATTGCACCATTTGCTGTGAAGGGAAAGAGCTGCTACTTTGCAGCAATGTAGATTGCCACCGGTACGTGCGATTCTGGAAACGACAAAACCACGAGGGAACTGGGGGCTGTGAATGGGTTCTGTGCTGCGCCGCGCCACTGACCGCACTGTCCCCCCCTTTTCTTTTCTGCCTCGTGCAGGAGCTTCTGCGTAGAATGTCTGGAGGTTCTCGTGGGCCCTGGAACAGCCGCGCAGGCGAAAGAGCAGGAACCCTGGAGCTGTTACATGTGTCTGTCGCGGAGGAGCAGCGGGATGTTGCACCGCCGGCAGGACTGGAACACCTATCTGCAGGAGTTCTTCACCAGCGATACAAGACATGAATATGTGAGTGTGTGCGGGGTGGGGGGGGAGAGCACAGAGCTCCTTCGTCTCTCTCCTCCCATGTGGCCAGTCTGCTGCTGCTGCTTGTCTTTTTAGCCATTGAAATATGCCAGTGCTTTGAGATTTTGAGGTCTGTGAATGAGTGTTGCATTGAAATACTAAGGCCGCGATTTATACTTGCGAACAAACGAATGAATGCCAATGAAGGCGCCCATGGTGCGCGCGACCGCGTCCAAGCACGACCAACCTTCGCGATTCCCGGCAAGACCAATTAAAATTTGTCTCTGTCACCTGACGGCCGGGTGACGTGCGCGGTTCAGCCAATGAGGGCGAACCGCTCACGGACACGCCTCCCTGTCGCCTGAACATCTCGTGAAGCAGTGTTCACATTCGCGCAAGCAACAGGCATGCGCCATATGCACGCGCTCCGTCACGCGTGGTGAGGTATAATCTCTGCCTAAGACTCCCTTGTTGACCTTTGTGTGCCAGGCTTCAAAGCCTTGTAGTGTTGTAGTGCTTTTTTTGTAGTCCCTTTCAGCATACAGCTCAATCCCGTTATAGCGCGATCCGTTACAACGCGAAACCGCTTATAACGCGATGCGAGCGTGGCTCCCAATTTTCATACATTATTGTACAATGCGTACAATTGTACATTATTTCTAACGCGATCCGCTTATAGCGCGATGTGATTCTTTGGACCCCAAGCACAGCGTTATAAGGGGGTTCGAGATGTAGTTACATAGGAGAGGAGGTTGAAAAAAGATATATGTCATTGAACTCGAAAGGAACAGGTGTGTGTGTGTGTGTGTGTGTGTGTGTGTGTGTGTGTGTGTGTGTGTGTGTGTGTGTGTGTGTGTGTCACGTTGTGGCAATGTGAACATGTACAGTGCACGTGAGTGTTCAACGGAGAGCAGCTTGATGAGACAAATATATTTGTATTTGTAGCGCGATGGCCAGGTCACGTGAGCGGGGAACCAGCTCCGTGACGTCACCACGCCCGCCTCTCCCGCACAACAACACATTTTTACAGGCCAGGAATCTCCCCAGCTACATCAGAGTGTGATGACGCAGTGCTCGAGCGCAATCATACTGGACGGGGCCTCAGGGAGATAAAAAAATTGCCTTTCCATATTAATGGGACAGTAGATTTAGCACTGCAAAATTATACAAGTGACCGCACAAGAGGAAATAATCAACTTTATTCACATAATCCATATTCTTTTGGTTTTTTTTAATCCATTTTTATTTTATTTTTTGTAAAAATACTGTCAAGTGTTCTGTTTTGTTAAAAGAAGCAACTAACTGTATTGTGAAAGATGTCATTCTCCCAACATGTTACACACGGGAAGCGTTGCTGGTGACCTTCCTGGAAATGTTGCGCGTTATTCACGATCGCTGGTTTGCGTGCTTCGGATGCGCACACTCCCTGCCTCTGTCTGCATTGCGTGTCTCTGATGTCACAAGTTCCCTTCTCTTTCTGTTTGTTAGGCTATTCCTCGCACATACCCTGTGGTACCTGCTCATAAACGCCAGCCTATCAGGATACTATCACTGTTTGATGGCAAAGCAACAGGTGAGATTGAAGTGAAGAGTGGGGGCCTTTGTGGGATAGGGCTGTACTGTTTGTCAGAAGAGGTTAATGTTCAGAGCTTACATTTGTATGCTACATGTATCCGCAAACCTGCTGCCAAGAACAAATAGTCATTTGTTCACAGGGTGCAATATCATTCTTAGGCAGAGCTTATACTATCAGCTACAGCCACGCGTGTCCACACGATAGCCTCCCGCACTCCTGCCGCCCCAGTGATCTGTGAATTTGGCTGCAGGAGATTGGGGAGGCGTGGCCGGGGTGTCACAAAGCTGGTTCCCCCTCATTGGCTGAACCAGCTCACGGGACACTGACGTCACGCGGCAGCTGCCTGAAATCTCAAATTCTGCCCAGAAATGCTGCCGCGTCAGCACGCTACATCGCACGCTAGGCGCACAGGCACTTGGCTAACTTCAATAGCCAACCAGGGAGGAGTGCCTGACGTGACACCGCCACCGTAAGCTTGGACTTAATGTCACTTCTTGTCCATCGCTGGGTCAGATTTGGTGCGTAAACATCTTCCCTCATATTCATGGTGCACGGTTTTTGTGCAACTCCAGAACCTTAGAAGTAGAAAGTGCAGAGAGACGGCGATATACACTGTGCCGCAGAACAGAACGTTTTGACGTTTAATGTCCAGTGTTGATCAAAACATCTTCTTTTATTTGCAGGATATTTGGTTTTAAAAGATCTGGGGCTCAGAGTGGATAAGTACGTTGCCTCTGCGATTGGCGGTTCCGGGTCTTTGGGAAGCTCTTGCCTTGAGGGAAATATTCGGTTCGTCCACGACGTGCGGAACATTACAAGAAGAGATGTGAGCAAACTATTAACCCTCAAGTCTGAAGCATTTTGATCTGTGCATAGTTGCCTCCTGTTTTGTGCCTTTTTTTAAAAAAAATTATAGTAATTACCGGATCTTTAAAATGTACTTTTTTTGATTCTGTGTCCAACCAGTTGATTTGTAATTGGTAGTGTTGTACCGGGTAGTAATAAAAAAAAAATAGGGGAACGGGGTACCCGGCGAAAATCAATTGTTCTACCCGGCCGGTTACCTGGTTACCCGGTTGGCACTTACCTGCATGGTGGAGGAAGACCGCGGCGACATCTATGAAGAGCAGCAGAGGTCCTGTGGCGGCGGCAGCATGAGAAGTGCGTCTTCAGCCGGCGTGGGAGCAGCAGGAGTCCATTAGGCTGCGCTTATAGTGCGACGGGGACGCGACGTCGCGTCAAAACAAATGCATTGCCGCCGTCGCGTGCGCTTATTGTAAGCGTGACGCGACGGCTTGGAAGTCATCTCAAATTGATTTTTCCAGCAACCGTAGCCTGACGTCGCCGTCGCTATAAGCGTAGCCTTACACAGCAGGTAGCAGTGTGAGCCGGGGAACCACGTGACCGGAGCGTTCCTATTGGACATCCGGCTGTCCAATAGGAATGCTCCGGTCACGTGGTTCCCCGGCTCACACTGCTTACCTGCTGCGGTGCTGTGTAATGGATTCCTGCTGCTCCCACGCCGGCTGAAGACACTTCTGATGCTGCTCCCCGCCACAGGACCTCTGCTGCTCTTCATAGATGTCTTCCGTCGCTGGCTGCAGGTAAGTGATGTGATTATTTTCAGCTGCTCTGACATTCCACTTCTCCGTTGCGGGGTCCGAGGTAGCTGAAAAAGAGCCGGGTAATTCCGGGTACTCGGTACATCACTAGTAATTGGAGTAGAATAAAATCTGAAAACGTTTGTGCTGGCCACTGTTGCGGTGTCTCTCATGCAGAGAAATTAGAAAGAGGTTGAGGGTGCCGTTAGGAGCCTTTGGAATGCACTAATTGCACAAAATAATGACGGCCAATTTCTCAATGCAGATTCTGAGAGCGTTCTGGTATCGCTTGAGCTGTGATGTGTAGTCACTGTGCATTAAGCTTGGTTCTCTAAGCGAGTTCTGTGTTGACATGAAATCTGTGATGATGGAAATCGAGGTCCATATATCATGCACACACACAAGCACCTCATCCACCGTGCCCTTATAAGCAGGAATTGTCCACCGTGCCCTTATAAGCAGGAATTGTCCACCGTGCCCTTATAAGCAGGAATTGTCCACCGTGCCCTTATAAGCAGGAATTGTCCACCGTGCCCTTATAAGCAGGAATTGTCCACCGTGCCCTTATAAGCAGGAATTGTCCACCGTGCCCTTATAAGCAGGAATTGTCCACCGTGCCCTTATAAGCAGGAATTGTCCACCGTGCCCTTATAAGCAGGAATCGTCTGCACTAACAAACTGCCTCCCGCTCAATGATTACGTGAGGCCTTTCACGTGGATCTGTCTCTTTTTTTATATGGTCCCTTTTCATCCTTCCTTTCTCTGTTCCAGATTGAAGAGTGGGGTCCCTTTGACTTGGTGATTGGTGGGAATACTTGCAACAAGCTTCCACAGATAAACCCTGTAAGAAAAGGTGTCTATGGTGAGCTACCTGCTTTAGAACTCCTTAACACGCCTGCATTAAGTAGAGATAGCTTGGTGATAGCGCAGAGTAAACGAGTCCTTCAGCATTAGGCGATACCTTTTTGTTATTTGGACTAACAATCGATGTTATAAGACAAGCTTCTGAGCGTTCTCCTCTCTTCCTCAGGTGGAGCAATTGCTTGACCTGAGGAAGAGAGAACTCTCGAAAGCTTGTCTTATAACATCAATTGTTGGTCCAAATTAACACTCAAGAAGACTTTCCTGTAGTAGTTTTCTTCACTTTTTGTGATGTCAGCCCTCCCGCTTTTATAATCCTTGAAGTGCAATGACTTGCCAGAAAATTTACGTTGCCTTAAACCATCCTCTCAGACAGGGGTGCACAAACGTTTTTTTGCTGCGCCCCCCAGCCTGCTCTCCTCTATTGTTGAGCCCCCTCCCCTTACCTCGCGCGGTGCCAAATGACGCTGCGGGGTCGTGCCACGTGACCCGCGTTGTCATTTGTCGTCGTGTTACCATGGTGCTCACGTTACCGTGACGTCACATGACCCTGTGTCCTGAAGCCAGCTGAATCTCGGTAAGTAGAGGTTGCCGAGGCCTCACACGGTCCCCGGCATTTATTTAAATGCCTTGTGAAAGAGCGCGAGACCTCTGCAACCGCCCGCGCCCCCCTCCCTCCCCCCCCCCAAAAAAAATCTTGCGCCTCCCCCGTTTGCGCACCGCTGATCTAAGCCAAGGGTACGCAAACATTTGGTGCTGCACCCCCCTGCCTTTTCTCCCCTAGTGCTCACGCGCCCCCTTATCTTTGTGCCGGCGTCAAATGCCGCTGCCGGGTCATGTGACATCACGTGAATGCCGCTGCGTTACCACAGCGATGACGCAGCGGGGTCGTGTGACGTTACATGACCCCACTGCGTCATTTGACGCTGCGTCGCCGAAGCCGGCTGAATCACGGTAAGCGAGTTAGAGGCCTAGCGTGGCCCCCCCCCCCCCCCGGCATTTAATTTAAATACTTTGGGGAAGAGCGCGGGGCCACTGTAATTGTATTGTATTGTATGTCTTTATTTATATAGCGCCATTAGTGTACATAGCGCTTCACAGTAGTAATACATGTGGTAATCAAATAAATAACAGATAATATAAATAACAGATCATGGGAATAAGTGCTTTAGACATACAAGTAACATTTCGGAAGAGGAGTCCCTGCCCCGAGGAGCTTACAGTCTAATTGGTAGGTAGGGAGAACGTACAGAGACAGTAGGAGGGAGTTCTGGTAAGTGCATCTGCAGGGGGCCAATCTTTATGTATCCTGTGTTCAGAATATCCACAGTGCTATTCATATGCTTCTTTAAGCAAGTGTGTCTTAAGGTGGGTCTTAAAGGTGGATAGAGAGGGTGCTAGTCGGGTACTGAGGGGAAGGGCTGTGCGCCGCACCCCCCCCCCCCCTCCCAAAACAAAGTGTGTGTGTGTGCCAAGCACGCGCTTTTTAAGTGAAACTTCTTTGTCTTTTCTCAACAGAAATTGTATTTGTGATGGTGATATTTTTAATTAAAAATCAAAATACAATTTCAGTGCCAAAACGCTAAGAAGCTTGACTTAGAACGCGTGTTTTAGCTATTTGCTCTTCTATATTTAGTGTGTGTGTGTGTTCGGTCTCCATGTCCTGCTGTTGGTGCGCCGGTGCCTTCTGCGCATGTGCGAGAATGGGGGCAGTACCTATTACACTTGTGCACATGCGCAATGATTCTGCCGATGCAGCCCCCCCCCCCTTCTCTCCTCCCCCCGGCGGAGGTGCGTGGACACGGCCAGCCCCCGTCACATCTCCCGGCCGAAGAGGACATTTCGGGGGGAGCCGGGGCACAGGACGGCTGTATTGCGCATGTGTGGGGGTGACAATTGGCTTCTGCGCATGCGCGCCGCAACTCACAACCCCTTCTTGTGCGCGGCCGCAGCGGCCACGAGCCCATTAGTACCGTGACGTCACTCGTGTTACGGTTTTTCGTTACAAGGCAAGGATTTTTTGCCCATGAAAACCCTGTAGGCGCCAGCAAAGAAGTTTCACTTCAAAAATCTCGCGCGCCCCCTAGTTTGCGCATTCCCCCCCCCCCCAGTTTGCGCACCCCTGCTCTAAGCGGTTGTTTTGAATCCTAAAATCATGATGTATAATTCCAGAAGTAAAAACGAGCTACAGATGTAGCAGCCGTTATTGCTCCCGCTGGCGTGTTGCGGCGGGAGGGGACGCGCCAGCGGGAGCCGACGCCATCGTAAGGGCATAAGTGGCGCCTGAAGACAGGGCAGCGCCTATTGGCACCTGCTGGCACAGGAACGCCTGCTTCACCTGTAACACCGGCAAACTCTGAGAATGTAGAGGTTTGGGACGACGAGTCCCGGGGTGGTTCGTTCCCTTACTGTATCGGGATTAATATGTATCTTGACACCTCTGCTGGGATTGCTAGTCCATGAATCTTGTGCCCTTCCTTTGAAGTAGCATTTCCTAACATTACCCCGGATCCTCCCACCCTGTAGCTTAAATGTGTGACCCTGTCCTAGCACGTCCCTGATAATATGCTTCCCTCTTTTACCGCGCGTTGAAGACGTGGATATAAGTTTCAGTCCTGTCTCCCCCCTCTCCCTTCTCTACTCCCAGCTGTACATGTGTTTGAGTCTTTCCCGATACATGTTAAGATGCAGACCATGTGCTATGTTAGTGACCCCTTTCCCCCCCCCATTGTACAGCCTCCTAATTGTTTAGATGTCTTTCCGGAGATGTGGTGTTAGACCAAAGTGCAGATATTCAGATTGTGCTACAGACAAAATAGAAAGTGAAGATGTTAGGGGTACACACAACACTGTGTAACAGGGTAATAAACACAACGCTGTGTAACAGGCTGCAGGGTAATAAACACAATGCTGTGTAACAGGCTGCAGGGTAATAAACACAGCGCTGTGTAACAGGCTGCAGGGTAATAAACACAACGCTGTGTAACAGGCTGCAGGGTAATAAACACAACGCTGTTTAACAGGCTGCAGGGTAATAAACACAGCGCTGTGTAACAGGCTGCAGGGTAATGCACACAACGCTGTGTAACAGGGTAATAAACACAGCGCTGTGTAACAGGGTAATAAACACAACGCTGTGTAACAGGCTGCAGGGTAATAAACACAGCGCTGTGTAACAGGCTGCAGGGTAATAAACACAACGCTGTGTAACAGGCTGCAGGGTAATAAGCACAACGCTGTGTAACAGGCTGCAGGGTAATAAGCACAACGCTGTTTAACAGGCTGCAGGGTAATAAACACAGCGCTGTGTAACAGGCTGCAGGGGAATGAACACAACGCTGTGTAACAGGCTGCAGGGTAATAAACACAGCGCTGTGTAACAGGGTAATAAACACAGCGCTGTGTAACAGGCTGCAGGGTAATAAACACAACGCTGTGTAACAGGCTGCAGGGTAATAAACAACGCTGTGTAACAGGCTGCAGGGTAATAAGCACAACGCTGTGTAACAGGCTGCAGGGTAATAAACACAACGCTGTGTAACAGGCTGCAGGGTAATAAACACAATGCTGTGTAACGGTAATAAACACAACGCTGTGTAACAGGCTGCAGGGTAATAAACACAATGCTGTGTAACGGTAATAAACACAACGCTGTGTAACAGGGTAATAAACACAGCGCTGTGTAACAGGGTAATAAACACAGCGCTGTGTAACAGGCTGCAGGGTAATAAACACAGCGCTGTGTAACAGGGTAATAAACACAGCGCTGTGTAACAGGCTGCAGGGTAATAAACACAGCGCTGTGTAACAGGGTAATAAACACAACACTGTGTAACAGGGTAATAAACACAGCGCTGTGTAACAGGGTAATAAACACAGCGCTGTGTAACCGGGTAATAAACACAAAGGTGGATAAGTTGCACCAATCTCTGAATCCTCCCCTTTGAGTTTCAGAAGGAAGTGGCCGCCTGTTCTTTGAATATTATCGGCTCCTTCAGAATGCTCGGCCCAAACCCGGGGAGGAGAGGCATTTCTTCTGGATGTTTGAAAGCGTCGCCACCATGAAAACGGATGACAAAAGGGACATTTCTCGATTTTTGGAGGCGAGTATGGCTGTGTAAAAGGATGAGATGGATAGTTTACTGCTCACGTAACTCGCTGTTACTTCATGTCAAAATGGTTGGGGTCTCGCATAACTAGCTGTTAGGGTAAGAATGGTTGGCATCTCACATAACTAGCTGTTAGTGTAAGAATGGTTGGCGTCTCACATAACTAGCTGTTAGTGTAAGAATGGTTGGGGTCTCGTGTAACTAGCTGTTAGTGTAAGAATGGTTGGGGTCTCGTGTAACGAGCTGTTAGTGTAAGAATGATTGGGGTCTCACATAATTAGCTGTTAGTGTAAGAATGGTTGGGGTCTCACATAACTAGCTGTTAGTGTAAGAATGGTTGGGGTCTTGTGTAACTAGCTGTTAGGGTAAGAATGGTTGGGGTCTCAGGTCATTAACTGTTAGGGTAAGAATGGTTGGGGTCTCGTGTAACTAGCTGTTAGGGTAAGAATGGTTGGGGTCTCACATAACTAGCTGTTAGTGTAAGAATGGTTGGGGTCTCACATAACTAGCTGTTAGTGTAAGAATGGTTGGCGTCTCACATAACTAGCTTTTAGTGTAAGAATCGGTTGGGGTCTCACATAACTAGCTGTTAGTGTAAGAATGGTTGGCGTCTCACATAACTAGCTGTTAGTGTAAGAATGGTTGGCGTCTCACATAACTAGCTGTTAGTGTAAGAATGGTTGGGGTCTCACATAACTAGCTGTTAGTGTAAGAATGGTTGGCGTCTCACATAACTAGCTGTTAGTGTAAGAATCGGTTGGGGTCTCACATAACTAGCTGTTAGTGTAAGAATGGTTGGGGTCTCACATAAGTAGCTGTTAGTGTAAGAATGGTTGGGGTCTCACATAAGTAGCTGTTAGTGTAAGAATGGTTGGCGTCTCACATAACTAGCTTTTAGTGTAAGAATCGGTTGGTGTCTCACATAACTAGCTGTTAGTGTAAGAATGGTTGGCGTCTCACATAACTAGCTGTTAGTGTAAGAATGGTTTGGGTTCTCACATAACTGGTGGAACAAATTACCCTATTGCGTATGGAAAAAAAAAAGCAAAGGGAGAAAAACAAAACGTAGTGTGATCAGTGGTAGAAGTCGGGGAACGAAAAAAACGCGCCAAAGTGTGATACAATTCAATCACTGGTAGAAAGAGATCAAATATGTACATTGCACTTAGACAATAGTAAAAAAAAAGTAGAAACGCAACGTGAGTACACCAGACTCGGAGAGAAGCGGCGTGGATCTCACCACTGTAGCGTTTGGCTCAGTTTACTTCCACGTCCCGTGATCCTGTAGTCTGTTTCCTCCTTTGCACACTTCCCACTCCCACGCGTTTCTCCGTCGCTTCATCAGGAGTCTCTGCCAGTGATTGAATTGTATCGCACTGTGCGCTGATTTCCGTTCCCTGCCTTTTAAACACACTACGCCAGCCACAGAACTATACGTAAACACCGGAAAGTTGTGCGAGAAAGCGATTCCAGCGGATTATACCCACGCCTATGCCCAACCTTAGAGGGAGGTCTGTTCCAGAGGCGGATTCCACTTTACATGCTTCTTTAAAGAGGTTTTCTTGTTGGTTCCCAAATACCAGTGGGGAGGTGCGACTTTTACCAGAGAACACACTGTTTTATTTTTATTTTTCACCCTTTGTTTTTTCCCTGCACTTTTGGGTCATTGCTTTCCATTGGACTATCTTTTTTTTTCTCTCTCTGGGTGAGAGAGACTTACCTAAGCTGCAAGGACAGATTGCTAGAATTGCACATTATTTGTTATCTTTGTTTTAAGAGGACACTCGTCACTGATTTTCACAGTTATATTTTCAAGCTCTATCCTATCTATAAGGCTAAGGATGTCTGCAACACATGTCACGTGCCAGATATATAGCCTACACGGTACAACACCCAGTGACTGACTTGACACACAGACACATTCTGAAATATCTATATCTCACTATATCTAGATCTCTCCCTATATCTTTATCTCTATGTCTAGATCTCTCTATATCTATCTCTCTATATCTATCTGAAACAACCGGAATGCCTCTGCAAGGAGAGGAAACTGGGAGAGACAGCAAGGAGGGGAGAGGAGACAGATGAATAATGAGGAGGAGGGAATGGTGAGCAGTGTGCACCTGGGGCAGGAGGGCGTGCAAAGAGAGTGGAGGAGAGATAGCAAGGAGAGGAGGAGACAGATGAGATGAGGAGGGAGTGCAGTGTGCACAGACAGGAGCAGACACAGTAAGGCAGGGAGTGCAAAGAAAGGGGAGGAGAGTGCAAAGAGGAGCAGGGGCATGATGGAGGAGAGAGTGAGGAGGGGACGAGACCTCAAGGCGTTACAGGGAGGGGTGAAAACAAAGAGTAATGTTTAATAACCTTTTTTAGATCTGCTAGATCTGGCGTATGTTACGCTGGGTACAGCCATTGAGAGGACTATGTAATAAAACAAGACTTACTGTTACTCGAATACAAACACATCATTGTAGCAAAATTGATCGGCGCGCAGGTGTATAACAGAAAAGAACACAGAAATGTACAATTATGTCTTTAGAGGAATCTTTGATTAAGAAATAGAAGTTTAAAAAATAAATGCGTGAATGTTTCCTAATAACCCTTAAGACCTGCTTGATCGGCGCATCTTACGCCAGGTACAGTTAGTATATCGCTTCCCGTTTCTCGCATAACTAGTGCCTCTTTGTCCTCTCCAGTGTAATCCCGTTATGATCGACGCTGTTAAAGTTTCAACTGCACATCAAGCCTGCTACCTGTGGGGAAACCTGCCTGGGATAAACAGGTAACCGCGGGGGATCTCGTGCTCCCTTCGGCAGATTTTGCAGCCAAGAAACAGGGTGTAGGAATTGTATTTAACACTGCAAAGTGCGCCCATGGAACAAACCCAGGTTCAGGAGCGAGGTCACACGAAGGGAAAAAAACTGATACTGCAGGATACATGCAGGGGAAGGGACACCGCCAGCCACTCCGAAAATTATAGCATAGAAATGAAGTCATGGTGCAAGAGCAATACGTGATTGAATTTCAGGTTGCTTTGACATCTGCAAAATAGAGAATCTGTTTTGATGACAATCCATCTCATTGCTAACTTATTGTTTAAGACTGGGGTGCTCAGATCGTGGTCCCCTGGTGGACGGTTAACTCATTTCAAGTAGGCCCCTGCACAGAACTCCATCCCTATCTCTGCACTCTTTGTTCACTTCCCTTCCCACCTGTGCAGGGGTTTCTGGGAGTTGTAGTCTCTCCTGCATCTCTCTCCAGCACCCACTGCTTCTCGCTCTCCCCCTCCGGCACCTCTGTGCGTGCGTGCCCCCCCTCTCCGTTCTGTGCGCCCCGTGTGTGATTGCATTAGCAATGCCAATCTCTGGGCCCCCCCCCCAAAAAAAAATCACGGTCTCTTGCCACCAGCTCCCCACGAAGCATCTACGTCTGTTTAATAATGTAAGAACAAAAGAATATCTTATTCAGCAACACATTTGGCTTTAATAAAGAAAAGATATTGGTGTGCAGTGGTGGTGTTGGAGTGAGACTGGTACCTAAAGTCTGAGCACCCCTGCTTTAAGAGCTCGCTCTTTGTTTGGTTTCCCAGCTTACCAGGAGAAAAACAATCAAATAGCAGCCAAACGTTTTATATTGACATGCGTTTAGTAAAGCAGTCTGTACAGTACAATGAGCACTGTATGGAAGTGCATGTGAATAACTGCAGCAGACGGAGCATGTATGTATACAGTGACGGTGCGCTGGGCGACCATGTAAACATTGGCAAATGATGGTGTAACAGCTACAGATGTAGCAAGACATCCGGGGCTAAGATGTGGAGAAAGATAAAGATTTAAGGACTGGGATAATTGATGTGGTAGAAAGCAAAATGATTCTAGTTGAAGCATTATGGGATAGACTGCAAAGGAACAAGTTGGGAGGGAGGAATACCTGTTGATAAGTATTTATTTATTTTTTAAACCACATACTGAAAATAACCCAGAGAAAATATTCTCAGTCCGAGTTATTGCTAGGACAGGCATGCCTGTATCTTTTGCAGCTGGAGGGCTGACTCTGCTGCCTAACATCTGTTTCACATCTGCCTTAAAACACCAGCAAGTTTGGCTCAACCCTTCAGCCTTTCCAGGTAGATGAGGGCTGTGATTTGGGTAATTTACGGCGTGTAACTTGTCCATGATGCGCTCAGAGATTTGAATATTTCACGTTTCTAATTGGTCACAGCAGTGTGCTTTTCGGAATGCACATGGATACAATGTAACTCCCTGAATGTTCTGCAGGATTTCTGGATTTCCGGCTCATTCCACCGATGTGTCCAGCTCCGGACGGGGAGCTCACGTCAAGCTGCTAGAAAGGGTCTGGAACGCCCCCATCATCCGCCACCTGTTTGCTCCTCTCAGGGATTACTTTGCCTGCCAGTAACTAATTCCTGTTTTGGTTTAGAAAGGATGGGGACGACGACATTTGAACAACTTCTCCTAAGTGATAATACTTTGGGCAGAATTTCTTTTCCAGCAGTGTTATTTTTCTAGGTCCCCTTACAACTGACCGGTTCGTGTACAACTTTGGTATTGCTGCAGCTTTCTTTATTTAGGACGATTCTGTTGATCATCCTTGTGTAAAGCGGCACATGTTGTTTGAATCAGGTGCGCTTTTAGGAGAATTTTTTTTTAACGAATATTTTATACTGTCCTGGAAACAAATGGAAACCGGTAGAATGTGAAGATTTAGTGTTAGTAGAATAGTTGCACATATTGTTTGCACAATTTTAGTCTATTGTACCGCCTATAGCTGAACTATCTAAATGTTAGGAATACTGTATGTATCTAGAGAATGTAAACTGTTGATGGTTTTCAGAATGTTTGAGTTGGGTTTGTTCACATTAATATAGGGTTTTAAATCCAGATTAAACCAAACTACAAAGAAATAGTATAAATAAAAGACCATTTTTTTTTTTTACATTTACCACTCGTAAAGCAGTGGGGAAGATTGGAAGTTGGATAGTTGTCTGAAACATTTTGTTTATGTACATATCTTTTGTGTTACAGCTTCAATCAATCCTTATGTTTTGGTTACTAAGTGCTACTTTATACAGAGAAGAGGGCTTATGGCTACACGTTTTGGCCTTTCAGTTTTTTTTTCCGGCCATAGTCCTGTTCTCCCCCAGACTTTGGTGCTGTAAACGTGTTAGTAACAGATATCTCTGCTATTAACTGCTCATAATGTAGAGCTGGGGGGCGCAGGAATTATTTTTTTGTTTGGGGGGGTGGGGAGGGCGCGGCAGTTGCGCTCTTCCCCGAGGCATTTAAGTTAAATGTGGGGGGGACCGCGCGAGGCCTCGGCCAACCCTCAACTTACCGAGATTCAGTAGTTTTATGGACGCGTCAAATGACGTGCGCGTTGGCACGGTAACACGTCATTTGACGCCGGGTCACAGGAAAGGGGTGGGTGGGGGGGGTTGGTGCAGCTCGGAAACTTTGCACACCCCTGATGTAGAGGACTAACCCCCAGGCTTGGATATTGTAGGTTCGGGTCC
Organism: Ascaphus truei; assembly: GCF_040206685.1. Lineage (NCBI taxonomy): Eukaryota > Metazoa > Chordata > Amphibia > Anura > Ascaphidae > Ascaphus > Ascaphus truei. Next base: position 15,229,716 of record NC_134497.1, read on the forward strand.
CAGATATTAAGAAGACTCAGCGGGAGGGTTTGCGGAGTTCTAAACTCCAGTAACTGGCTGCGTTTCTTTGATTCGCCATTATACTTATTGTGCTGTTTTTTTTCTACTTCAGATTTTTGTAACTAGATTCGCTAAACGTGTGCGCGTGTGACACTATGTACGAGTTGTTTTGGTTTTATTTGATGTACAAAAATGTGCAACGGGCACCGCTGCCTGTTTTTTATTTAGCCTTCTAACATTATTTGGCTGTATACAGTGTTTGAAACATACAAACCACCATCAATACTCTCTATTTTTAGCACTTCTGGCCGGATTCACTTGGATTCGTTAGTTTAAAGTCACGTAAAATAGGCTGATATAACCCTGTTGAGCAAAACACAGTACAGGCATACCCCGCATTAACGTACGCAATGGGTCCAGAGCATGTATGTAAAGCGAAAATGTACTTTAAAGTGAAGCACGACCTTTTTTCCACTCATCGATATATGTACTGTACTGCAATCGTCATATACGTGCATAACTGGCGTAATTAACGCATGTGTAACAGGCTCTATAGTCTCCCCGCTTGCGCACAGCTTCGGTACAGGTAGGGAGCCGGTATTGCTGTTCAGGGCGTGCTGACAGGCGCATGCGTGAGCTGACGATTGCCTGTTGGGCGATATGTCCTTACTCGCGAGTGTACTTAAAGTGAGGGTCCTTAAACCGGGGTATGCCTGTATACAGTAAAGCAAATAACATGGCGTCAACCAGGGTACACGCCTGTAAAAAGCATGGCGTTATGAATAACGGGCGTTCTGCTAAATGATATGCTCAGTATAGCATCAAATACATTCATCCTATATTCACTTTTTAAATGTAATTGTATCCAGAGGTCCTCCGGTGCTGAACTGTGCTATTTTCAGCATTACAAACACCCTGGTTCCTGAGATATGATGGTGTAACCCATCTGTGCCAGTGCTCCTAGGAAATAAATACGGTCACCCAATCTCTCTGGATCCGTGGGCCAATAGGAAGCTGCCACGTCACTGGTTGCGCCTTCCTATCGGCTGACGCTGGCAGCCATGTTGGATTCTCCGTGAAGGGAACATCACTAAAACGGCTAATTATATTGGGAACAGCAGAGGGTCCTCTGCACTGACGATATGTACATTTATATATACATTTATTCCGGTATTGTGACTTTTAAACTACACCTTACTCTTGCGTTACTCCCATCCCAACAACAAAATAGGTCTTTTGAAGGGGGAGAGATGGCCGAAAGAGACCATTTTAGGAGGGGGCCCATTGACTTTTATATACCCCCACCCCCCCACCCCCGAATAGATTACTCCACTTGGGAGATACATGAGAAATATGCTCATTTAAATTATTTGAATACAATTAGCATATTTCTATTAGCACATTTTCCAGGTACATTATCTCAGAAGTGTTTTTTTTATCTCCTTCCCTCAAACAAAAGCCATATTTCCGGGTTCAGCTGGGATGATCAACAGTACTTAAAGAATGTTACATTATTTGAAGATAACGCAGCATTAATCCAAGGTTAACCTGTCCCAATGAGCGAAATTACATTATTTTTTATAAAATGTATACAGTTTTTAGCAGCACCTAAAATTGAAACAAATCAAGTGATAAAACTAGAAATGGTGCACGGGAACAAAGAGGAACCCTATTTTCCTCCAAAGTTACAATACATAACATGGGGGGAGTTCTCAGCACTCTGATAAGAATACGATGACCACAACGATTGTCAGAAAACAACGTCATTTATAGTAGATATTTGATTAAACAAATATTGAAGTATATACATCGATAAACACGAGGTGGTTTACACAAAAAAATGCAAAACCCAACTACATGACTCAGAAACTTAATGGCTCACAGCAAAAAAACATAACCGGGGGTAAACGTACTAATCAAGGGAGACACTATGAGGGACCAGGGGAAGAGGGGAGAGGGGAGGGCGGGGAAAGAAAAACAGTGGAATAAGGGGGGCAACGTTTTGGGACTCCTAGCCCTTTCTTCTGGCCTGTTCCCTAGAATAAGTCCAATCTAGGTACTTCCCTTTTCCCTGTAAAAGACAAGTGCTCCCATATGAGCCAAACATACATTAGTGATTCCAGAAAAGAGTAAAAAATGGTCTGTGGATAAGTATCCCACTGTGGGATTCTAGGGAACAGGCCAGAAGAAGGGGCTAGGAGCCCCGAAACGATGCCCCCCTTATTCCCCTATTTTTCTTTCCCTCTCCCCTGGTCATAGTGTCTCCCTTGATTAGTACGTTTACCCCCGTTTATGTTTTTTTGCTGTGAGCCATTACGTTTCTGAGTCGTAGTTGGGTTTTGCATTTTTTTTTGTGTAAACTACCTCATGTGTTTATCTATGTATATACTTTAATATTTATTTAATCAAGTATCTACTATAAATTACCGTTTTCTGACCATCGTTGTGGTCATCGTATTCTTATCAGAGTGCTGCGAACTCCCCCCATGTTATGTACATTATTTTTATACGCCGTTCCTTTTCAAGGTAACTTTACGTTGTTTGCTTTGACTTAATTTAGTATATGTAGGCCTTAGGGTAAATATATTGGTCAAAGGTCTCTCAGGTGATGCCTTTTATTGTTGCAGGTGCTACTTTTTTAGAATTGAGTACATTTTAACGCCAAAATGTCTTTTTTTTTTTTTTATGCATTAAATTGATTTCTTATAACTAAATATGGGAGAAACTATTTTTCAAACGGTCTAATGACTTTTATATGAAAAGTCCTGAACATATAAAATAGTTTAAAATGTAAGATGTTTTTTTTTTTTTCTATAGAACTGGTTCTTCCAATGATTAACTGGTCAATTAATGTTGCATAGAGAATTGTACATCTATCTCCATGCCTTTGCAGTGGACCCCCGGACCACCGGTCCTCCATAAGGGCTACTAATCTATCGACATGGTCACTACAGAGAATCTATCCAAGCATTTAGGAAATAGATTTATCTTTTTATAAATAGTTTTTATTTTCATAAATATGTTTCTGTTGGTTATATGGAAACAATTCCTCTAATTGTCTAAGGTAAATAAAATGTTTCTCTTATGTCTGTTGTCAAATATGTGGTTTATTATTTTTTTTAGCAAAACTTCCCACCTAACTTTGAATAATAGCAATATAATTGACTACCTGTTCTGCAGGTTTCTCCGATACATAATAATAATGTTCTTGTATAGCGCTGCTAGTTTTACAGAGACATTTTGCAGGCACAGGTCCCTGCCCCGAGGAGCTTACAATCTATGTTTTTGGTGCCTGAGGCACAGGGAGATAAAGTGACTTGACCAAGGTCACAAGGAGCCGACACCGGGAATTGAAGCAGGGGGGACCTGGTTCAAACTCAGTGGCTTTACTAACTGAGCCGCTCCTTCTCCTACATACATGACCCTCTAAGCCAAAGGTTCTCAATTCTGGTCCTCAGGACCCCACAATAGGTCAGGTTTTAAAGGAGCAATCCAAGCTGTTTTTCTTTCATTTTTTTTTTTTTTACAGGATTGAAGCAGGGTGTTCCCAGAGCTGAACCCCATATATTGCAGCTCTGGGCCCCCCTGCTTCCAGAGATACTTACCTCCGAAGGGGTGTCTATCTTTCTGCAGTTTAAAGCCTCCGGTCACATAGGCCAATAGGAAACCGCACTGAGGGACGTCACGGTTTCCTAGTGACCTACAGGGCCCAGGAGCGTTGGAAAGCAGCCATAATGTGAACCCTGAAGTAGCTACCGGCGCCCATTACAGAGAGAAGTATTTCCGGAAGGGTCCCCGGAGCTGAAATATTAATGGGGTTCAGGTCTGCAGAACCCCTGATTCAATCCTCTATAGAAAGAAACGCTTGGATTGCCTCCTATGACCGAGCCACTGTTTGAGCCATGTGTGCTGAAGCAGGGATACCGCCCACCCCCATAACCCAAGAGCTATCTCTCGTATGACCCGAGAGCTATCCCCCCCACATAACCTCAATGAGGTATCCCCCATAACCCAATAAGCTATCCCCCTCCATAACCCAACGAGAGCTATCCCCCTCCATAACGCAACGAGAGCTATCCCCCTCCATAACGCAACGAGAGCTATCCCCCTCCATAACCCAACGAGAGCTATCACCCTCCATAACCCAACGAGAGCTATCCCCCTCCATAACCCAACGAGAGCTATCCCCCTCCATAACGCAACGAGAGCTATCCCCCTCCATAACGCAACGAGAGCTATCCCCCTCCAGAACCCAACGAGAGCTATCCCCCTCCATAACGCAACGAGAGCTATCCCCCTCCATAACCCAACGAGAGCTATCCCCCTCCATAACCCAACGAGAGCTATCCCCCTCCATAACCCAACGAGAGCTACCCCCCTCCATAACCCAACTAGAGCTATCCCCCAATAACCTAACGAGCTATCCCCCTCCATAACCCAACGAGAGCTATCCCCCTCCATAACCCAACGAGAGCTATCCCCCTCCATAACCCAACGAGAGCTATCACCCAATAACCTAACGAGCTATCCCCCTAACATAACATTGAGCACACTGCATAGTTCGCCACCAGACTGAAAGGTAGAGCTCAGATCAGCTCCCCTTTACATAGTTTCCCCGGGAAACAGGGTAGTGACCAATCACACAGCGAGGGCTCGTCTGTGATGGGCCAATCCAGGCTGGGGGTGTGACCATACAGCAAGGACAGCTCACATGGGCAGACTTAAGTGAGAGTGGGCATTTTTAACCTGCCAAATCGGGGCTCATACTCGGCAACGGTTCCCCTAGCCATCCGAATATCTCCTGCAGATATAGGCGCCTCAGAGTCTGGGATGGAAAAAGGCTCCACTCTTTGAGCCAATGGCTCCCAGACCAGAGTACCACCCATCCCCACTCTCAATGCCCCCAGCACTACACCTCCCCCTTCTCGGTCAATGAAAACCGGCTCCGGCAGGCTGGACCAGTGTATTACTAACCTACTGTAGCACACCAAGGATTACAGTTTAAACACCGTATATACCATATATACCGTATTTGCCCGATTTATAGGACGACCCTGAAAATAAGGCGCCAGCCTCTGCTAACTGTAATTAGGTAATGCCGGCTGCTGCGTTGCTGCCTTCGGTCCTGTTTAAGCTATTATCACAGTAACCGTCTGCGCATGCGCTCCTTTTGGTCGTGTGTAAGCGATATAATATACAAGCTGTCACTGTTTGCCGATGATATATTATTAACGATATCAAGACACCCTAACCTCTCTGCCAAACCTATTCAATAATCTATCAGAGTTCCAAAAACTATCAGGGTTTAAAATAAATAATGACAAATCCGAAGCCTTAAATATAAACCTCCCACAGGAACAATGAAAGCTTATAAAACTAAATGTTGATTTCAAATGGAAATCCCAGGCCATAAAGTACTTGGGAATTTGGTTAACCAATACACAGGACACCATATATGAGGCAAACTACCCAGCAATGATAAAAACCTTGAAAAAAAGAATTTGAGGAATGGTCCAGATATCATATATCCTGAATGGGTAGAGATAATGCTATTAAAATGAACCTGCTACCAAGAATCCTGTACTTATTCCATGCACTATCAGGGCTAGGGATATACACGAATTACAGACAAAAATCACAACATTTATAAGGAACAACAAAAGAGCAAGAATAAAATTACACTCTATAAATCCAGGGGATCCAGAGGTTTGGCTTTGCCACATTTATTGCAGTATTACCAAGCGGCTCATTTAAGCCAGTTGATTCACTGGCATGCTCACAAACAAGAGGAAAAAATTGGTGAAAAGTAAATCTGATACGCTCACAAAGTCAACCATAGACATAGATGTTATGGTTAACAAAGAACGAAAGACCCAAACTGACGGTGCCTTTGGAATCTATTACACACTCACTTAAAATGTGGGACTCCTTGAAATTCAACCATGGGCTGACCAATGTAAAATCCCAGATGACACCACTACTTGAGAATCCTAGCTTTACCCTAGGTATGGAACCAATAGCTTTGAAAGATTAGAGCAAGGCAGGAATAACAAGGGTAAAAGACCTAACAAAGAAATTAAAGGGTTTGAGACAGTAATGTGGGACACTGGGCTACATAAATTGGCCTTCTTTAGATATCTCCAACTGAGGGATCACAGAAGAAGCAAAGGCCCATATACCGACTATACAGTATTTGAGGACGTGTCTCTCGGGGGAGGATAAGAAAGGCCTGATCTCAACAATATACAACATACTGGATGTGGTCAGCAGGGATCTTTTGTACATGTATGGTGGATGTGTCCAAAGGTTGCAAAACTATGGAAGGTCACACATGGTATGGCCAAAGCAATTCTCGGGCTTGTCTTCCCCCTGGACCTTTGGACAGCTTTGCTATGCAGACCAATTGAAAATATGGACAGAAATGAAAATAAGCTACTGACACATATATACACAGCTGCCAGATGTGAAATAGCTAAGGCCTGGAAACAGGAAGCTCTAGATGCAGTAAAATCGAGACTTTGGAGGGTCTGTCTTATGGAAAAATTGACTGGGATACAAAATGACACAGTTCAGAAATCCTTAAAAATATGGGAACCACGGAGAATTTATATAGGAAATAGATATCTTACTAGGGGAACTCTCCACATTTGAAAAACCCGAAATAGGAGAGTCGTAAAATCCCACAAATTAAAAAAGTATAACTCGGAAGTAATTTCAGTGCAATGTGTTTTGAACCCATATAAAACACCACGGCAGACCCAGAGGGTGTTCCGTATTCCACAAAGGTCTGACTATTAATATGTATCTACTATCCCCAAGATTGTGGAAATATATTCTAAAGGCAATTACATTATTTTTTTCCCTTTCTTTTCTCCTATTTCAGTCTTATTAGTGCATTCTTTGTATTAGTTATTTTAGGCGCTGTCCTAACAGTGATGTCGTTAATGTCTACCCTATTAAATGTGTTACTTAGACATGTTTACAAATGTATGTAAACTAAAAGTAACACGATACCCTTTTTCCGTTCTGTACCCCAACCCCCACCTTTTTTCTTACTGAAAATTCTAATAAAGAACAAGTTTATTAAAAAAAAAAAAATACATAATATCTCATATTATCATAGACTATAGGTTAGAAGGCTGGGGACGATCACCAGACTCTTTGGGCTGTCGGCCTCAAAAGAATAACATTCCTGAGATACCCCTTTGCGCATCACAGAGAGGAGTGACATCGTTCACGCCTTAGTTGGGGGACTTTATTAAAAATGAGAATATCAAGTGATGTCATCTACTCTGCATACTGAGAGGTACATATTTGGCATCGTGGCAAAAAGACAAATCAAACTGTACCACACACTGCATGGGTAAGAGGTACCAAGGACAGATAACTGTTCCTCCTGTGAAAATAGATGTTAGGCTGTCAAATATTAGGTGAAAGCATGCGTGGAGAGCACAGACGCAGCTGTGAAGATGGCGTCCGTCTAAGTATTGGAGAAAGGAGGTTATGAGTGCGTTTATATATTGAGGCATGCATATAAACGTCTTTTCAGGGTTTTTTTTTCTAAAGTCGTAAAACCGTTAACCTAGCAGCTGATATACGATAGAGGTGGGTTTATGTTGTTTTGAATGGGAAAAGAATGGTATATATGGCTTGCCCCAGAGTTACGAAATCAGAATTCAACAGAGCTGTGTTTGGGGTCAAATACAATCATTTTCATATTTCTACGCCAGTGACCTCTATGGGGGAAAACCTATGACATGGTAACGTACTGTATAGGGATTTCTGTTTTGTTTTATCCTGTTATTTTAAGAAACTGTTCTTTATTTATTGTAACTGTATGTTCTTGTAATCCTTTTTTCTGTAATCTTAAGCACTGTATTTTCATATATATTAAACAGTTCTTTAATAAGTGATGCTTTGGGTTTCTGATTGGAACTGTTGCACGCTTTGTTGAGAGTATTTACATTTTCGGACACATTTTGCTACAACAGATTTGTGTGTGTTAAGTGCATAGTTTTTTCTGTAATAAACAGGGACCTGAGGCCCTATCAGATAAATATTAATGAAAATTCACTCACAAAGGTAAATATAAAACATATTTGTGATATATATCACCGCCACTCTGGTCAGTCAGCATCCAGGATCCGCAGTCCAACTCTCACTTGAAGCCGCAGGAAGATGGTAACTGGTGCAGGACTCCAGAGGCTCCTTTCGGCAAACAAATCCAGTCTTTTGGAGTTCAAACAGTGTCTCCTATAGCAGCTGGCCGCAATGTTGATCCGCGCTCTATGCGGCCCGTCATGCGCATGCGTGGTGACGCAATACCGCTCCCTGACGCGTTTCGTCACGTAACTGCGACTTTCTCAAAGGGTTGCTGATTGGTTAAGCGCTGGCTAGGATTTTATGTCCAGAGTTGCTAGGCAACCCGTTCCTGCCTTGTAATAGGTTGAAAATCAGGATGGAATAACCTATCAGAGCAAGTCTCGGAACAGGCATGTTGTATACTATAGCTAACAATGAATTCTGGGACATAAACATAAAGGAACTAGGAATGGATCTAAAACAACTATAATACACATAAATCGAATAGCATGACAAGGATACATTAATCAAGTTATAATAACTCGCTAATGATAAAGAAAGAAGCAATAAAAACATTAAAAATGTGCAATATAAACCATCATAATAAATTGATCCCAGTATAGAGCAAATGTGCATGCCACAAACAGCCAAAATAAGGTAATGTTACTGAATGAAATGTCTTAAGGACATTGTTAATGTGCATAAACATTGCTCTATATACTGTGATGAACTGGATAAAAAATGGGAAAAAGTGGGGGTAAGAAATCATGTAAATGAATAAAAAATATTCAAATTAGGACAAATTGTGAAATGATCAGGGGAAAGGAATAATAAGAGATTAAGTCGCAAAAAATAAGGACCCTAAATAGGGAACTATGCTATCTCAATGCTAAATACATGTGTAAACAAAATAGACCTGTACACGTGTATTTAGCATTGAGATGTCTTTTTCCCATAGGTATCCCTTGGCTGTGGTTCATCCTATTTGAGAGCTGCCGGAGATCCCCCCACACCAGTATTCATTGTTCTACTATTGAAGGACTTCCATTTAAAGGACGGGCTTATCACTTCTTTCCACTTTTTCTGCATTTTTAAATTGTTCACTATTGAGCACATAATCACAGTATATTTATACAATTTTTATAAGAATAATTTTTTAATTTTCTTATTTTCACCCACATTGTTTAACACATCATTCATTGGCGCTACTTTATATTTTCTTTTCTATATAAATATATATATATATTTTATTCTGCAGTATCGCAATATATATATATATATATATATATATATATATATATATATATATATATATATATATATATATATATATAACGGAAATAGCTGTCTGTGTTAGTCCAGTTGCGATACTGCAGAATAAATGAGTACTTCAGTATTAGGTGATACCTTTTTTATTTGGAGTAACAATTTATGTCATAGGACAAGCTTAATGCGGATATGGGGTTTCTCACACACTATCACAATTGTTTGTAATTATCCTGCCTGCCTCTCTGCCAATGTTCTTATCCACAACTCCCCCCCCCCCCCCACAGCATCTCCTTCCCCCTCCATGCTGTTACTTTTTACCATTTATTACTCTTCCTGTCTTCAGACATCCCTTTTTCACCCCATCTTATCTACATCTGTTTTCTCTCGAACTCTCGAAAGCTTGTCCTATGACATAAATTCTTAGTCCAAATAAAAAAGATATCAGCTAAAACTGAAATACTCATTTATTCTCCCTGAAGAGAGACGGTGACTAGCCTTGCATCACTGCATCTCCTCTGCACACACACACACACACAAAGTAAGTGCTATGTGTAAAGTGGGTGCACTGCTGCAGCGACCATAGCAGGACACTAAGTGCTACGTGTCTGTGCTGGAGCACCCCAGCCCTGATGGGCCAGGTGAGTTAAAACAGGTTGTCCTCCCTTAGTCAGAAGGCCCAGGAACGACGTGAATGAGGGAAGTAAATCCGTAGAATCCAAAGTCCGATGCTGGGAACTGTTCGACGTACCAGTGTGTCGCTGTGTAAGGGCATAACCTTGCCCACAGTGAGCTTCACATGGACGGTACTCTACTCAGAAACCCCTCCCACCACCCTCGGAATTTCTCCTGCCGGGGTGCATGGATCCAAGAAATCTTGGGCACATCCCACCTCTCGACCAGGCCAGAGGACAAAATGTGTGCCACTCTCCACCCTACTCCTGCCATAGGTAGGATAGACATTACACTTGATCTTAGCCAAAAGGCAGAGAACCTAGTGACTCATTTTAACACCAGTGATAACAACAAGACTGGATTATCTATATACAGCGGTTGCAGTGCCCTTTGCTTCAATACAATTTTTTGTTTGGGTGACTACTTGCAGTGTGCTGTCTCTCATTACTGGATGCCTATCTGGTAAATATATATATATATATATATATATATATATATATATATATATATATATAAGCAATACGATACCGTTTGGAAACGAAATCAGCAGGCAGCACTCCAGAATTGAACAAACAAGTGTATTGAAAAAATAAACACAAAACCAACGTTTCGGTCCACGAATGGGACCTTTGTCAAGGTGGTGCAGCACCGTTAGCATATAGCCAATAAAGAATATCACTTGTGAGCACATTCACATGTCTTAGACAGGTCAGCAACCCTGCATTTCACCATTATCGGATGCAGATGGTTGAGAGGAGCGCACGATCCGACAGGAGCAAGGAGAGGACCCAGAAGCAAAAAAATATAAACTTTATTGTGTCATAAGACCTAAAATCCAACGCGTTTCGAACGCTAGTGCGTTCTTTATCAAGGATAACATACACAGTAATACAATCCAAATAAATACCCCTCTTACCTACGTCCCGTTCGCGCCAAAAGAACCACGTACTGACGTCATGACGCTCGTGCGCACGAACACGCGCATGCGCGGACCGCCAAGACGGCAGAGGCAGTCAAAGGGCGGAAGTGGTGGCTAGAGGGTAAGGAGCCAAGGACTAACTAAGGGCAAAAGAAAAGCTAACGGTAACCTAAGAGGGACAAAAATAAGAGCAAAAATATAATCTTATGAGCTATAAATCTTAATAAGCCCTTAAAAATGAGAAAAAAGGGGAAGAAAGATGGATGGGGAGGGAAAGAAGGAAAGGAATGAAAGAAGGGATAGGGGAAGAAGGGAAAGGGGAAGAAAAAAGAAATCAATAACAAAATATGCAAATAAACAAACACTGAGCGAAAAAACAAAATGTTAAAACAATATAAAGTATTGACAACTTGATAAAATGGTGATAATACAGCAGAATCACAATGTATCATAATCATAATAAAAATTTGATATTACAGGAGACACAGACAAAAAGGATAAGAACGAGGAGCAAAAGCTAACCATAAAAATGTTGGATCAAAGGAAGTGACTCAAATGCCATTCAATATTCAAACCAATAGGGAATGGTATTTGAGTCACTTCCTTTGATCCAACATTTTGTGCATCCGGTGTGTACATATGTATACGGTATGTATTGTATTGTATGTCTTTATTTATATAGTTAATCATGAAAGGCAAGGATAATGCTGCACACCATAATATAATACAAAAGATACTTGCAATTGACCGGTGCTCCTGGAACAGGGGAGTTCCTGGCAGTGACAAACTCCAAAGCAGATAAACAAAGAAGGTTCCAGGGCACTACGGATTTTCAAAAGGATTTAATAGAAGAGGCAAACGTTTCAACCACCACACGTGGTCTTTCTCAAGTGAAGATGAGTGAACTTGAGAAAGACCATGTGTGGTGGTTGAAACGTTGTGCCTCTTCTATTAAATCCTTTTGAAAATCCGTAGTGCCCTGGAACCTTCTTTGTTTATTTATTTATATAGCGCCATTAATGTACATAGCGCTTCACAGCAGTAATACATGTGGTAATCAAATAAATAACAGATAATATAAATAACAGATCATGGGAATAAGTGCTTTAGACATAAACGTAACATTAAGGAAGAGGAGTCCCTGCCCCGAGGAGCTTACAGTCTAATTGGTAGGTAGGGAGAACGTACAGAGACAGTAGGAGGGAGTTCTGGTAAGTGCGTCTGCAGGGGGCCAAGCTTTATGTATCATGTGTTCAGAATATCCGCAGTGCTATTCATATGCTTCTTTAAGCAAGTGTGTCTTAAGGTGGGTCTTAAAGGTGGATAGAGAGGGTGCTAGTCGGGTACTGAGGGGAAGGGCATTCCAGAGGTGTGGGGCAGTCAGTGAAAAAGGTTTAAGGCGGAAGAGGGCTTTAGATACAAAGGGGGTAGAAAGAAGACATCCTTGACAGGAAACGCAAGAGTCGGGATGGTGCATAGCGAGAAATTAGGGCTGAGATGTAAGGAGGGGCAGAAGAGTGTAAGGCCTCGGTCCCGCTGCGCTCGTTGGCGCGGGCGGCGGGTCGCGAGTTCCCCACCAGCAGGGGAATCCTCGCGAGCCGGTCCCGGTCCCCCCTGGCTGCACAGAGCACTACACGCTGTAGCGCATCAGCCGCTGGAGACACCAGAGAATGGTGTTTCCTAGCGTTGACGCGTGACGTGTGTGGCTGTGAGCCAATGGGGAGGGGAGGCTTCGGGAGGAGGAGAGGCTTCGGGGAGCGGGGAGGAGTGTGGAGTGAAAGCAGGTGAGTGCCTTTATCTGTGTGTGTGTCTGAGTGCGTGCCTGTCTGTGTGTGTATGTGTCTGAGTGCGTGAGTGCCTGTCTGTGTGTGTGTGTGTGTGCCCGAGTGCCTGCCTCTGTCTGTGTGTGTGTGTATGAGTGCGTGAGTGCCTGCCTGTGTGTGCGCGCGTGTGTGTGTATGAGTGCGTGAGTGCCTGCCTGTGTGTGTGTGTGCGCGTGTATGAATGAGTGCCTGCGTGTGTGTGTGTTTAAACTTACCTTCCAGCTCCAGCCCGAGTCCGTGGAGGGAGGGGGGGGAGAGTAGCGGGTCCCTCCGCTCAAGCCACGCCCCCCCTCCCTGTCAAACCGCCCACCTCCCGATCAAGCCTCCCACCTCCCGCTCCCTACAGACCGCAGATCGCGGTCTGTGTATCTCAGCGCACCGCCTGTCAGCAGCGCAGGTGCGCTGACTCTGGGAGCGGGGCCTTAGCCTAAAGCTTTAAAAGTGAGGAGAAGAATGGAGTGTGAGATGCGGGATTTGATCGGAAGCCAGGAGAGGGATTTCATGAGGGGAGATGCTGAGACAGATCTAGGAAAGAGTAGAGTGATTCTGGCAGCAGCATTTAGGATAGATTGTAGGGGAGACAGGTGAGAGGCAGGAAGGTCGGACAGCAGGAGGTTACAGTAATCAAGATGGGAGAGAATGAGGGTCTGAGTCAGAGTTTTAGCAGTCGAGCAACAGAGGAAAGGACGTATCTTAGTTATATTGCGGAGGAAAAAGCGACAAGTTCTAGAAATGTTTTGAATGTGAGGGGCGAATGTGAGAGAGGAGTCGAGTGTGACCCTCGGGGTTGCCACCTCTCCGGGTTTCACCCGGAGACTTCGGGTTTGGCATCCCCTTCTCCGGGCTACGGGTTTGTCCCTGAAATCTCCGGGTGGGCGGGTTGTTGCAGACAGGGCAGCATAGTAAGTGACTTCTCATTGCTACATCATACAGTAGATCACTCACAGATCCTTTGCATTTATCACGGGACTATCTGCAGAACTCATTTCCTCCCTTCACTGCCTACTACATCTGGGTCACAGTCCTATGCTCTACTGTGCATGCTCACACGCAGGGAATCATGGGAGTTGTAGTTTTTATTAGACAAGATCGATTGACACATATAAGCAACACAGTAACATTCATAGAAACCCTGCTAGAGAACACACACCATCCCCATGTATCTTTCCCCCCCCTCTCTCCCCCCCCTCTCTCTCCTCCCCCCCTCTCTCTTCTCCCCCTCTCTCTCTTCTCCCCCCCTCTCTCTCTTTACAGTAAAGCTGCTTCAGTTCCTCCCTTTTGATAGCAATGAGGTAACCTTGTCTTTGTTAAATTAACTCAAGTAAAGTAAACTGAGATAAACCATTGTAATAAATTAATATTAATCAGCGATGACTCTGTTTGCAACAATTGTCATCAGCGTGTTATAAATAATAGAAATGATGTAAGGCAGGGGGGCGCAAACTTTTTTCCCTGCGCCCCCCTGCCGGCTGTCCCCTCACTCCCGCGCCCCTCCCAACCCCAACTTACCCGCGCTCCGGCGTAATGACGTCACGTTGCCATAGCAACGTGACGTCACATGACCTCACAGCGTCATTTTGATGCTGCGTTGCCATGGTGACGCAGGGAGGAAGCCGCCAGAGCCACGGTAAGTTAGGTTTACAGAGGCCCTGCAGCTCCCCCGGCACTTAATTTAAGTGCCTTCGGGAAGCGCGCGGGGCCTCTGTAAACCCCGCGCCCCCCGTCGGCAGTCTCGCGCCCCCCCTGGGGGTCGCGCCTCACAGTTTGCGCACCGCTGATGTAAGGTATAATTCCATATACCATTAACGCAGCAATAGTGCTTGCAACAGCAGTCTCTCGCCATCTCCCCCTGCAACTACTGTCAATATGGCTACGCTGCGTCACATGGCGCTGCGTTGCCATGCCAACGTCACGTGACGTAACAGCATTACGTGATGCTCGTTGCCATGACAATGAGACGCCACATGATGTCACGACGTAATGCGGTGCCACGTTGTCATAGCAACTTGACGCCGCGCAACGTTACATAGCATCCCGTTGTCATGGCAACACTGTCATTTAAAAAAAAATCTCCAGGTTGACCGTCAGTCGAAGGTGGCGTGCTTGGGCATGTGTATCTGATGTGTGTACATATGTATATGGTATGTGTATCTGATGTGTGTACATATGTATACGGTATGTGTATCTGATGTGTGTACATATGTATACGGTATGTGTATCTGATGTGTGTACATATGTATACGGTATGTGTATCTGATGTGTGTACATATGTATACGGTATGTGTATCTGATGTGTGTACATATGTATACGGTATGTGTATCTGATGTGTGTACATATGTATACAGTAGGTGTATCTGATGTGTGTACATATGTATACGGTATGTGTATCTGATGTGTGTACATATGTATACGGTATGTGTATCTGATGTGTGTACATATGTACACGGTATGTGTATCTGGTGTGTTTGTTTATTGTATGGAGTGTGGGGCTGCCTGGCTCCTGGGCCAGTTGGCTGGGCATACATTAGCCAACCCCTGCACCCCTCATACCCAACCAGTGCAACCTATCCCCCACCCCGTGCTTAAACCTGCCATCCCTATCCGGTTCCCTGTTCCCGCCCCCTCTCCTCCAGGCCCCGCCTTTTCTGGTCCCAGATAACGTCCCGGACATTAATGCAAGGTTCAGGCGGAAACAGTATTATTGGACGTCACGTCCGGCTTGGCATGTCACGTGATTGGCTGTCGGGGGCGGGGTGTGTCCGAGAAAGACAAAGCATTGCTTAGCAACCGCTGCGGATATGCATTATTTATGAGGTGATGTCATTACGCAGGGCAACGTCTCTGTGCGAGCGCGTGACGTCACTGACCACGGGTGAGGCCGGTTATTAGAAGCAAAGACAGGGGGGAAAGGTGAGTAACGGCCGGGGCGCGCGCGGTACCGAGAGGAGAGAAGATCTACCGAGGAGAGAGCGGTACCGAGGGGTAGGAGAGAGCGGTACCGAGGGGTAGGAGAGAGCGGTACCGAGGGGTAGGAGAGAGGGGTAGGAGTGGTACTGAGAGGAGCGAGGGGTGGAGAGGAGCGAGCGGTACCGAGGGGTGGGAGCGGTACTGAGAGGGAGAGGTTCCGAGGGGTGGGAGTGATACTGATAGGAAGGAGGGGTGTAGAGGAGAGCGGTACCGATTAGACCGAGGAGAGAGGGGTGGGAGCGGTACCGAGGGGTGGAGAGGAGAGAGCGGTACCGAGGGGTGGTCCGGGCGGAGAGTAGGGGGAGGAAGGTCGGATTGAGGCCCGGGGGAGAGTGATGCGCAGGATGGGGAGAGTTGGACTCCGTTTAATTTCCGATTCTGTACCCTAAATCCATCCGGACTCTCTTTTACCCCCACTCTCTTTTACCCCCACTCTCTTTTACCCCCACTCTCTTTTACCCCCACTCTCTTTTACCCCCACTCTCTTTTACCCCCACTCTCTTTTACCCCCACTCCCTTCCCCTATCTGTCCCTAGTCTCCTGCTATTACTGGGCCGCTCCCCTTTCCTTTTCCCAGTCACCCCCTTTCCTTTTTTGTTGTCCTGTTTAATTGATTTATTTTGTGTTGCAGAAAATGGCAGTCAATGTGTATTCCACGTCGGTGACCAGCGATAACCTGAGCCGGCATGACATGCTCGCTTGGATCAATGAGTCTCTGCAGCTCAACTTGACCAAGATAGAACACCTGTGCTCAGGTGAATGGGGGTAGAGGTTCTGGGTCCTTGGGGTGTCAACCTCCATGGACCAAAATCAATGCGGTTTTGGGGGGGTTCGGGATGACAGAATGAAGTCTATTAGATGGCTGATGCTGTTAGTCAGACTACAATTTAAGACGTTCAGAAAATAAGTGTTGCGTATACGTGGTGCCTGTAACAATCTCACAACCGACACGATCATGCAGTTACTTGCCTTATTTCTATTGCTACTAATGGCCCTGAAGTATCCATCTGCTTCTTCATTCTCTTCTGTGCTCTCTCTTTGCTGTATGACTCTTATTAAGCCCAGAACCAAGGTGTACCAGCTACAAAAAGGACAGATTCACATAAAAAAAAACATGCGGAGCCCCCATTTCAATGTTGTCAATCGTGGAGGAAAGGAATAATTGTGGTATTGAACCAGTTTAAGACCACAAACACTCATACAGTCAGTGGCCATGATTTTGAGTATTTACTCCAGTGCAAATCGCAGTGTTAAAGCTGCAATCCCCTCAAATGTCATAACAAACTGACTTATGCTAATTTCAGAAATGGCATGCTTATTTTTACTGTACTTGGTGTAGCAAATGCTTGTCTGTATCACTTGGAACATCTGACTAATACTGCATGTGCAAGTGGATATCCGGGTGTTGAGTTTCTAATTTCCCTTCATCTCTCTGTAGGTAGCGCTTACTGTCAGTTCCTGGATATGCTGTTCCCTGGCTCGGTGTCGCTGAAGAAAGTGAAATTCCAAGCAAAGCTTGAACACGAATATATCCAAAACTATAAAGTCCTACAAGCCGCGTTCAAAAAAATGGGTGCTGACAAAGTAAGTTTAAAGCATTTCCCTGCATGTTTAGTGACATTTCAGCTGCCGTGCATATTTAGAGCAATTCCAGCAAACATGGAATTTGTTTCCCCTTTAAATAATTGGAACCAGCTCTGAACCATGCTACTTTCAGCTCGAGACCTTCCGGTTACGGAGGTTAATACAGTGTTAGATGTCCAATATGGCTGCTGCTTTGCTCAATGGGAAGCGGTAACTGACACTGAGACTTCTGAATGGCCTGGGCAATTTAAACAGTCATTGTTTTCCCAAATTGAACCTTCGCAACTAAAGCTGTAATTCTCTGAGTCCCTGGAGCAGAAAATGACACGCCAGTGGTGACAACTATGTAAAAAAAATAAATATATATATCCATGGCAAAATATTAAAATCCCAGGTGGAATTGCTGCTTTAATACTAAATGTGTGTCTCTGTCTTTGTGTCTCTGTCTGTGTGTATCTCTGTCTTTGTGTGTGTGTCTCTGTCTTTGTGTGTGTTTGTGTGTGTCTCTGTCTTTGTGTGTGTGTGTGTGTGTGTCTCTGTCTTTGTGTGTGTGTGTCTCTGTCTTTGTGTGTGTGTGTGTGTGTGTGTGTGTGTGTGTCTCTGTCTTTGTGTGTGTGTGTGTGTGTGTGTGTCTCTGTCTTTGTGTGTGTGTGTGTCTCTGTCTTTGTGTGTGTGTGTGTGTGTGTGTCTCTGTCTTTGTGTGTGTGTGTGTGTGTGTGTGTCTCTGTCTTTGTGTGTGTGTGTGTGTGTGTGTGTGTCTCTGTCTTTGTGTGTGTGTGTGTGTGTCTCTGTCTTTGTGTGTGTGTGTGTGTGTCTCTGTCTTTGTGTGTGTGTGTGTGTGTCTCTGTCTTTGTGTGTGTGTGTGTCTCTGTCTTTGTGTGTGTGTGTCTCTGTCTTTGTGTGTGTGTGTGTGTGTGTGTGTGTCTCTGTCTGTGTGTGTGTGTGTGTGTGTGTGTCTTGTACTCCTTATTTGTTGCATAACGTGACCATGGGGTGAATGAAGCGGGTTTGGGACCTGCTGAGATGTAACAATACTTGTGTATTCTATCAGGCCGGTGTGAGTGGAGTTATACATGAGCTCTCTCCTTACATGTGCTGTAATTGTCTGTAAACTAATTTGACTGTTTCTACTTCTATCTAGATAATTCCAGTTGATAAGTTGGTGAAAGGAAAGTTCCAGGACAATTTTGAATTTGTGCAGTGGTTTAAAAAGTTTTTTGACGCAAACTACGATGGGAAAGATTATGATCCTGTTGCAGCTCGACAAGGACATGAGACAGCCCCCATGCCAATGTTCACCGCTCCTGTCCTGAACAAGCCCAAGAAGCCTCTTGCCACCCCGAATTCAGGTGCAGAGAAATGAAATGTGTTGCTTCTTTAGCTTTGTGATGGTCCCTTTGTGTGACTATTTTCATATAACTTGCCTTTTTATTAGCAGGGCTTAGCTGTCTTG
Organism: Ascaphus truei; assembly: GCF_040206685.1. NCBI lineage: Eukaryota > Metazoa > Chordata > Amphibia > Anura > Ascaphidae > Ascaphus > Ascaphus truei. Next base: position 15,248,486 of record NC_134497.1, read on the forward strand.
TACTGAAATGTAAGTAGAAATCCTAGTCAATTCTTTGGGCCTCAAGGTGCGATCCTTTAAATGTGGCACCCTGAAATTAAATCGGCTATGTAAGATTGCCGAGTAATTTGGCTTAGGGCTTGGTGGCATGAATGTTTCTTTTGCACCATCTGCCTCAGTTTTGGTATCTTCAGCATTGAGCCTTAGGCTGCGTCCATAGGACAAGCAGCGCTGAGGTGTGCGGACGCTCCGCGCTGAGCCCCTGCATCCTCAATGAGGATGCCTTGAGAGGGGGCTCACGCGAGCGTCCGCAGGCGTGCGGAGGCTTTGGAGTTTTCAGCCGAGCGCCAAGCTGTTTTTCAGCGCGCTGTCGGCTGAAAACATCCAATCAGCCTTAAGCAGCGTCTCGGCGCCGTGACATTGACATATCGCCCGCGACGTCACTGCCCCGCCTCCAACCACCTCTCCCCGGCTCCCTTCGCGCACGCTGGCTCGCCTGCAAGTCCGTGGAATCGCGCTGACTTAAGCAGGCGAGCCTCAGCGTTAGCGCGCATCCGTTCTCCTCACCCCTCTATGGCCCGGGCCTTAGGCTGAGGCCCCAGTACCTCCGCTGCACGCGCGCCCGAGAGACTGGCGGCGCGTGCAGCCGATTCCCCGGTCTGCAGGGAGCTGCAGACCAAAAGACCGGGGGGCGGGGGGGGGGGGGCGGCCATGAAGTCATCCGGCAGGTTCGCCCTCATTGGCTGAACCGCCAGGGGTGTGGCTTAGCGCTCCGTAGCGAGTCCTGCTCTCAATTCTATTGAGCAAGAGCAACTCTCGCCACAGCGCTGCGGCCCCCCCTCGCAGCGGGCCCGGGACCCTTGAGGGGAGGGCTCTCGTCCCTGCTGCGTCCGCCACAGCGGGCGCTGCAGTAACCAGCGGGGTCCAGCCCTTAGGAGAACCAGTAATACTCTGCTCCCTTGTCTCCTCCCCATGGAACATCCCTCTTTTTTTAGGGAGTTGAACAGGATTATTGATGCACAAAGAAACAGAAGGGGACTGTTCCTCATACACTCTCCCAATAATTTCCTCACAGCTGTTGGTGTGTTAGAAGTAGAACGGCTGTCTCCTCCCCTAGCATTGGAATGAATAGGGACGTGCTGTAAAATCTCCAGTTGAAGCATTGCGTTCAGTCAGATTTGTATTTTTGCTTTCTGTTGACTCCTGTTCCTGCAGGGATACAAGGGGGGTCGGGTGTCTGTAGCGTGGTTTGGTCTATCTGTACATCAGTATCTGGTATTTGACACACAAAGGCAAGCTTGTGCTGGGAACCAGTGCTTTGATACAAGAGCTGTTTGGCCTCTCGGTCTTTGTGCAAGTTTTGTCTGTAACACAGGGAAATGCTGTGCCTCTTCCAGGTGATAGTATTGGTGGAGGAACTGAAGTAAAGACTCAAAGGACCGACCCATCTCGTGGTTTTAAGAAAATGGCAACAATTGGTACATGACAATGGCAGGGAGGTGGGACTCTGCACCGTGCTTGAAGATGGGTCACAATTGGCTTTGGGTGTTTTTAATGGTTTCCTTTAATCACTGCCCTGTGGTGAGCCATCCTAGAGGTTATGGTGTAATCCGACTCGCAGGCCCAACTATCTCAATGTAATGACACTATATTTTCTTTTACCTTGTGTCAGCTCCGCTGAGGACTCTGGCTGCACAGAGGACCGTGGTACCTTCCAAGCCTGCTCCCGGGATCGGCAGAAAACCTGCGGCTGTAGGAAACGGAGATGATGAATCTGCAGAACTAACCCAACAGGTAAAATCTCCACGGACTAGGAAATAAGTCTCTGAATCGCTAGGACCGCAGCAGGTGAGGGGGGGGGGGGGATAAAGTAGGAACCATAAAGTTACATCTTTTTAAGTATAAATGTATTGTGTAATTAGCTGCTCCATTAATGATAACCTTATCAGATAAGAATGTATTGTGAGGTGATGCTGCTGTTCAATCCTTTGAGACTGTTTACAACATTCACTGCTATATATTTGTATGAGGGGAGTCAACCGTATGTAGCAACTTAAAACAGAAATGTAAATGTATGTATATGGCAGCCATCTGTTTTTTGTTTTGAGCATTTACACAGAACCGTTTCGGATTCCATAGTATGCACTGGCTTCTGCTCTGTGACCGCACAAACGCGTTCTTGTTGCTGCTGCCCTTTAGGGATGGGGGGAGCGGCGGTTGCAGGGGCCCCGTGCGCGTCCCCCCGCGGCATTAAAATTAAATGCTGGGGGATCGCGTGAGGCTTCTGCCACTCTACTTACCGTGAGTCAGCTGGTGTGACGCAGCGCAGGGTCATGTGATGTCACATGCCGTCATGGCAACACTGCATAGTCATGTGACGCCGACCAAAGAGGTAAGGGGGCGTGAGCAGGCAGGGGGCACAGGTTAAGTTTGCGCACCCCAGCTTTAGGGAATGGATAGGTTTGTGCTGAAGCAGTAGGTGCTTATTGTTAATCGTGCGTCGCAATCTTCCAGTGTCAAAACTACATTAAAAAGAAAAAAAGCAGCAGATCAGGAAATCCCAATGATTTTGATAGATTTGGCTAACCTAGTCCTACGTTCCTTTATTTCAAAAAGGTGTAGTGTGTTTTAATGTGCTTTAGTAACTTTAAATGTAAGAAATTGCATTCAATAAATTGTCCCAGTTAAGCGGAAAATCTGAAATATACACTTTATTATTGATTTGCTTTTTAACAGATAAACGTGTTGAAAACTACCGTTGAAGACCTAGAGAAAGAAAGAGACTTTTATTTTGGCAAGCTGCGGAATATTGAGCTGATCTGCCAGGAGAATGAAGGGGAGAGTGACCCCGTCCTGCAGAAGATTGTGGAGATTCTGTATGCCACAGATGTAAGGACCTCCTGTTTTTTTTTCACTAGCCCTTCTAATGTGGCGCTGGATCTGGAGGTAGAAAATATTTATTCTTTAAAAGAGCACAAGGTGCCATATTTCCTAAGCAGTGTTGAGCCCAAAATCATGTTCTAACCAATTGACTTGCCGGTCTTGGGGCACTAAGTAAATATGGAACATACACTGGGATTCACTATGTTCGGGTAAATGGGGATCGGTCACGGTCTGGTGTTAACTGGGAATAGAGCCATGATACCCTGTACCAGAGCTTAATGAATCCCCATATCATGCTCTTCTGCTCACGGATGTCTAAGCAGAGGGGTGTGCACACTAATGCACCCTCCCAACCGATGATGCAGTCTGTGATTTAAAAGCGGCAACAACAAAAAAATTCTCTATTATACATTCTGTGGGAATGAACCCTAGCGCTCCAAGCTAGGAAACCGCCCTCTCTCCCTGAGCTCTGTAATGTTGAAATTCCCTTACAAGGATTCTTGTCCTTGTCTGAGAGAAACAATATGGCCGCCGGGGTCTGCCTCCCTTTGGCAGCTAATAAAATGCTGTGACATTGGGATGACATTGCAGCGTCTGAATGGGTAACCCATTGGCCATCTTTGTTTTTTTTGGGTTTTTTTCCTTGCAAGAACTGGCAAATGTAATTAAATATCTTGACTATCGGGGTGTCCTCTGAGCCTTCAGTGCAAGGACACCCATGTTCAAGAAGGTAACACAATTTATTGGGGTGGTGTGCTTTTTAAAGACCTCTTATGTTACTATGTGACTAATATTTAATGGCCAATTTGTTTACCTGGAGGGAGATTTATACCTGGTAGCTTCAGTTGTAAGTATTTCTGGGAAGTGTGCAAAGCTGCAGATACAGCTGTATAGCTGCAGGCCCCCCCACCCCCCCGGCTCCTGTTCTGTGTGGATAAATGTTTTAACAAAAAAAAGTAGGGGTATTGCCGGTGTAAGTGATCATTTTATGATGGATATAGTACATTTGTATACAGTAGAAGGGCACTTTGTTAATGAATTTCATTACAAAGGGGGTTGCCACCTCCAGCCTCAAGGGCCACCAACAGGTCAGGTTAAGGCTATCCCTGCTTCAGCAAAGGTGACTCAGTGGTTGACTCAATCAAGGACATCCTTAACCTGACCTGTTGGTGGCCCTTGAGGGTGGAGTTGGCCGCCCCCTGCACTAGACTATTGAATATAACTATATCACAGACGTGTGAATGGCCCCGTCACTGCGGCAGCCATCGTGTTCATTTAGTAAGTGAGCACCTGGTCAGAATAGCCACATGTTTGCTGGAGGTTTACGTGTAAAGCCTTCATTCTCATTTAGTTGCTCTGCGTGGCGAGCGCTTGTAGTTCAGATGTAATTTGTTCTTTTTTTTTTTTTTTTGTAGGAGGGATTTGTGATACCTGACGAAGGGGCCCCACAGGAAGACCAAGAAGAATATTAATAACATGTTCCTGAGATGCAGTCATTTGAATTTTTGCCCAAATCATGTGCTTAACTGTAAAATATTCCCTATTATTATTATTCTTAGGGGGCTGTTTCTCTGCAGACGGTGCACAGCGTCTCCTGTGAAAGTGCCCTTTGCCAAAGTTTCACTCCTTTTTTACATTGGTTTGAAGTTGGATGTTTCTCATTTTGTAGCAGAGCAGTATTAACATCTACTTTCAATGTTCATTCCAGAAGACTTTGACTGGATGAAGGTTCAAGTGATGGTCTAGAACAGGAGTGGCCAACTCGGTCCTCCGGGGCCATCACCAGGGCCTGTTTTAAGGCTCACTGCTTCAGCACAGGTGACTGAGCCACCTGTGCTGAAGCAGGGATTTCTTTAAACCTGCCTTGTTGGTGGCCCTTGAGCACTGGCGTTGGCCACTGTTGATCTACAAGGAAAAAGGTTTAAATGTAATATTGCAAAATGCAGAAAAACTTAAAGGGAACAAAGTTCAAGTTGTGGTTTAAAATTTATCTGAATGCTCAATGTAAAAATCATATCTGCCGTGTGTGACTAAGATAAACAAATGCATTGCGGAGTTTAAATACACTTTATGGTCCTAGATATATTGGTATAACCCAGTAGGAGTTGTGTACGTCTAGTTAGCCAGTGCACACTCCTAAAGTGAGCAACCGTTTCTTCAGATCGCTAATGCTTGCAAGTACTGAACTAACGTAATCTGCTTGACCTGTAAGCCACTGAGGGTTAGCTTAGGTTGCCTTTTCCCTCTATCGGAGGGCCCTGCAATATATTGCTTTATATGCAGATGGACACTGCTGAATGCATTGCAGGTCCCTCTGGCTGGTAGCCAAGGGGTTTAACATAATGAGAAACAATGTGCCCGTAATAAAACGAGAGGACATTTATTGAGGCTTGGTGTCAAACAGTTGGATGTTCAGCATTTCTCTTCACATCCTTTTCTTTTAGTTCTAAGAACTTTAGTCATTTTGCCAACCTGTATATTATTTAAGATACTCTTTGTGTTGTCTATCTACTCTGCTCTATTCTCCAGATCCTTGGGTCGTTCACTACTGAAACAGAATGGCTGGCCTTGAATACCCTTTTTATTAAATGGATTTCGATGGTAGCTTTATAAAGTGTAGAAAGCAAAGCCCTTTTGTGGAAAGTGTTGTGTAATGCATGAGTGTGTGTGAAATCCATATACCATTCATCAGTACATATCCTTCCAATACCAAAAACTCAAGTAACCAGCCATGGTCGAGGTTGCAGTTGTGCTGTTTCGGATTCTCCTGTGGCCTTTTACACTTGTTTTTCCCCTCAAAAGAAATTTAACTTAGGCTTTTTTTGTTTTTTTTTTCACTTCAATTTTTTTTTTTTCTACTTTAAACCATTTCTAAATAAAATTTCTGTATTTCAAGAGTGTATTGGATGTGAGTATTTGATTTTCTGTTGCTTTTGAGACAAAATCCATTTCTAAATGGTAGCCACAACACCATTTTTTTTTCTTTTCATGGGGTCAACTCCAAAGTACAGGCAGTCCTCGTTTATTCAACGGAGTCCGTTCTGGAAATAGCGTTGGATAGTGAAACCGCTGTAAAGCGAGTCCCATGTTAATCAGTGGCGGTGAGCGTTGGATAGCGCGTTCAGGCGTCGAAAACCCACCCATAGGGTTGCGTTGGATATGCCATTCGTTGTAAAGTGAAACGGATAACGAGGACTACCTGTGATTTTAGTAACTGAAACCGCGTAGGATGCACTATATACCGAAGGCATCACTACACACTTCTCTGGCTTACGTTGGCTTGTAAAAGTCTAGTGCAGGGGTCTCCAAACTCAGTCCTCAAGAGCCACACACAGGGCAGCTTTTACGGATATCCCTGTTTGAGCCACCTGTGCTGAATCAGTGGCTCAGTCGAGCACTGAACCACTGATTAAGTACATGTGGCTCAAACAGGGATATCCATAAGAGCCGGCCTGTGTGCGGCTCTTGAGGACTGAGTTTGGAGACCCCTGGTCTAGTGTAGTGATTAATCCATAAAGTATAACTAATATCCAGGAGTTGTCAAGCTCCATTTAGCGTTCATATAACAAAGTAGGATATGTTGTGACTGAATTTTCTGCGGGCTGGGAGCTACAGCGACGTAATTAAGCAGCACGACGACCAAAGTGATAAAAGGCTGAAAATTTGGGGTCAGAATTGCTCTATTTGAAACTAGTGATATTAGATTTATCATTTTAAAAGGTGCGTGTGTTCAAACGAAGGGCAGCTGCCACATCTTGTACTGCGCCCCACCCCCCCACCCCAAGCTAAATCTACCAGCCCTATTAGAAGTACCATGTTTACACGGTCTGGCTCGGACACGCACAGCGTTTGACCGGCCTGGACAATTTCCTAATTTTGAAGCTGATATCTTTTAACCCAGGCATACTGTGTACTGATTACTGGGACAACCTCAAGTGATGACTCTGAGACACCTTGTGTCACTCACTGGACAGGTGTGAGAGGATCCCCATAAGTGTAGTGTTGTCAGGTTATGGGGAGGGGAGTTAATAGGGGACACGGGGGGGGGGGGGAGATGGGGCAGTTCGTACAAGGAAGTGATGTGAGCAGGGGCGCAGCGTTGGACAAGAAAGTGATATGGGCAGTTGGGGTGGAAGGACAAGGGGATGACAGAAGGGAAAGGGGCAGTGGTGTGATTGTCCCTACCATGCTCTCCTGTCTCCACGGTGGAGATTTCTGCAGGCAGGGTGTATACTAACGGTACCCTGTGCTGCTCGGGAGCCTGCTGGTTCATTGGCGCTCAGGAGAGGTTCTGGTTAGGGGGCGCTCTGGCTTCTGTCCCATGTCTCCATGGTTCCTCTGCCTGCAGTTTCTTTTTCTTTCTCTTCAGGGGCCGCACAGGAAGCACTGAGGGGCCACATGCAGCCAGTTGGCCACCCATATACTACTTGCTTGGTAATAACAATTCTAAGACTTGATACATGAATGTATACACTTTAAAGCAGCAATACTACATTTTTTTTATTTGTAGGCTATATGTGACATTGTATAATTCTATATTACCTAAGCTGGCAATCGTTTGATGCTCCTGTTATAAATCTGTAAAAATCCTGAGTGTGTGCCTACCTAAGTGGCTGCCTTCTAAAGTTGTGCTGCAGCTGATATGTAACATTATATTACATTGTTACGGCTTTCAGAGCAATCATCAGTCTGCTGTTTGGAACACAGCAACAGATCTGCTTGTGATACTTTGCTGCCAAAGGGCAGGGCTCAAAAAGGTGTGTCCGAGCCTGTTTCAAAAGAGGAAATGGACGTGACTTTCTAAATAGTTGCTGTAGCAATGAAAAGATGATCAGTAAATTAACAAAATCATTAAAAATGGCATTGGGAGGTAAAAAAAAAATGCAGACTATTATCTAATACTACAGAACTGATTTATTTAAAAAAACAGGACAGGATTTTTCACGTTTGCTGCTTTAACCTGCTGAGCTGTATGTTGTTGATTGGATGGTTGATTCTACCCTTCTCCCTTTTCTCCCCTCACCCTTTTTTACTTTCTGGACAGTGTAGTCTTCTACTTTGACGTCTCCAGCTCTTCTCACGGCCGCTGATATCTTTTCTTTCGCGGTGTAGACGTGGAATTTCGCGATCACGTCCCTAGAGCGGTTTGGGTCAGGGGATTTTGGACCGAGGGCTCTGTGCGCTCTGTCGAGCTGGAGATCATGCTCGGACAGTTCAGGGACCAGGTTTAGAAAAAGTTTTTTAAGGTAAGGCTGGATGGATTCTTGGACTGATTCAGGAATTCCTCTGAATCGTAGGTTCTGCCTACGGTCCCGACTTTCGTGGTCCTCGATGGCGTTTTTTGAGGTCAGCAATCTCATGGCCCATCCTTGCCATGTCGTCCTCTGTATTAGAGTGGGCTGTCGAGATGGTCTTTATTTGTGTCTCAATTGCCTCGGTTCTTGCGGTTAGGGTGCCCAGATCCGCCCTGATATCGCGTAGGACCGTCTCTAAGTCCTCCAGAAATCCCCTCCTCATCCTGAGGAGCAGAGACTCAAAGAAATCTTTATTAAGTTCCTGCTGGGCCGGGACAAATTGGCTGAGCATTGCGGCCTCCGCGGCGTGCTCGTGCTCCTCGCCGCCATCTTGTGAGTCTGAGGACGGCTCCATCTGTTGCTGAGCCGGCTGAAAAAACTTTGTGACGGGGTTCTGCGTTTTCTTGTGCTGCTTCCCTGTCATGACCAAGGTCTTAGGGTGGGTGCTGGCCACTTTTGGGGGGTAATTTCGCCGTTTGGGGTGCTATTTTGATTAGCTTTGTGGGGAGGGTGTCGAGAGCTCTTTGCCTACCCTGCCATTCACGGTGACGTCACCGGAAATCCATAATCTTGCTTTTAAATCATTGCTACTCCTGTATAATGCTCCTGGCCATCCCGTGTTCCTGGACAATGCTTCTGGCCATCCCGTGTTCCTGGACAATGCTCCTGGCCATCCCGTGTTCCTGGGCAATGCTTCTGGTCATCTCTTGTTCCTGTACAATGGTCCTGGCCATCCCTTGTTCCTGGACAATGCTCCTGGCCATCCCGTGTTTCTGGACAACTTGCATCCAAACATGGTGGTGTTCGTGCCCCCCCAACACCACCTCATTGATCTATCCTATGAATCAGAGGGTTATTGATTCTTTCAAGGCCTACTATCTTAGACGAACATTTGCCCAGGCCATCAGGGCAACTGATAAAGAATTTTGGAAGGATTTCAACATTCTGCATGCAGAGAAAAATATCGCTGAGGTATGGAATGAGGTGAAACAATCAAATTTAAATGGTGTTTGGTGTAAATAGTGGCCTGATTTTGTCTCCGATTTCCACGGCTTTATAGAAACCGTTGCAGAGGTTACTCAGTGTTGTGCAAATGGGTAAAGAGGTGGAAACAAAGGCTGTTTGAGTTGCTGGCATCACAGTCTAAGGCAGGAATGCGCAAACTGGGGGGGGCGGCTGAGATTCTCTGCGGGGGGGGGACACTTTGGTTACAGAGGCCCCGCACTCTTCCCAAAGGCATTTAAATGAAATGCTCAGGGAGCGGTGAAGGCCTCTGAAACGTCACTTACATTGGCTCAGACGGCTTGTGGCAATGTGTCGCCATGGCAATGTGGCATCAAATGATGCTGTGGGGCCACGTGACGCAGTGAACGCCGGAGCCAAGGTAAGGAGGGCGGGCACGAGAAGGAGGGGAGAGCCTGCAGGGGGAAAAGATTGTGCAACCCATGTCTAGTTAAGCAATGAAGACCTGCTGCAATTAGAACAGCAGAAAATTGCAGATGAAGAGGCAAAACAATCTGTTGCAGTGATTCCTCCTCGTGAATCCTTAGCAACAAAACTGTTGGGTGAGGCATTTAAGCGCATTGATAGCGCCTTGCCCATTTTTGAGAAAAATGACCCCAATATTGAACGCAGCTCTTTAGTCAGTCGAGGGATGTCTAACCTAATCAGCTGCTACAGAGCTCTACAGGCAGACAAGGAAAGTATCTGTGCAGACTTCCTTACAGAGCTTCAAGAGAACCAAATCATCCACTCCACCTAAGACTCCTGGGAGTCATCCGCCTACATCCCCTCCAAGAAGTCCTTCCCTATCCCTTCCAAGAAGTCCTTCCCTATCCCTTCCAAGAAGTCCTTCCCTATCCCTTCCAAGAAGTCCTTCCCTATCCCTTCCAAGAAGTCTTTCCCAATCCCCTCCAAGAAGTCTTTCCCAATCCCTTCCAAGAAGTCCTTCCAAATCCCTTTCAAGAAGTCCTTCCAAATCCCTTTCAAGAAGTCCTTCCCAATCCCCTTCAAGAAGTCCTTCCCAATCCCCTTCAAGAAGTCCTTCCCAATCCCTTCCAATAAGTCTTTCCCAATCCCTTCCAAGAAGTCCTTCCCTATCCCCTCCAAGAAGTCCTTCCCTATCCCTTCCAAGAAGTCTTTCCCAATCCCCTCCAAGAAGTCCTTCCCTATCCCCTCCAAGAAGTCTTTCCCAATCCCTTCCAAGAAGTCTTTCCCAATCCCCTCCAAGAAGTCCTTCCCTATCCCCTCCAAGAAGTCCTTCCCTATCCCCTCCAAGAAGTCCTTCCCTATCCCCTCCAAGAAGTCCTTCCCTATCCCTTCCAAGAAGTCCTTCCCTATCCCTTCCAAGAAGTCCTTCCCTATCCCTTCCATGAAGTCCTTCCCTATCCCTTCCAAGAAGTCCTTCCCTATCCCTTCCAAGAAGTCCTTCCCTATCCCTTCCAAGAAGTCCTTCCCTATCCCTTCCAAGAAGTCCTTCCCTATCCCTTCCAAGAAGTCCTTCCCTATCCCCTCCAAGAAGTCCTTCCCTATCCCCTCCAAGAAGTCCTTCCCTATGCCCTCCAAGAAGTCCTTCCCTATGCCCTCCAAGAAGTCCTTCCCTATCCCTTCCAAGAAGTCCTTCCCTATCCCTTCCAAGAAGTCCTTCCCTATCCCTTCCAAGAAGTCCTTCCCTATCCCTTCCAAGAAGTCCTTCCCTATCCCTTCCAAGAAGTCCTTCCCTATCCCTTCCAAGAAGTCCTTCCCTATCCCTTCCAAGAAGTCCTTCCCTATCCCTTCCAAGAAGTCCTTCCCTATCCCTTCCAAGAAGTCCTTCCCTATCCCTTCCAAGAAGTCCTTCCCTATCCCTTCCAAGAAGTCCTTCCCTATCCCTTCCAAAAAGTCCTTCCCTATCCCTTCCAAAAAGTCCTTCCCAATCCCCTCCAAGAAGTCCTTCCCAATCCCCTCCAAGAAGTCCTTCCCAATCCCCTCCAAGAAGTCCTTCCCAATCCCCTCCAAGAAGTCCTTCCCAATCCCCTCCAAGAAGTCCTTCCCAATCCCCTCCAAGAAGTCCTTCCCAATCCCCTCCAAGAAGTCCTTCCCAATCCCCTCCAAGAAGTCCTTCCCAATCCCCTCCAAGAAGTCCTTCCCAATCCCCTCCAAGAAGTCCTTCCCAATCCCCTCCAAGAAGTCCTTCCCAATCCCCCCCAAGAAGTCCTTCCCTTTCCCCTCCAATAAGTCCTTCCCTTTCCCCTCCAAGAAGTCCTTCCCAATCACCCCCAAGAAGTCCTTCCCAATCACCCCCAAGAAGTCCTTCCCTATCCCTTCCAAGAAGTCCTTCCCTATCCCTTCCAAGAAGTCCTTCCCTATCCCTTCCAAGAAGTCCTTCCCTATCCCCTCCAAGAAGTCCTTCCCAATCCCCTCCAAGAAGTCCTTCCCAATCCCCTCCAAGAAGTCCTTCCCAATCCCCTCCAAGAAGTCCTTCCCTATCCCTTCCAAGAAGTCCTTCCCTATCCCTTCCAAGAAGTCCTTCCCTATCCCTTCCAAGAAGTCCTTCCCTATCCCTTCCAAGAAGTCCTTCCCTATCCCTTCCAAGAAGTCCTTCCCTATCCCTTCCAAGAAGTCCTTCCCTATCCCCTCCAAGAAGTCCTTCCCAATCCCCTCCAAGAAGTCCTTCCCAATCCCCTCCAAGAAGTCCTTCCCTATCCCCTCCAAGAAGTCCTTCCCAATCCCCTCCAAGAAGTCCTTCCCAATCCCCTCCAAGAAGTCCTTCCCAAACCCCTCCAAGAAGTCCTTCCCAATCCCCTCCAAGAAGTCTTTCCCAATCCCCTCCAAGAAGTCCTTCCCAATCCCTTCCAAGAAGTCCTTCCCAATCCCTTCCAAGAAGTCCTTCCCAATCCCTTCCAAGAAGTCCTTCCCAATCCCTTCCAAGAAGTCCTTCCCAATCCCTTCCAAGAAGTCCTTCCCAATCCCTTCCAAGAAGTCTTTCCCTATCCCCTCCAAGAAGTCCTTCCCTATCCCTTCCAAGAAGTCCTTCCAAATCCCCTCCAAGAAGTCCTTCCCTATCCCTTCCAAGAAGTCTTTCCCTATCCCTTCCAAGAAGTCTTTCCCTATCCCTTCCAAGAAGTCCTTCCAAATCCCCTCAAGATACTCAAAAAAAACAATCACCTTCCTTCCTCCAATAATTGATATTGCTTATACTGTACTGTATATCATTTTATTCAATAAATATAATCTTTATACATCATAACTACTGTGTGCACTGCATATATTATTGCCTGAGTACAATATTCTGGGTCATTGTGTGTTTTAAAACGTCCTTCTTGGCCGAAGTCAGGAACGTAACCTCCAGGTATAACATTGATCCTGTGGGAAAATGGGTTTTCGCTTTTCGACGCGTCACTCTCCGACGCTATTTTCAATAACGCATTTTGTCGGATAACCGAGGACCGCCGGTACTGTATGTGTTATAGTATTATGTCACGTGTATTACTCCTGTGCAGGAGCTATGTACATAGCTGGCGCTGTATAAATAAAGATAAACGTACATAGGGATGATATTGACACATGTTGTTTTTTTTTGCCATGACAGACAGGGTTAAAGCCTCAGTAAAGGGAGAGGAAGTCGAAGCAAAAAAAAAAGGGAAGGCCCTGACATATATTTACCCTGCACATCTTGTTACTACTCATGACCTCCTCCCCCTTGTTGCTCCATACATCTAGTTCCTACATCAGTTTCTGACAGCGATTGCACTAGAGCTGCCAAAACAGAATAAAACCTGGCTTGATACATGTTTACATCCTTCCTGTTGCATTTTGGTGCCGGGTTTCATGCTGAGACACGGGCTGCTAGATGACTTAAAATACTGGACACAATGGTGAAAGGTGTGATGCGCTGGACACACACCCCTCTCACCTCTCTCTGCTCCATGCTGTTTCCTCCACTCCTTGGCCCCACCCTCAGGCTCCTGACACCTCCTGATTGGCTGCATTACCTGTCCAGTATTACCTCTACATTTTTTTACTGGACAGTGTCCAAATACAGGACAGTCCGGTTCAATACTGGACACCTGGCAACCCTAAGTCTGCGTCCCCTTGCGCGCTGAGCGGGCGGCGCTTGCCGCGGTTACTTACATATATAGATATAGATATATGCAAGTCCCTGCTCACGCGGTGCGCGCGCACTCGTGTGCGGACACACGCTCACCGGCGCTCGGCGCTTATGTAAACAAAAATCTAACTTTCCAGCGCGCTCAATGCCCCCAAACCCCCGCGCGCGCAAATGACAGGACACCCAGCTCTCATGCTTAGAGCGCGCTCCATGCATGAGCGCGCTCAGCGCCAGCGGGGACTCAGCCTAAAAGACACACAACTGTTTCGAAGACAGTCTCATAGAGTTCATTTCAGCAGATGTATTTACATTATCCATCAAGTCTTTTAACATTTATTTTTAAAAGGGCAGGTTTTCGGAATTAAAATGAATGAAATCCTATTTTCTTTAATACAGTGTTAAACTAAAACGACTTTTTCGCTTCTAACAAAATGTTACAGCGACGTCACACAACTGTACGTTTAATAGACTTCCGCTTTTGACTTAATCTTTCTTGACTAATAATGTAACACTTTTTTTTGGTTATTCTGCACTTTCTTACCATTTTTTTGATCACACTGATTTCGCATGCAGATCCCACACACAGGCTATTTTGAAAGTGGTGTTTTTTTTTCTGAATCAAAACCGTGTCGGGGACAGGAGCGAGAATATTGTCAGAACACTAATGTAACGTGTAAACGGTGATTTCTGAGCCTCGGCAGAGACGGAATTCTGCATTATCGCAGCGAAACGTTCAAATGACGGAGTATTATCTGCGTAAGCTCATTTATTTCTAAGATCAATCATAGTATGCTTGGCTCTTGATTATAAAGCATATCTGTCAATTAAGCATTGTAGAAATTGATTAGGGTGTACAATATGCAAACACAGGCGCATCGGGCGCCAATGTCAAATTAAATGAATTCCATCAATTAATGTAATCCGCTGTATTCTGTGTACACAAAATCTAATTTCCTAATATAAATTAAATTGCTTTTTTGTTGTTGCTATGAACTTCATTTCACCTGGATCTTTGTATTGTTACTTTCCAGGGATATCGGCTCGTGTTGTTGGTTTATGGCAGGCAGGCTGGCCAGCCAGCTCCAGTCCTCAAGGGTCAAGTTCTCAGGATGTTGTCCCTGCTTCAGCACAGGTGGCTCAGGCATAATGACTGCCCCACCTGTGCTGAAGCAGGGATATCCTGGAAACTTGACCTGTTGGTGGCCCTTGAGGACTGGAGTTGGCCGCCCTCTGGTTTATGGGAATTGTATAAAATGGCTCTCGCTGAACTTTTTTGTCCCTGCGGCCAGCCCCTTGCATTGATGCTGTTATTAATACTTTTCCTTCGGACCTGCAGCAATACAAACCTTTGAGTATCATTGCTCCTCCAATGGTGCAAGGCCGGCTTCTTTGCCGTGCCATTGGCGCAGCTTGCAGAGACCCTGCGCTCTCCAATCGGGACCCCACCGGTGGAGTCGGCGGCGATGGATGGAGGGCGGCAATCGCGAAAGCCAGTGTATGACTTCCGGTGGGGCTCAACTTCTGTGCCGTGGCCCCACCAGGTGGACTTGCGTCGCCGCCGCCGCAATCACCCCACAGGTAAGATTCCGGAGAGAGGGTAAGAGGCCCCGCTATTTTTCCCATAGGACAGATATAGGGAGACAGTAGGGAGGTCTCCAGATCAAGTGTGACAATAAGACTTGGTGTTCGTGACGGGATTTCACGTGTTTCCATACATCTATCACATGATACTTGCCGTCCGGGCTGACACTATCAGGACCATGTCTCTTATCGGAGTGATGGGAGCGCCTGTGGAAGGGAAGGGTTAGGGTTACTCCTACGGTACTTACCACAATCTCCGCATTGAGGGTTCGAGACCTCCTTTTTCCAGTGATGCAATCTTGATCTTTTTGGAAGATAACTCCCTTTCAGGATATGTGTGGTTCAGTTATGCTGTGGCATCCCTTCCTCGGATAGTCAGTTTGGCGTTTGCCAGCTCATGTGAGCCCTGGGAGTTAGCGGCGCAGAGCGTGCCACCTTTTGGGGGAGGCTGGTCTTCACTTTCATATTGGATACCCTGCAGACCAGTTCAATTCAGTGATAATAATAAAGGCTTAATGTAGCAGTCTTCACTGGAAAAAGACTTCAAAGAAACCTGAAATGAATGAGACCACACTTTTTGTCAAGGGGAAGAAAAAAGGTCACGGCTTTATTTTAACAACATTTGTTAACAACCCATATGTGCCCGCCAGCCTCAGCAGCACCTACTCAGAACTTTGCTGTTAACGGGTTGCCCTGTGGGGAGATCCTCCACCAGTCGTGTATTGGATGGTATCCCTCCCCCACCCACGAGTATGCTTTTATCTTCTGCCCCCCCATCCCCCCAAGTGTTGGCTTGGGGTCACCTATACAGATGGCACCCAACCTTCCCACATGCTGATTTGGACAGAACCGGACCAACCGCCAAGATAGCACCTCCAGCCTGACCATCTATTCTTGGGACTCTACCTGGACCTGACCGAACAGGTCGGCACCCAGTCCTTTGTGCGTTCTCTGTATCTCTGAACTAGCTGGCGCGGCAGTTCCACCACTCAGAGAACCCATTAGGGAGACCCCTGGGTCCGACACGCTCACCATAACCTTTGACCTTGTGCAAACTTGCCCGTCCCTCCTGTGTTTCGCGTCCGGCGCCAGTTCCCGGAAGCTGGACGGTCTTGCGAGGTTTCGCTTCCTTTGCTCTCTTCACTTTGGCGCCGCTCGTAGTCACTCCACAGGTCACTTCCGCATTTGGCGGACGTCACAGCGCTCTGTATTACACTGCCACACAGTTAACCCTGCGCGTTTCGCTTACAGGGGCTTCATCGTTTGCCTTTTTTTGTTTTAAAATTCTCGATTCTTCATTTTTTTATTCGTCTCAGCTTCTAATTTGTCCATCAGCATCAATTTATTCAGATAATCGTTTAAAATATCTAAAGTGGGGGGGCTCAGGCTTTATCCGTTTCACCATCGCTGTTTTTCTTGCTGGAAGCAAGACAATCTCTGCTAATCTCTGCCAGCCCTGGCACATTGTTCCTCTCAATGACCTCTTACCAACTTTCCGTATTTCCAAACAGCAAGGCCAAGGGACCTTTTATTGTAGTTATCCCAATAACTTCTTGTATATACTGCAGAACCTTATCCCAAAAATCAGAAAGAACCAGACAATTCCACAAACAGTGTTACTATGTGTCGGTGTATAGTGCCGCCTGGTTATATACGTGTCGGTGTATAGTGCCGTCTGGTTATATACTCGTGTGTCGGTGTATAGTGCCGCCTGGTTATATACTCGTGTGTCGGTGTATAGTGCCGCCTGGTTATATACTCGTGTGTCGGTGTATAGTGCCGCCTGGTTATATACTCGTGTGTCGGTGTATAGTGCCGCCTGGTTATATACTCGTGTGTCGGTGTATAGTACCGCCTGCTTATATACTCGTGTGTCGGTGTATAGTACCGCCTGGTTATATACTCGTGTGTCGGTGTATAGTGCCGCCTGGTTATATACTTGTGTGTCGGTGTATAGTGCCGTCTGGTTATATACTCGTGTGTCGGTGTATAGTGCCGCCTGGTTATATACTCGTGTCGGTGTATAGTGCCGCCTGGTTATATACTCGTGTGTCGGTGTATAGTGCTGCCTGGTTATATACTCGTGTGTCGGTGTATAGTGCCGCCTGGTTATATACTCGTGTGTCGGTGTATAGTGCCGTCTGGTTATATACTCGTGTGTCGGTGTATAGTGCCGCCTGGTTATAAACTCGTGTGTCGGTGTATAGTGCCGCCTGGTTATATACTCGTGTGTCGGTGTATAGTGCCGTCTGGTTATATACTCGTGTGTCGGTGTATAGTGCCGCCTGGTTATATACTCGTGTGTCGGTGTATAGTGCCGCCTGGTTATATACTCGTGTCGGTGTATAGTGCCGTCTGGTTATATACTCGTGTGTCGGTGTATAGTGCCGTCTGGTTATATACTCGTGTGTCGGTGTATAGTGCCGCCTGGTTATATACTCGTGTGTCGGTGTATAGTGCCGTCTGGTTATATACTCGTGTGTCGGTGTATAGTGCCGTCTGGTTATATACTCGTGTGTCGGTGTGTCGGTGTATAGTGCCGCCTGGTTATATACTCGTGTGTCGGTGTATAGTGCCGTCTGGTTATATACTCGTGTGTCGGTGTATAGTGCCGCCTGGTTATATACTCGTGTCGGTGTATAGTGCCGTCTGGTTATATACTCGTGTGTCGGGTGTATAGTGCCGTCTGGTTATATACTCGTGTGTCGGTGTATAGTGCCGCCTGGTTATATACTCGTGTGTCGGTGTATATTGCCGTCTGGTTATATACTCGTGTGTCGGTGTATAGTGCCGCCTGGTTATATACTCGTGTGTCGGTGTATAGTGCCGTCTGGTTATATACTCGTGTGTCGGGTGTATAGTGCCGCCTGGTTATATACTCGTGTGTCGGTGTATAGTGCCGTCTGGTTATATACTCGTGTGTCGGGTGTATAGTGCCGCCTGGTTATATACTCGTGTGTCGGTGTATAGTGCCGCCTGGTTATATACTCGTGTGTCGGTGTATAGTGCTGCCTGGTTATATACTCGTGTGTCGGTGTATAGTGCCGCCTGGTTATATACTCGTGTGTCGGTGTATAGTGCCGCCTGGTTATATACTCGTGTCGGTGTATAGTGCCGTCTGGTTATATACTCGTGTCGGTGTATAGTGCCGCCTGGTTATATACACGTGTGTCGGTGTATAGTGCCGCCTGGTTATATACTCGTGTGTCGGTGTATAGTGCCGTCTAGTTATATACTCGTGTGTCGGTGTATAGTGCCGTCTGGTTATATACTCGTGTGTCGGTGTATAGTGCCGCCTGGTTATATACTCGTGTGTCGGTGTATATTGCCGTCTGGTTATATACTCGTGTGTCGGTGTATAGTGCCGCCTGGTTATATACTCGTGTGTCGGTGTATAGTGCCGTCTGGTTATATACTCGTGTGTCGGGTGTATAGTGCCGCCTGGTTATATACTCGTGTGTCGGTGTATAGTGCCGTCTGGTTATATACTCGTGTGTCGGTGTATATTGCCGTCTGGTTATATACTCGTGTGTCGGTGTATAGTGCCGCCTGGTTATATACTCGTGTGTCGGTGTATAGTGCCGTCTGGTTATATACTCGTGTGTCGGGTGTATAGTGCCGCCTGGTTATATACTCGTGTGTCGGTGTATAGTGCCGTCTGGTTATATACTCGTGTGTCGGTGTATAGTGCCGCCTGGTTATATACTCGTGTGTCGGTGTATAGTGCTGCCTGGTTATATACTCGTGTGTCGGTGTATAGTGCCGCCTGGTTATATACTCGTGTGTCGGTGTATAGTGCCGTCTGGTTATATACTCGTGTGTCGGGTGTATAGTGCCGCCTGGTTATATACTCGTGTGTCGGTGTATAGTGCCGTCTGGTTATATACTCGTGTGTCGGTGTATATTGCCGTCTGGTTATATACTCGTGTGTCGGTGTATAGTGCCGCCTGGTTATATACTCGTGTGTCGGTGTATAGTGCCGTCTGGTTATATACT
The DNA here is from genome assembly GCF_040206685.1 of Ascaphus truei. Taxonomy (NCBI): domain Eukaryota; kingdom Metazoa; phylum Chordata; class Amphibia; order Anura; family Ascaphidae; genus Ascaphus; species Ascaphus truei. The sequence goes on from NC_134497.1 coordinate 15,267,308, forward strand.
CGTGTGTCGGGTGTATAGTGCCGCCTGGTTATATACTCGTGTGTCGGTGTATAGTGCCGTCTAGTTATATACTCGTGTGTCGGTGTATAGTGCCGCCTGGTTATATACTCGTGTGTCGGTGTATAGTGCCGTCTGGTTATATACTCGTGTGTCGGGTGTATAGTGCCGCCTGGTTATATACTCGTGTGTCGGTGTATAGTGCCGTCTGGTTATATACTCGTGTGTCGGTGTATAGTGCTGTCTGGTTATATACTCGTGTGTCGGGTGTATAGTGCCGCCTGGTTATATACTCGTGTGTCGGTGTATAGTGCCGCCTGGTTATATACTCGTGTGTCGGTGTATAGTGCCACCTGGTTATATACTCGTGTGTCGGTGTATAGTGCCGTCTGGTTATATACTCGTGTGTCGGTGTATAGTGCCGTCTGGTTATATACTCGTGTGTCGGTGTATAGTGCCGTCTGGTTATATACTCGTGTCGGTGTATAGTGCCGCCTGGTTATATACTCGTGTGTCGGTGTATAGTGCCTCCTGGTTATATACTCGTGTGTCGGTGTATAGTGCCGTCTGGTTATATACTCGTGTATCGGTGTATAGTGCCGCCTGGTTATATACTCGTGTGTCGGTGTATAGTGCCGTCTGGTTATATACTCGTGTCGGTGTATAGTGCCGCCTGGTTATATACTCAATTCACCAGGTTTATTACCTGCAGAGAGAGAAGAGAGAAGAGAGGAGAGAGAGAACACACACACACAAAGAGAGAATATCCCAGGAAGTGATGAAGGGGCCACGAAACGCGTAGGATTTCGTAATTGCGGTAGTCCTTCTACTTGGGACACTGTGCCCTTTTCGGACTATCCACTTGTGTGGCACTGGATGGACTCAGACGGCACGGAAGGCGCTTACGGCATCGATGCACGTCGTGTGCGGGGGTCCTTTCCTGGCCGAGCAGCACCGCTATCGCGGTGTTTAAACGGTGAAGCGCAGAGACCCACTCGACCAACGGCTACAGACTACAGACGGCTTCCTTGGAAGATTCCTTAATTTGGCTGCGCTCTCCATGATCCAGAGACCGGCCCCTGCTTACCTTGATGTCCCTGATCGGGTCGTGACGCCGCGATTCGCAGCTTCCCCATGACGGTTTTTAACCACATACTTTGAACCTATTTTTTTTATTCTGTACGTGCATATCTCACCATTGTTATCATTCCAATAATACTATGCCCTTATCTCGCTTATTATTTCCTATATATTGAATAAAGTATATAAACAGTACCCTACTTCAGGGGTGCGCAAACTGGGGGCGCAGTGATTTTCCAGGGGGGGGGGGGCGGGGCACGGCGAGTACAGAGGTCCCCCGCTCTCCCCCAAGGCATCTAAATTCGGGCGATCGCATGAGGCCTCTGTAACTTCTCCTACCTGGTCTTCGCCGACGCGGTGCCATGGTAACCCGGCGTCAAATGGCGTCGCAGCAACGTGATGCCTAATAACCCGCGACATCATTTAACGCCGAGCAGAGGGGGGGTGGGGGAGGGGGAGGAGAGCAGGCAGGGGGGCGCAGGGGGAAAACTTTGCGAACCCCTATCCTACCTGACAGAACTGAGAGAATACCTAAACGGGTCTTATACCTGCATACACAAATACATTTTCCAACATATTTTTTCATTTTGTGTAGAAACAATCTGTGGATTCAATATACACAATACCACATGTGCCCGATTTGTAGGGCGACCCCGAAAATAAGGCGACTCGCTAATTTCTTAAACAGCTGGCGGGGGGGGGGGGGGGAGAAATTGGGGGAGGATTGGATACAGATACCATCTCTCTGTCTCTCTGATGGTCTGATCTTCCTGCCACAACCAACATGGCGGCCACGGGCCCCCAAAAGGTGGACCGTCCTCCATTGTACCGTCCTGCCTTACACATCCGACTGCTGATTGGCTCGCAGAGTGGGCGAGCCCGATTATAAAACGTAACTTTATTAAATAAAATGTTAAAAACATGGGCTTATAAAATCGGGCCAAAATAGTATTTCTTGTAAATAAAGGCACCGCAATCTCGGGCATATTTTTGATCCATTTTGTGAAACACAAAATCCGGACATGATCCTTTTTACAATATAGCCATCTAGTGGGGATATTCGGGTACTGCAGGCTATACACTTTTTGGTACTTTAAAGCTGCAGACCAAGCAATATCCTACGTGTGTGTATATCCTAAATCTGTTCTGTACTATGAGCAAATACTTGTTGCATTTTTAAAAAACAACAACTCTGAATGACATTTTTTATGTATTATAATGTAACAAGCATTTTTTGTTTCTATCGCAACCATTTACAAAGTCCCATCCCCTTCCTCTTATGAAACAGGCTCTGGCACGCCCCTTTGTGAGCCCTGCCCTCTCTCTAGAAGTGCACCAATTGTATCTAGTGACTGCCTGGTCACATAATCTTCCCCACAGAACTTTGCATCTTTGGTCCTCTTCTGCTGCACTGACAGCCATTTAGTGAATTCCCGAGCCGAATCTTCGCCGATCGATCACAGGAGAACAGATCGATCGGCGACTTAGCTAATTACTGATCATTGTGTGGATTGTATTGATGCGCATATTAAAGGGGGGGGGGGGGGTAATAATAATAGAATGTCAGCTTGGACTGCTGCTTTAAACAAATCATTGTATTGAGTGCTATCTGGGGCAATATTCAGGTACTGACATAACATGTTATGTCATATTTAATGAGCAGTCTTCTGCCACAGGACACTTTCTGGTGCTATAATACACCTTACAGCCCATCCAACTAATAACACTGTGAAGTGAACGAATATGCGGGATTTCTATTCCCCGTCACAGTGCCCCATTAATATGAAAAGCTGCAATTATTCACTATAAGTTAGTATATTTATTCTAATTATGTATAAAGCTCCAACATTTCTGTAGCGCGGTACAATGGGGGGGTACACAGAGATGCAAATTACATAAAAACAGAATCACACAGAAATTAGGACAAACGAGATCAAACAGACACAGAAGGCAATGAGGACCCTTGTCCGGGGAGCTTACAGTCTAGAGGGGATAAGGGGCGATGCTGAAACAAAACGTAGAGTGGCTGCTCATTGTTGGAAGGAGTGTGTCTCAGGGTGGGGTGTGCCTCAGGATGGCCACGTGCCTACAGAGCATGAGTATATGTGTCAGGGGTCTGCAGAGCAGCAGGACATGTGCCACAGGCCTACGGGGCATTATTATGTGTGCCACAGGCCTACGGGGCATTATTATGTGTGCCACAGGCCTACGGGGCATTATTATGTGTGCCACAGGCCTACTGGGCATTATTATGTGTGCCACAGGCCTATGGGGCATTATTATATGTGCCACAGGCCTGCGGGGCATTATGTGTGCCACAGGCCTACGGGGCATTATTATGTGTGCCACAGGCCTACGGGGCATTATTATGTGTGCCACAGGCCTGCGTGGCATTATTATGTGTGCCACAGACCTGCGGGGCATTATTATGTGTGCCACAGGCCTACGGGGCATTATTATGTGTGCCACAGGCCTACTGGGCATTATTATGTGTGCCACAGGCCTACTGGGCATTATTATGTGTGCCACAGGCCTACGGGGCATTATTATGTGTGCCACAGGCCTACTGGGCATTATTATGTGTGCCACAGGCCTACGGGGCATTATTATGTGTGCCACAGGCCTACGGGGCATTATTATGTGTGCCACAGGCCTACGGGGCATTATTATATGTGCCACAGGCCTACTGGGCATTATTATATGTGCCACAGGCCTACTGGGCATTATTATGTGTGCCACAGGCCTACGGGGCATTATTATGTGTGCCACAGGCCTACGGGGCATTATTATATGTGCCACAGGCCTACTGGGCATTATTATGTGTGCCACAGGCCTACGGGGCATTATTATGTGTGCCACAGGCCTACGGGGCATTATTATGTGTGCCACAGGCCTACGGGGCATTATTATGTGTGCCACAGGCCTACGGGGCATTATTATGTGTGCCACAGGCCTACGGGGCATTATTATGTGTGCCACAGGCCTACGGGGCATTATTATGTGTGCCACAGGCCTACGGGGCATTATTATGTGTGCCACAGACCTGCGGGGCATTATTATGTGTGCCATGGCAGTGTAGGACGATATGCCGCAGCCGCCCTCCTCCGCTAGGGTTGGCAGGTGTCCAGTATTATTACATAGCTGTTACATCGTAGATGAGGTTGAAAACAGACGTCCATCAAGTTCAACTTAAGCTAAATTTAGACGGCAGATACTTTATCCTATATCCGTACTTGCAGTATATTAATCCAGGGGAAACAAACACAAACCCCAGTGACACATCATCTAATGATATCTCATAAGGGGGAAAATACATTCCTTCCTGACTCCAAATATTGGCAATCAGATTACTCCCTGGATCAACGTCCTTCCCATGTTTACTTATTTGGTATATTCCTGTATACCTTTCCTTTCTAAAAAGATGTCCAACCTTTTTTTGAACAAATCTATTGCATCTGCCATCACAGTCTCCATGGGTAATGAATCCCACACTGTAACTGCCCTTACCTTTCCTTTGTTGCTGGTGAAATCTTTTTTCCTCCAACCTTAAGGGATGACACTGTCGTTTGTCGCTTGGGATGAATAGTTCTTTTGAAAGCTGCGTCTATTGTCCCCGAATATATTTGTATATAGTTATCATATCGCCTCTTTTCTAATGTATACAAATCTAATTTTGCTAGCCTTTCCTCAAATCATATTATCCATTCCCTTTATTAATTTGGTGGCTCTTCTCTGCACTCTCTCTAGTTCCATAATGTATTGTCTATGGAGTGGTGCCCAAACTTGTACTCCATATTCAAGGTGTGTTCTTACTAATGCTTTTTATAGGGGCATAATTATGGTTACTTCCCTTCCATCCATTGACCGTTTAATGCAAGATAAGATCTTGTTTGCCTTGGCAGCTACTGCATGACTTTGGGCACTATTGCTAAGCCTGCTGTCTACAAGCACTCCTAAAGGTTTCTCTTAATTGATCCCCATTTAATTTGTAATTTGCTGTTTATTTCTGGTTTTCCAAATGGATAACCATACATTTATCTGTATTAAACGGCATCTGTCATTTACCAGCCCACATTTCCAGTCTATCCAAGTCCTTCTGAAAGAAATTACATGCTGCTCTGATTCTACCTTACACAATTTAGTGTCATCAGCAAAGATGGAGACTTTGCTCTCGATGCCAACCTCAAGGTCATTAAAGCTGCAGTTCAGTCAATATCCTGCATGTGTGGTTTTTTTTAATAAATCAGTTCTGTAGTAAGAAAAAATACTTTTAGCATTTTCTGTTTTTAAAAAAACAACCTTGAAAGACCAATTTTCTTGTATTCTATTTTAACAAGCATTTGCTAAGGCACTGCCCCTTCATGTCCTGTCACAAGCCCTGGCACACCCCTTTGTCAGCCCTGCCCTCCCTCTAGCACATGTCAGTGCAGGAGTGATCATGAATATTCATGAGCTTCCACTGACAGACAAGCAGAATATAAACAGATCCCTTCACTAATTATGTCACCAAATTTCGCCGATCAATACATGGAGAACGAATTGACCTGCAGCTATACAGTTCTTTAGGTAATTAGAGATTGCCCACATGAAACTATTGAAGTAAAAAAATAAATAAAAATTAAAAAAAAGACTGAACTGCAGCTTTAATAAACAAGTTAAAAAGCAGGGGTCCCAGTACCAATCCCTGAGGTACTCTACTCAACTTTAGCCCAACGTGAAAAAGTTCCATGTACAACAACTCTCTGTTGTCTAGCCTTCAACCATTTTCAATTCACGTGCAAATATTGTTAATAGTTTGGCTATTACTGAACTTAACTCCTTAAGAACTCTTAGATGTATGCCATCGGGGCCAGGTGCCTTATTAACTTTAATTTTATCACAGCGCCTATGAACTTCTTCCTCAGTTAACCAATTGTTCATTAATATGGAGGTTGTGGCTTCCTCCTGCGGCACTACTATTGCGATCGATTCTTCCCTGGTAAAAACAGAGGCAAAGAATTTGTTTAATACCTCTGCTTGTTCCTTCTCTCCAATAATCTGCCTGCCCATCTCACACTGAAAGGGCCCTATATTTTCCTTTTCTCATTTTTTTGTTGGGTTGACCTTATTTTCTAATGCAATCCCTTTTATCATTATTCATTTTTGCTCATGTGATTGCCCTTTTGCAACTTTTGTTACATTCCTTATAAGTCTGATAAGATGCCCCCGTCCCTTCTCACTTTAAGAATGCCGTATTAGCTACTAATAGCGTAAAAACCTGTTTAGGCTTAAAAATATATCTGGTCTAACTCTACACTTGATACAAACAGCGCTGGAAATCAAACAGTAATCCAGTTGCAGTTGGATTAACTACAAGTACAAATAGCTCCGACTTGATGAATAACTATATAGATTATCAGAGATATCTCACCATCTACCCGGTCTCCAGTCCTACTCTATCAGAATATAGAATACTTAACGGTGAATCAATCAGTTGAAGTTGCATTAAAGTCAACACAATTACCTATTGGCTTATGTATTTCAATTTTATATGACTTAGGGAATCTGAGCGGTCTATTAGTTCCAATAATTTTTATTTAACACCCGTATCTGTTGATAAATGGCAGTGATACCACCATCTGACCCATCTCTAATTATTAATCGTGATTTTTGCTACGTGGGTTGCAAGTTGGCACACTTACATAGGGGGCAAAACCAGGGGTTCCGGATAATGTTCTGCTTTTTTTGCACCACTCACATTTTTCTCCAGCGTGCAAAATCTTCTTGCGAGTTTCGTCAAAAACCAAAATCCACGGTACAACTTGTCTTTTTTTAGACTCAAACCCAATACACAGGATCCCGGGTGTAGCTCTGTTTGATATAAACGTTACATTTGCTTTGCTATTATTCTGCTAATGTCTAGAATTTAGAACAGAATGTGTCTACTTCAGCAGTTTTGCTAATGATACTGCTGGTCATTTCAGTAGCACAGGGAACATTTCATGCATGGCAGGGTAACGGACAGCTAAATGCTTTATCTAATGAGCCATGGCGCTCATCTTCAAAGCTACTTTAGCACGGGAGTGTGTGTGTGGTGTGTGTGGTGTGTAAAAACAAAAATGACCAATGTTAACACTTTATTGTTGTAAAAAGAACTATTTACTATGCAGACTACGAACTAAACTTGTACATTTTAAGTGTTTATTACTTTCAAACTTGTAATTACCATGCTGATGAATAAAGCCATGCAAAGGGGTATTTTAAAGGAGGGTAACTTGTTGTTGTTCATGTTCTGATTATATCGTAAGATTTTGAAGGGGGGGACAAAAAAAATATATATAACTATGCATATATAATCACAACTGAAATATATTATGTAAGCAGATGTGTGTCTTTCCATGCGTATACAACGTTCTCCCATCGGCCCCTTTAATATGGCAAGAAACAGGATAACATGCAGTTAACAATGGATTCGGTTCATGGAAGTTTATGCATATTTCACTGTGCATTAACCAGCTTCTCAACATACTGAATATATTGAACCAATCAATGTTTAATTACATAAGTATATGGCATTGGCACTACAATGTTGAGGTGTTTTGGAGACTTCCAACAAACACTTGTGCACAGTCATAGGATACGACACGGCTTAAAAGACTGGCTAGCAACAAACTGGAAGTAACATCACAGCGCACTTCCATTAGAAACAACCAATGGAGGGTACCATTATACAGGTGGGACGTGGCAACATCTCATGCATTTCCTGCTACGTACTGCCCTCGCTCCGGTTACGAAACCCCTGCTCCTCCTGTATGATCATGGCTGTTTATTATAAAGGAATAGCACATTGAACACATCTAGCAGGTTCTTACTGTGCCTTTGAAGAGTGAGCCTGTGGTGTTCAGTAGACAATGTTCCATCCAATAGCAAACATTTCTGGGCCCAGATTCACCAAGCTTGCGCTAAGCCTTCTCCTCCTCCTCCGTTGAGGAATGGAGCCACTCGTGCGAGTGGGTTTTTTGGTGTGCGACAAGGTGCGAGCTGTGAGTAAAGCTTTTGCCGCATTCGAGGCAGCCGTACGGCTTCTCCCCGGAGTGCGCTCGCTGGTGTATGACCAGGTTGGAGCGGTGCGTGAAGCTTTTGCCGCATTCCGTGCAGACGTAGGGTCTCTCTCCCGTGTGAACTCGCTGGTGCGTCACAAGATTCGAGCTGATGCTGAAACTCTTCCCACAGTCTATACAACTATATGGCCTCTCTCCGGTGTGGACTCTCTGATGTGTCACCGCATTGGAGCTGGTGCTAAAGCTCTTACCACATTCTGTGCACACGTATGGTTTTAACCCCGTATGGACTCGAAGGTGCGCGACAAGATTAGATCTCTGCGTAAACTTTTTGTCGCACACAACACACGCGAACGGCTTTTCTTGCATGTGGGATCTGTCATGAGCTTTATAAATGGGTTTTTCTTCTACGTTTTCCTCAGCTGCCTTGCACCTAAACTCTGGTACCTCTAGGTTCTGGTGCATCCTTAATGCCGTTTGGCTACCTTTGCTGATTGTTTTAATGTATTTTGCCCCCTTGTGCTCTACTTGATGATTGACATGGGTGGTGCCGGCACTGTCTGTTACATATGATTTGGTCCCAGTGGACGAGGTTCTTGCCGAGTTTCTCAGTTTCCTCCCTGGTTTAGTCGCGTTCCTGCAGTTCCCTCCCAGCTCACTGTGGGAAGCAGTATCGCAGTCGTCCATCGTGCCGTCTGATGGAATTCAAAATTGATGGATTCTTATGCTATAAAGAATAAGAAAACAGGATTTATCCACAGCGTAATGATTACTACTTAAGCACATTCCAGTATTTTGTTGTAATTTATTAGTAGACTGTTTTTTTTTTTTTTTTACATGTATCGTCTTGGCTGAAAATATAAATAAAAAAAAGTTTTTCTATGACGCCAAATAATTATTGAACAGAACACGGTACCCATGCTGGAAACATTACTGTAGATGACCATATCCAGTTGTCATTCCACTCACCTTGACAAAGAGTGTCACCCTGCCGAAACGTTGGAATTTTGGCTTAAATAAATTGTTGCGATTAAGTCCGTGCCCCGGCTTCTTCTGGAGCACCTGTTACCTATTCTGGGACCTGTGGGTGCCCAGTGTCTTACAGTGCCCCGGCAGCTAAGTACCCACTTCAAACCCTTAAATTGCATGCCTGCATCACGTCACTAAATCAGTAGTCCTCACAATGACTTACGATCATAGTGGATGCATTAAAGATACACATTAAATGGGGAAAATGTAGATGTAAGTCGCCAGTTTATTCTTGCATCCCAACTGCATAACCTTACATGTATCTGTATTAAACCTCATCTGCCGTTTACCTGCCCACGTTTCCAGTCTCTCCAAGTCCTTCTGGGAGAGCAATTACATCCTGCTCTGATTCTACTACCTTACACAATTTAGTATCATCAGCAAAGATGGAGACTTTGCTCTCGATGCCAACCTCAAGGTCATTAATAAACAAGTTAAAAAGCAGGGGTCCCAGTACCGATCTCTGAGGTACTCCCCTCACAACTTTACTGCATTACCCTGGTCTCAATTCCTACTTACCTCCTCAAAGAAACTAATAAGTGCACGGTGTTTGGCTCTCAGCATGGGGTTACCTTGACTCAGGCGGCTGGGCGATGATGTAGCAAAGATGAAAAATACTGGGCGCCAGGAACTGTTGTAGTACAACTGTCTTTTATTCGTGTCCCTAGACACGGGGACCGCTCACAGGCACGTGACAACGTTGTACTAGTTTTATAACAGACATACATCAATATGGGGCTTACATTGGTGTACACTCTTTAACACTCAAATGACGTTACGTTGACTTGGATGCTTTACTTGTGTGGGAGCCGGCCCCCCTTTGTTGCTTCGAGATCATCATTGGTATTACCCCAGTTACTAAAACCAGAGACATAACATAAAACACAGACAAAGCTCAGTTTTTAGCACATCTAGTGAGACTCATACACGGTACAGTGCCTAAATATATATGGATAAATATCTAATAAGTAAATGGTCATTCTTCCTGTTATTAAACAGGTTATTAAGAATTTATATTAGCGTTAGGGACCCCTGATATGTGGTCTGCCTTGGCGTTGGCTCAGGGGCTTACAACAATTTTGGCCAAAAATGTCAAACTAAAAGACCATTTACTTATTAGATATTTATCCATATATATTTAGGCACTGTACCGTGTATGAGTCTCACTAGATGTGCTAAAAACTGAGCTTTGTCTGTGTTTTATGTTATGTCTCTGGTTTTAATGCATATTGCCATGCTCAGTAGCACTCCTCTGACACTCATATGCTTATATATATGTTGTGGGTATTTTGGGGGTTTAATAGGAGCTTGTTTGGTGTCCAGTATGTATTACCCCAGTTACACTAGGCCTACACGGGAATCCTTTGGCCTGTTTGGGACCTGCCACTTCCATACACACAGACAGGAATATTAATGCGGATCCGCGGTTAGAGCCGATCCGCCGACACCCGGGAGCCCTCTTTCCTGAGGCCCTCTGTGGCGTGGCTTTTCCCATCTTTTAGATATGTTGGACTCCATTAGCCTTCTTCGTACATCCCAACTTAAAACGGCATTGACCCCATCTACAACATAATAAACCAGGGAAACCTGGTCTGTGCTATTACTTTATGAACATCCCAATGTACTCTCCCCATAGCTCCTCTCCTCTTGTCCTCTGGGAACCTCACCTCCAGACCCTTCCCCCTATCTTTTATATACCTTCTGACATCACTATCCCCATGGCAACACAGGGTGGGGCTCAACGCACACTATCAACTCTTCACAGCAACTTGATACCCCCATCGAGTCACTAGGTTAGTTTTGCATGACCTATCCTTCATGTGGAACACGGGGAAGCTACTTGAAGGTTTAGTACTGGATAATATTCAGGAATACCTAATGGAAAACAAAAAATTGTCAGTCAGCATGGATTTATTACGGACTAGCTGAGAGACCCGGCGTTGCCCGGGATGTAATGTTCCCGTTCCTCTCTCTCCTCCCCCCTCTCTCTGTTTGTCCCCCATTCACATCAATCCAGTCCCCCCCCTCCCTCCCTCCTTTACAGCTTCATGTAGCGTGTGTGCGTCAGTCACTGTGTGTTTGCTCGCGCGTCAGTGAGTCTGAGGCAGAAACACAAACACACACAGACTGACTGACGCACACACAGTCAGTGTGTGCCTCAGTCAGTGTGTGCGTGCGTCAGTCAGGCTTTGTGTGCGCGTCAGTCAGTGTGTGCGTGCGTGCGGCAGTCAGTCAGTGTGTGCGCGCGGGGCGTCAAAGGCAGGGGGGGGGCGTCAAAGGGAGGGGGGGGGGCGTCAAAGGGAGGGGGGGGGGCGTCAAAGGGAGGGGGGGGGGCGTCAAAGGGAGGGGGGGGGGGCGTCAAAGGGAGGGGGGGGGCGTCAAAGGGAGGGGGGGGGGCGTCAAAGGGAGGGGGGGGGGCGTCAAAGGGAGGGGGGGGGGCGTCAAAGGGAGGGGGGGGGGGCGTCAAAGGGAGAGCGTCAAAGGGAGGGGGGGGGCGTCAAAGGGAGGGGGGGCGTCAAAGGGAGGGGGGGGGGGGCGTCAAAGGGAGGGGGGGGGGGGGCGTCAAAGGGAGGGGGGGGGGGGCGTCAAAGGGAGGGGGGGGGGGGCGTCAAAGGGAGGGGGGGGGGGCGTCAAAGGGAGGGGGGGGGGCGTCAAAGGGAGGGGGGGGGGCGTCAAAGGGAGGGGGGGGGGCGTCAAAGGGAGGGGGGGGGGCGTCAAAGGGAGGGGGGGGGGGCGTCAAAGGGAGGGGGGGGGGCGTCAAAGGGAGGGGGGGGGGCGTCAAAGGGAGGGGGGGGGCGTCAAAGGGGGGGGGGGGGGCGTCAAAGGGAGGGGGGGGGCGTCAAAGGGAGAGGGGGGGGCGTCAAAGGGAGAGGGGGGGGCGTCAAAGGGAGAGGGGGGGGCGTCAAAGGGAGAGGGGGGGGGCGTCAAAGGGAGAGGGGGGGGGCGTCAAAGGGAGAGGGGGGGGGCGTCAAAGGGAGGGGGGGGGGGCGTCAAAGGGAGGGGGGGGGGGCGTCAAAGGGAGAGGGGGGGGGCGTCAAAGGGAGAGGGGGGGGGGCGTCAAAGGGAGAGGGGGGGGGCGTCAAAGGGAGAGGGGGGGGGCGTCAAAGGGAGAGGGGGGGGGCGTCAAAGGGAGAGGGGGGGGGCGTCAAAGGGAGAGGGGGGGGGCGTCAAAGGGAGAGGGGGGGGGCGTCAAAGGGAGAGGGGGGGGCGTCAAAGGGAGAGCGTCAAAGGGAGGGGGGGGGGGCGTCAAAGGGAGGGGGGGGGGCGTCAAAGGGAGGGGGGGGGGCGTCAAAGGGAGGGGGGGGGGCGTCAAAGGGAGGGGGGGGGGCGTCAAAGGGAGGGGGGGGGGCGTCAAAGGGAGGGGGGGGGGCGTCAAAGGGAGGGGGGGGGCGCCTCAAAGCCATGGATTCCTCCCCCTGCATTTCCTGCAGTGGACAGGAGGGGGGGGGGGCAGTGGACAGGAGGGGGGGGGGGCAGTGGACAGGAGGGGGGGGGGCAGTGGACAGGAGGGGGGGGGGGCAGTGGACAGGAGGGGGGGGGGGCAGTGGACAGGAGGGGGGGGCAGTGGACAGGAGGGGGGGGCAGTGGACAGGAGGGGGGGGCAGTGGACAGGAGGGGGGGGCAGTGGACAGGAGGGGGGGGCAGTGGACAGGAGGGGGGGGCAGTGGACAGGAGAGGGGGGGGCAGTGGACAGGAGGGAGGGGGCAGTGGACAGGGGGGGGGGCAGTGGACAGGAGGGGGGGGGCAGTGGACAGGAGGGTGGACAGGAGGGGGGGCAGTGGACAGGAGGGGGGACAGGATGGGGGACAGGAGGGGGGACGCAGTGGACAGGAGGGGGGACGCAGTGGACAGGAGGGGGGACGCAGTGGACAGGAGGGGGGACGCAGTGGACAGGAGGGGGGGGCAGTGGATAGGAGGGGGGGGCAGTGGACAGTGACACACACACACACACACACACACACACACACACACACACACACACACCTCAGTTGATGCGCCCTTTCTCAGTTCCGTTTGGCGCCGGAGGTGGGGAGCGACACCTACCTGTACTTCCGGGCGCCGCCACCGTCTGACTCGGCGCCGCGAGGGAGGAAGGGGGTCCGCCATCTTACGCGCCGCGTGGCAGCTGCGGGAAGCGAGGTGATTTGGAGCGGGGAGGGGGGAGGGGTGATTTGGAGCGGGGAGGGGGGAGGGGTGATTTGGAGCGGGGAGGGGGGAGGGGTGATTTGGAGCGGGGAGAGGTGATTTGGAGCGGGGAGAGGTGATGCCGCTGGGGAGGGGGAAGAGGTGATGCCGCTGGGGAGGGGGAAGAGGTGATGCCGCTGGGGAGGGGGAAGAGGTGATGCCGCTGGGGAGGGGGAAGAGGTGATGCCGCTGGGGAGGGGGAAGAGGTGATGCCGCTGGGGAGGGGGAAGAGGTGATGCCGCTGGGGAGGGGGAAGAGGTGATGCCGCTGGGGAGGGGGAAGAGGTGATGCCGCTGGGGAGGGGGAAAAGGTGATTTGGAGAGGGGAGAGAGGGGTGTGTGTGTGTGTGTGTGTGTGTGTGTGTGTGTGTGTGTTTTTTTTTTTTTTTTGGACCTTTGGCCCGTCACTCCGCCTCAGGCCAATGAGAGGTGTGGGGGGCGGGCCAAGGGGGTGGTGTGAGTGTGTGAGGCCAATGAGAGGTGTGCGGGGGCGGGCGGGCCAAGGGACCAATGAGATTGCCGCTAGGGACACCGGACATCCAGCAGGCAGGCATGCATGCAGGCAGGCAGGCAGGCAAACATACAGTGCTTTCACTAATATAGTATAAGATAGGTCATGCCAAACTAATAACCTCGTTAATTTCTTTGAGGAGGCAAGGTAATGCAGTTGAGGTGGTCTACTTAGATTTTGTAAAGGCTTTTGATACGGTTCCACACAAGAAGTTGGTGTACAAAATAAAGCAAATTACTTGGTAAAAATATTTGCACCCGGATTGAAAACTGGTTGAAGAATAGACAGAGATAAATTGAACTTTTTCAGGTTGGGCTAAAATTGTGAGTGGAGTACCTCAGGGATCGGTACTGGGACCCCTGCTTTTTAACTTGTTTATTAATGACCTTGAGGTTGGCATAGTGTCCATCTTTGACACTAAATTGTATAAGGTAGTAGTATCAAAGCAGGATGTAATTTCTCTCCAGAAGGACTTGGAGACTGGAAACTTGGGCAGGTAAATGGCAGATGAGGTTTAATACAGATAAATGTAAAGTTATGCATTTGGGAAGCAAGAATAAACAGGCTACTTACAAATTAAATGGGGGATAAATTAGGAGAATCCTTGATGGAGAAGGTTTTAGTAGTGCTTGTGCAGTAGCTGCAAAAGGCAAACAAGATCTTATCTTGCATTAAACGGGCAATGGATGGAAGGGAAGTAAACATAATTATGCCCCTTTACAAAGCATTAGTAAGACCACACCTTGAATATGGAGTACAATTTTTGGGCACCACTCCTTAGAAAATACATTATGGAACTAGAAAGAGTGCAGAGAAGAGCCACCAAATTAATAAAGGGAATGGATAATCTGATTTATGAGAGGCTAGCTAAATTAGATTTGTTTACATTCATTAGAAAAGAGGCGTCTAAGAGGGGATATAATAACTATATAAAAATATATTCGAGGACAACAGAAGGAGCTTTCAAAAGAACTATTCATCCCAAGGACAGTACAAAGGACTCTGGGCCATCCCTTAAGGTTGGAGGAAAAGAGATTTCACCAGCAACAAAGGAAAGGGTTCTTTACAGTAAGGGCAGTTACAGTGTGGGTCATTACCCATGGAGACTGATGGCAGATACAATAGATATGTTCAAAAATAGGTTGAACATCTTTTTAGAAAGGAAAGGTATACAGGGATATACCAAATAAGTAAACATGGGAAGGATGCTAATCCAGGCAGTAATCCGATTGCCAATATTTGGAGTCAGGAAGGAATTTATTTTTCCCCTTATCAGATGATATTTCACTGGCATTTTTGGTTTGCCTTCCTCTGGATTAATAATATACTGTAAGTACAGATATACTTTATCCTATATGTCATCTAAATGTAGCATAGGTTGAACTTGATGCATGTATGTTTTTTTTTCCTACCTCATCTACTATGTAATTTTGTTTTATTCATTAGGTATTCCTGAATATTATCCCATACTAAACCTTAAAGTAGCTTCTCCACTATTAAATGTCAGGCTTACAGGTATGTAATTCCCTGGCTGTGATCTAGCTCACTTTAATACAAGCACCAAGTCTGCTTTATTCCAATCTTGTGGTACTGTGCCTGTGGAAATGGAGTCTATGAATATTAAAATGTAATTGTTTGGCTATTACTTAACTTTGCTCATTAAGAACTCTTGGATGTATGCCATCGGGGGCCAGGTGCCTTATTTACTTTAATTTTATGAAGCCGCCTATGCACCTCTTCCTCAGTTACCCAATTGTTCGTTAATACAGAGGTTGTGGCACTATTTTTGCAATTGATTCTTCCCTGGTAAACCCAGAGGCAAAGAATGTGTTTAATATCTCTGCTTTTTCCTTATCTCCAATAATCTGCCTACCCATCTCACACTGAAAGGGTCCTATATTTTCTTTTCTCATTTTTTGTTATTAAGGTACTTAAAGAACTTTTTAGGGTTCATCTTCCTTTCTATTGCAATCCTTTTTTCATTATCCATTTTTGCTAATTTAATTGCCCTTTTGCAACTTTTGTTACATTCCTTATCATTCTGATACGATGCCTCCGTCCCTTCTGACTTAAAGAATCTAAACGCCTTCCTCTTCTTGTCCATTTCCTCCCCTACCTGTTTATTTAGCCACTGTGGTTTAGAACAGTTTTTTATATTTACGACCCAAGGGTATACACGGATAGGTGTGCTTCTCTGACGATGTTTTAAGCCGCAATAACGAGATGCTCCTTAGCAGGAGTGGAACAGCTGTCGGGTACGTCCTTATTTGCGATGTTGTGAACGCTCTTAGAGTGAGATTAAGCTGGGGATATTACAGTGATTAATGAATGACAGGCAGAGCTGGCTGGGAATGTCAGTGATTCTAAGCAGACTAGAACTGGATAGCAGCCACTAGGTTTTATTAACTTCCTTCTGCAGCCGCATTTATTGCAGCCGCAGTGATGATATGGAGCTGGCTATGCTGTGCGTACGGTGTTAACCTTCTGCGACTTGTTCTAACCCATGATTAATGTGCTCTCTCTAGGGTCTCTCAGTGCGAGAGAGTCATTTAGAGCACTGACTGCAGACAACAGTTACCTTGTTCCATGAACTCCTTATGCACTGCAGTCCTATCACACTGAGCTGGCTATGTAGTGTTTGTCCCACTCTAGCCTGCTTTTACTCACATGATTGTTCCTAACCCCCACAGGGACTATACCTTCCATGGGGTTTGCAGCACCAGACACATTAACCCTATCCAAATGGAGGGATCGTTCTCACTGTACACTACCCCGGACTCCCACGTATTTTAGTGGGAATTATTTTAAGCTCCTTGTTTTGGTGATATAGGGTTTTACTTTATATAATTAAATGCCAAGTTTTATTTAAGTGAATTTCGTTGAGGAGTATCGCCCTTTTCACATTGATACCATATTCACCGCTTTGCACCCACTATACAAATCACCACAGTATTTCTTGAGTATTTACACCAACACTGCAGGTCAGATTCTAGCAGCCTAGTTGAGCAACCCCCCCTCTTTGTTTTTGTACTGCCCATTTATCTTACACATTTTCCCCCTACACAACATATCATCCCATTTTATTCCTTGTAGATTATTCCGCAGTTTATGAAAAGTTGCCTTTCTAAACTCAAGTCTTGGTTGAACCCAGGTGATGTGGTTTTTGATAATTTATCGCTTCTACATTCTTTGATGATATTAACAAAATCTAGTAATGCCCCCTCCCCTGGTTGGTTCCTCAATAAACTTGGGTCATATAATAGTCTTAGCACCCCCAAAAACTTGTTTCCTTCAGTTGTAACGCTAATCTCATTGCTCCAGTCTATGTCTGGATAATTAAAATCACCCATTATGCAAACATGACCCAGTTTTGATGCCTTCTCCATTTGCAACAGTATGTTGGCTTCCTCAATGCCAGATATTTCGTGGTTTATAGCATATCGCTACAAACATTTTCTATGTACTTCCTTTTTCTTTTTGTACCTCTACTGCTAATTTCTATCCACAAGATCTCTACTTTGTCATCACTCTCCATAAAACAGCTTCCCTTATAATAGGTTTTAAATCTAGTTTAACATAAACATACTCCACCACCTCTATTTGCTCGATCCCTCTGAAAAAAGGGAATAAACCTGTAATTTAACTGCCCAGTCATTCATGAGTTTCATCCCACCATGTTTCAGTAATGCCTGGAATATCATAATGCTCTTAATAAATAGATATTAATTCAAGCGCCCCCATCTTATCTGCCAGGCTTCTTGCATTAGGAAGCATTTATGTTTTTTTTCTGGCTGTACTATTTTAGCTGCATCAATTGGATTTAGTCTTTAGATGTTTAGTATTACAGGCATACCCCGCATTAACGTACGCAATGGGACCGGAGCATGTATGTAAAGCGAAAATGTACTTAAAGTGAAACACTCCCTTTTTCCCCACTTATCGATGCATGTACTGTACGGCAATCATCATATACGTGAATAACTGATGTAAATAACGCATTTGTAACAGGCTCTATAGTCTCCCCGCTTGTGCACAGCTTCGGTGCAGGTAGGGAGTTCAACTTTGCTGTTCAGGAAGTGCTGACAGGCGCATGCGTGAGCTGGCGTTTGACTATTGGGCGATATGTACTTACTCGCGAGTGTACTTAAAGTGAGTGTCCTTAAAGCGGGGTATGCCTGTATCTATATTTAATATGTCTCCCTGCTTGCCAAAGTCCCACTTGCCCCCCTTCTTACCCCCATGACCCCTTGCCATTTCCAAATTCCCATCTATTCTGTGTAGTTCCTTACGTTTCTCCCCCTCCATCAGTTTAAAAATCTCCTCTAAACCTAGCACAGACGATCCCTCTTCATTGAGGTGCAATCCGTCCCTACCATAAAAGATAGCACCTCTCAGAAAAGGAGTCCCAGTGCTCTAAAAACCCCAAACCCTCTTTCCTACACCCCTTTCTTAGCCATGCATTAACCGCCCTAATCTCCTACTGCCTTCCTGCGGTAGCGCATGGCACTGGTAGTATTTTAGAAAATACTGCCTTGGAGGTCCATGCCTTAAGCTTGCGGCCTAGCACCCTGAAATCATTTTTTTGGACTCTAACTTTCTCCAACGTTGTCATTGGTGCCAATGTGTACCAAGGCCACCATGCCAGTCCTAGTCCCTCCCAACATATTTACAATGTGCCAAATCTGAGCCCCCGTGAGACATCAAAGATGTTCGGTGCATGCGGCCATGGCAATAGATTGCCCACTCTACCCTCAATGGAGTCACTTACTACCACAGCCGTTGTTCAGAGTATTCCGAGTACCCCATGTGCTGGAGGAACTATTCCCCCTGGCTGCTAGAGGAACCAGTCTCCCCCAGCCTCTCCCTTCCAATCTGGCAAATCCATTGGGTTGGGACAGCTCGGAACTGGCCTGCCTCTTCCTCTTCCACCGGTTACCCAGATACCTACCTCTTCCTGGTCCGCTCTTACAGCTCCACCCTCTGCACCCCAGGCCTGCTCAGTGAGCACTAAACGCCTTTCAAGATTGCCAATGTCCCTCAATATTGCAAGTTGCCTCTTCAGATCAGCAATTGGAGACTCCAAAGAGACCACCCGCTCACACATCCAGGAAGCATACGGCTGTGGGAACAGCTGCTCCAAGTGCACACAGATGTGGCAAGATATGCATCGAGTGGCATTCTCAACCCTGCATATTGTTGCACTATAGAGTAGAACGTACTAACAAATCACTGTACTTCAATATACTGTACCTGGTTCCCCACCTTCCTTGTTCCAACGCCTTCTTGTGCCAACTCCACACTTAATACACACCTGCAATTCAGACACAGTTTAGCACACGCTTCGATAGAAGCCTCTGTTTTAAAGACAGGCACACACCAATCAGGTGTGTTAGGCAAGCAAGTAACTAAACCACACCCACTGCAGGCTCAAACAGGCAGGAGGAAAAAATACTCAATTCCCACACAATTAAAAATAAATTCACCCATTGTACACGCCCCAAGCCTCAATCATTGCTGCTAGTGTACACAGCACTTCCCTTCTTCTAACTCCACACTTAATACACAGCTGCACGTGAAACACAACTGCACTTTCAGTCGCACAGCTCAGCACACACAACTTTGATAGAGAAGTGCATCTATGTAGCAGACTTGGCAATAGTGCTCAATGTCAGTCAGGTAGTAGCAAAGAAAGGGCCAGATCCAGGTGTTTTCCCCCCTTGAGCTCAACGCAAATCTACAAAGCTAATTATATGCAAAAAAAAAATAACGTCCGTTGTATATCTCATTAGCAGAGGCGTAACTATGTTACGGTACACGTTCATTATTGGAAATGCTATATTAGTTGATAAAAATTGAATATTTGAAATATTAATATATTTTTACAAATATAATGTTTGTTTTTTTTAGGACAGGATTAAAGATAGATGTCTTCCTTACCTTTGTTGTAGTTCATGGAGTTATTCTGAGAGACTAGACTGGATGAGGAACACCGAAAGATCTTGGGCTGGTTGGAACAGGAGCTGTTGGAGATAATCTGATGGTCAAAATCCATTACATAGAATAATTAGTACACGGGGTAAAGAGATTGGGACAAACGCCAAGTCATTTTCATTCAAATTGCAATATGGAGACAGTTACTGTCAAGATATGGGACGATAGCTCTATTTTGGATAAACAATACGAAATGTGGCTATTTTGAAAGTGGAGGAATATTTTAATAAAGTTATACAGATGGAGACGCCCACCTTTCGTTGCAAACAGCATGTACCTGGTTGGGTGACAAAGCATTGCAGCAGCCGCGAAATTCAAACGGTATACAATGCAAATGGGACACCCATCCCAGAACCCCCCACTATTTACATATCAACGTTTCAGTGTAAGCATACACCTTCATCAGGACTAGATCAATAATTCAATAAAAAAAAAAAACATTCAATTATACTGTATTTCTGTTACACATCAATTGCACTACGAGATCACAGAAGCTACACCTGGAATACAAAATACGCACACACGCACGTGCCAAAGTACCAAGCACTTTAATAAAGTCTTCCGTTGCTTAAAGATTTTGATCACCAACTGCATGAAACAATGCGGTCCTCAAAATGGTTTAAGAGATTAGATCAAAACATTCCAGTTCTAGAGCGTTTTTTCTAGTGAGAATTGTAGAGGGAAAAGGAATCCTTTCATCTTTGATTTTAGGGTGACGCAGCTGTCCTCAATTGTGGGTAAAAGGCAAATAGTGGGTGTAACAGGATTTGTCATGTCATACAGTAATTAATATACAAAAGGGCAACACAGTAATGGAACGGAGATCTACAATTCTGGATTCCTAAAAAGGTTGTCACATTTGATCCATCTACAGTATAATGTTCCCTTAACATAGTGGTTTATATATTGTATAAACATTTATATGAATTAGCGCCTTATAAATTCTCGCTCCAGTTTCTTGTTATGAACCCCAAAAGCAGAAAGTCCCATCTCCAAAAACGTGTGTTATTATTGTGAGTTACTTGAAGACAAAAACCTACTCGGGTTAATTCTATGGGAGCAATAATAACATTTGTATGTGGTGCTTAAAAATCACATAATAACATAGAAAAAGGAGGTATAAATAGCACTTAAGCATTTCCAATTTTTCAGACCAAAAAATAAATAAATGTAAATTCTAATAAATTATACTCAAACAATTCACCAAGAAATTAATTTTTCCGCGAGTATAAGTTACAACTTCATAGAAGATATCTAAATAATAAATATATACAAAAAAAATGTGCAATACTGGCAAAAAGTGCAATATATAAAACTTGTTAGCATAATCCTTGTAGAGATTACACATGGTAACATTAGTTTACTGCAAACTGTGCACAGCGAGTTAATGATTTATCCATGGATGGATGTTAGGGAAGGATTGCAGATGAATGTATCCTATGGCACCCATAATGGTGTCAATTTTACACCTTCTGGAAGGGATAAGGTCACTGCAACGTACCAAGGGGCCTAATGTAAAACCCTCTCCAGACATACACTGCGTCTTCAGTTCTTGGTCTCTTGCTCAGTTAGTGGTGGAGGATGAACAGACTCTAGCAAGACACTGAGAAGTTGGGGGCAGAAGGCATGATGGAGAGCGATGGAGGAGGTAGATAATGATGCTAAAGATAAAGGAGTGTGGTGTTAGCGAGGGTGGTACACAAACGGCAAAAGCAGAGGAGGGAAGTGACTGATGGTGGAAGAGGCAATGAGGATTTGACCACTGGTGCTAGAATATCAGATAGTGGTGCAGGTGGTAGCAGCAGTGAATTGGGTGATGATGATGATCATGATAGTCAATCACTCTGAGCAGCAGGCAGCTGTGTCCACCACAACCAGTCTGGCACTAGTGCTCATCATATTAGCAGAACACTAGTCCGCTTTTCAGACATGCTATACTGTATATCCTATATTGTAAAGAAAAAGCCCTCATTGCCCCTTAGTTACATACAAGCCATGCTGCTGCCTGAGCTGCCATCACCGCCCACTAGGCGGTAGTACCCCACCACCATCAGTGGCAGTCACCAATGGCACCATTTTATATTTTAGTGCTTGAGAGGCTCTATAGGGAACACAAAAATCAGGGAATGACTACCTCATTCGGTTTACCAAAGTCTTGGCAGGAAGGTTCTCTAAAGCGCAAACTCGATCGATGAAATCAAGAGACATTGTGACTGCATAAGAATCAATGAATAATACTACTAATGTGGTTGAGAAATCTTAATATATAAAATCGAAAGGTTGGTACTAGCTGCGGTGAATCTGATTGGTCCTCAGCCTCTGGCCAAAGATTGGTGGCTCTATGACGTCACCCGGCTCTATGATGTCACCCGGCTCCCTCTCCCTCCCCCCCACCGGCTCCCGGACGGAGGGGAAGCGCGGCGCAGCCCTCCTGCCCCAGCCGCTAACGCTCACTTCCCTCCCGCCCCGGCGGGGGGACAGGCAGTGGGCAGGCAGCCTCCGGAAGACCCCCTTCCTCCTGCAGCTGCCCCTGGTAAGATGGCTGCGCACAGCGGACAGGCGGGGGGTGGTATTCAGTCAGGAAAGAGAGGGGGGGAGAGTTAGCAGGAGAGGGGGGGAGAGGGAGTCAGGAGAGAGGGGGGGGAGAGGGAGTCAGGAGAGAGGGGGAGGAGAGGGAGTCAGGAGAGAGGGGGGGGAGAGGGAGTCGGGAGAGAGGGAGTCAGGAGAGAGGGGGAGGAGAGGGAGTCAGGAGAGAGGGGGAGGAGAGGGAGTCAGGAGAGAGGGGGGAGGAGAGGGAGTCAGGAGAGAGGGGGGAGGAGAGGGAGTCAGGAGAGAGGGGGGAGGAGAGGGAGTCAGGAGAGGGGGGGAGAGAGGGTGGGAGAGAGAGGGAGTCAGGAGAGAGGGGGGAGGAGAGAGAGGGAGTCAGGAGAGGGAGTCAGGAGAGAGGGGGGGGGGAGAGAGGGAGTCAGGAGAGAGGGGGGGAGAGAGGGAGTCAGGAGAGAGTGGGGGGGGGGGGAGAGAGGGAGTCAGGAGAGAGGGGGGGGGAAGTCAGGAGAGAAGGGGGGAAGCCTGAACAGCTGTGAAGAGGGGGGGGGAAGGGAGTTGAGAGGGAGGATGGGGGAGGCAGAACATTACATCACGGGCAAGGCCGGGTATATCAGCTAGTACTTCACTATATTACTGTTTTGTTCTGCCTTTTGGGGAGGGGTCTTCCGCTCATTGCGATCTTGATAGAGTATACACTTTGTACAATAGTTGTAGTTGTCGTTGCGGTGGGGGTCTCTTGCCCCAGGCACTCTCACCTCCACTGAATAGGCACTGTGCTAAATTATGGCCAGGAGTAACGCTTCAATGGTCTCCCACTCTCAGGCCTCGTCTGTCCACATGTTCTCCCACTCTCAGGCCTCGTCTGTCCACATGTTCTCCCACTCTCAGGCCTCGTCTGTCCACATGTTCTCCCACTCTCAGGCCTCGTCTGTCCACATGTTCTCCCACTCTCAGGCCTCGTCTGTCCACATGTTCTCCGTGCTGTAATGGTAGCACTACTGGTGGTGATGTGGAACGTGGAGATGGCACTGATTGAAGACAATTGCCTGCCTGAGCAATCCTTGTCCGATGACTTCTCCAAGCTCTGGTGGTGGCTCTCCTAGGTGGTGGGGACGGTGGAGGTGCAATAGTGACAAAAGTTGGCGACTTCCTTCCCCCTACGAGTGGATTGCTCCTAAACCCTGCACAGTTTGCTGGGTTGACAAATTAAAATATTTTATAGACAGGATGAGGGGGACATCTTACAGTGAGGGAAGTGGTTTACCCTCATGAAACGGTGTCCTGTCTACTATCCTCCTCATCGCCACCACCAGAGCTATGAATACTACTACGCCCCTCGGTTGCGGCCTGACCCTTCCTTTCCTCCACAGCTCCTATCTGTACCCTTCTCCTCCTTAACTGGCACAATAGCAGAGGTAGCAAGAATACAACCAGTGCCACCATACGGAGGCCCTTCCAGCATGGTGCACACCACCTCACTCGTGTAGCTGGCACTCAAGACACTGGCTTGAACAACACATTTGGAGGGGGGAACCAGTGCCAGCAGCCCACCCTCCAATATCAGTCAATATACAGTACTGCGAAATGAAAGGACGGAGTAATTTGCTGCGTTGTGGTGGATTTAAGGGCAAGAGTGGGAAAGTATCCTCTCCCACCCTCTCCTGCTACTCACATGGTGACACTCCTGGTGCAACCACCACTAATAGTAGGAGGTGGTGGTGATAGCTTGGCAGGACCACCCAACTTTAAACTGGGGTGCCAGAGAGCCCAGACTTTCAAAGCCTTCCTGCCCCCCCCCCCCCCCCATCTCCTCAATAAAAAGAAAAGGGGGAAAAAAAAAAAACTATGTAGACTTTTTCTTCTAATTTTTAGATTTTTCGGAATAGAAAAACCGGTTAATATTTTTTCCACACAAAATAATGGTTTCAGCCCTTTGGATGTCCCATGACATAACTACCCCGTCATGGCGTCTGGCACGCCAGGGCCCCTCCCCCCCCCCATGACGTAGTAGTTACATCATACGCCATTTGCACGTTTTCATGGGGAGGTTGCGTTCTGCGCTCAAATCTTATCTGCCCGGCTGACTAGTAGCTAGTAGTAGATTATTAGGATTTAGAGTGCTGGTTAGGGCAAGAGAGACTAAACGGGTCTTTTATTTATCCGGCTGCTGGTTACACAAGGCTGAACACCCAGTCTCTACTTTTATCTTAATATATAAAATCGAAAGGTTGGTACTAGCTGCGGTGAATCTGATTGGTCCTCAGCCTCTGGCCAATCAGATTGGTGGCTCTATGACGTCACTCTCTCTCTCCCCCCCACCGGCTCCCGGACGGAGGGGAAGCGCGGCACGGCCCTCCTGCCCCAGCCGCCAACGCTCACTTCCCTCTCTCCCCGGCGGGGGGACCCCCTTCCTCCTGCAGCTGCCCCCGGTAAGTTGGCGGCGCACAGCGGACAGGCGGGGGGTGGTATTCAGTAAGGAGAGAGGGGGGGGGAGTTAGTCAGGAGAGAGGGTGGGGGAGAGAGTCAAGAGAGAGGGGGGGAAGCCTGAACAGCTGTGAAGAGGGGGGGGGGGAGTTGAGAGGGAGGATGGGGGAGGCAGAACATTACATCACGGGCAACGCCGGGTATATCAGCTAGTTATGAATAATAATAATAATAATATTAATTATTGTGCACGCTTTGAAAATTTACAATATTATATACAAGATATTAAAAACATTTAGTAGAGGTTGTTAAAAAGTAGTCCTGTAAAACCACTCCTATTCTTCTGCAAACGTGTAGAGACTAACCAATGATGTCGACTGGTAGTTGAAGATGATCAACTATGCCGTTTTATGTGCCTTGAAACAAGCCTGTAATTTGTTATTGGTGTGATGGTTCCACGTTTATGTACCCCCCCCTCCCCCTCTACCCTATCGAAAACTTAAAACTATATGTACAAAAAAAACAAAACATTTAGGAGTTAGAAAAGCTTCCAGTGGGTAAAATGGGAATTTTAGGAAAGTGCTTGTTCACCCATAATTATGACTTAGGGCTGTTAAATACTGCGTGCGGCCGTGCGTGCCTATGCGAACGCGCATGCCGCATGCTTTTCCTGTCTATAGAGCCGGGAGCTGCAGGTAATGTATGTGTGTATATGTGTGTGTGTGTGTGTGTGTGTGTGTGTGTGTGTGTGTGTGTGTGTGTGTGTGTGTGTGTGTGCGAGTGAAAGGAAGTCCGAAATAAGATTTTTTTAAAGAAAAAAAAAGTTTAATAAATATTTTTCTTTTAGTTCTGCAATCATTGACACACACACACACACACACACACACGCGAAAAGATGATTTTCCTCATCTTCGCCGCTGTCTGTCGGCCCCCCTCTCCCTGCCGTGCGCGCGCGGCCCTTGTATGGAAAGGCTGACTCCCCCCCTCCCCCCCCCCCCAGATCCGATAAAACAATGGTGGTCAGGTATTGTGGAAATTATATATATTATCATTTTTTTCCCCAGATCGGCACATTATGGGAGGTGATATTGGGGTGAGGTCCCTGGTACACCGCCCCGGTGGGAAAACTTTGAAGGGGAGAGGCGATCTGATGATATACAGATAATCCCTGGTCTCTGTGCATTTCATTTCAAAGCTCTGAAGAACGGTTAAAGTCTAATTTCTTATGGTAGATTACCACATTACCCAACCACCATTGATCTTTGGATCTGATATGGGGGGGGGGGGGGGGTCATTTTTCCCATGGCAAGACTGCATTGTGTCTATATTGGAAACGTCCTGTGTTACATGATTATAAGCTCTTGAAATTTACATTTTCTGCAGTGTTTGCTTCTCCTTGTGACACTCGCTCTCCATTTTTTTTTTAAAGAAATATACACAACACTAACTGTTGGTGTGTAACATGCTGCTTTTATATTTCTGCCAGACATCCACACAGACGTCCAGACGCACACAGACGCACACGCCCTCCCCCCCCCCATTATGTCTCCCGCCTGCAGAGTGGAGCTTTTCACGCTCTATAGCTGGAGCGGGTGAGAAATGGGGCCCTCGGCAGCTGCTTAATCTGTTTTATATGGTACAGCCACCTGCAGTACGGATAACCCGTAGCGGAGCTTAGTAAAGCTCGCTGCTGTGTGTATCAAAGACCCCAGGCTGCACCACGGAGGCAAAGCAGCAACAGATTTATCAATGGCAAAAATAAAAAGATCCCTATGCTTTCAATGGGAATGTTTTTCCTACCAACCAGACTGGGATTTAGCAGAAACTTTGCCCAGTTTTCTAGCTGGGAAATTTGAATTAGTAAGGATACGCTAAGGCTGCGTCCCCACTAGCGCTGAGCGTGTGACGCTTGCGGTTTTTAACTTACATATATAGCTATATGCAAGTCCCCGCTCGGCGCTCAAGTAAACAAAAAACCTATACTTTCCCCCTGCGCTCACCTACCCGCAATGCCCCCCCCCCCCCCCCCCCCCATACATGCAGGACACCCGGGGACTAAGCCTTATAGTGCCAGTAACGTCAGGTTGCAGTCGCTGGAAAATTTAAATTGAGATGACTTCCAGCGATCAAGCCGTCGCTCCACCACGCCGTCGCGCCACGCTTACTATAAGCGCACGTGACCGCAGCAATGCATTTGTTGTCACGTGACGTCGCTGTCGCCGGCACTATAAGCGCAGCCCAACACCACAATAATACGCATTTAGAAACACACTGCAAATGACAAGAAAATAATACTATAGGAAATGTAACATTATTTGGGTAATATATTACAGTATTATATGACAGTCTAATTACTATAATAGTAACAAAAATAATAATGACAATT
Organism: Ascaphus truei; assembly: GCF_040206685.1. Taxonomy (NCBI): domain Eukaryota; kingdom Metazoa; phylum Chordata; class Amphibia; order Anura; family Ascaphidae; genus Ascaphus; species Ascaphus truei. The sequence goes on from NC_134497.1 coordinate 15,294,497, forward strand.
ACACATATTAATATACTATGACATACAATAATAACAGATACAAGTAGCAATATAACCAGATACTCATCTGCTAAGAGTATATATCTGTTTGTCAAGAATGAAAACAAAACTTAGAAACATTTTCTGCTCCAAACCCGGTCACTAAAAGCCATTCTCCTACCTCCGCCAGCTGAAGCCCTTTGTGTTAAGAAGTTACGTGAGCTGGGCATTTAAATGGCCAATGACAAATCGGTGAGCCCGTGGGATTCTGGGACTTGTGGTTCTAATGTCTCCCATATTTACAGCCGGGCGCCTGGGATAGAACTACAAGTTCCATATGGCCGTGCGGGTTAACGGAGGAGACTAGCTGGCCCAAGCAGCCAATCGGCGAAGAGATTCTCTGCTGCTTCCAGTTTAAGGGTTGGGAGAAGAGGAGGGAAGATGCCAGAGAGATCTGGGAAAATGGGTTTAGGTAGGCCATTGTTAACATTATCATATGTAAAGAGGGTTAGGCTGCAAAGGTTTTTTTATTACACACACACACACACACACACACACACACACACACACACACACACACACACACACACACACACACACACACACACACACACACACACACACACACACACACACACACACACACACACACACACACACACACACACACACACACACACACACACACACACACACACACACACACACACACACACACACACACACACACACACACACACACTCTATATATATATATATATTTAAGTTATGGTGGGTGCCCCGGGCGAGTGGATTTAACCCCCGGGCGAGTAAATATTGGCCCAAGCAGCACACGTTTGGTACTAGGTGGCGAGTAGATTTTTTTGTGTGGCGAGTACATTTTTTGGTGATTTGTCAACCACTATAATATATATATATATATATATATATATATATATATATATATATATACTAGCTGAGAGACCCGGCGTTGCCCGGGATGTAAATGCGTAATAGGTAGTATTATTTATAAATCGTGGAACAATAGGTGACTGTTTGTTGTAAAGGTTGGATAATAATATTGAAAAGAAAGATGGAAGAAAATGTAATACGATGTTGTATAAAAATGGTTTATTGTAACCACACCACAGTACAATGTATATTTTGGTGCCATAAGTGATGTAAAAATCTGAGTAGTGTGTCCTGCTAGGGTGTGAGGCGGCGGGTGGCGCGTGGGTTGTGAGTGCTGTCTGCGAGTGGGGGTCCTGCTAGGGTGTGAGGCGGCGGGTGGCGCGTGGGTTGTGAGTGCTGTCTGCGAGTGGGGGTCCTGCTAGGGTGTGAGGCGGGGGAGGTGGTGGGAAGGGGGGGAGGGGTGAGGTGGTGGGGAGGAGGTGGGAAGGCGGGGGGTGGGAGGCGGTGGGAAGGCGGGGGGTGGGAGGTGGTGGGATGGCAGGGGGTGGGAGGCGGTGGGAAGGGGGGTGGGAAGGGGGGGGGGGAGGCGGTGGGAAGGGGGGGGAGGCGGTGGGAAGGGGGGGAGTGAGGCGGTGGGAAGGGGGGGAGTGAGGCGGTGGGAAGGGGGGGAGTGAGGCGGTGGGAAGGGGGGGGGAGGCGGTGGGAAGGGGGGGGGAGGCGGTGGGAAGGGGGGGTGGGAGGCGGTGGGAAGGGGGGGGAGGCGGTGGGAAGGGGGGGGAGGCGGTGGGACGGGGGGGAAGCGGTGGGAAGGGGGGGAAGGTGGGAGGCGGTGGGAAGGGGGAGGGGAGGCGGTGGGAAGAGGGGAGGCGGTGGGACGGGGGGGAAGCGGTGGGAAGGGGGGGAAGGTGGGAGGCGGTGGGAAGGGGGAGGGGAGGCGGTGGGAAGGGGGAGGGGAGGTGGTGGGAAGGGGGGAGGGGAGGCGGTGGGAAGGGGGGAGGGGAGGCGGTGGGAAGGGGGGGGAGGCTGTGGGAAGGGGAGGTGGTGGGAAGGGGGGGAGGGGTGAGGTGGTGGGAAGGGGGAGGAGGTGGGAAGGCGGGGGGTGGGAGGCGGTGGGAAGGTGGGGGGTGGGAGGCGGTGGGATGGCGGGGGGTGGGAGGCGGTGGGAAGGGGGGTGGGAGGCGGTGGGAAGGGGGGGGAGGCGGTGGGAAGGGGGGGAGTGAGGCGGTGGGAAGGGGGTGGGAGGCGGTGGGAAGGGGGAGGGGAGGCAGTGGGAAGGGGGAGGGGAGGCGGTGGGAAGAGGGGAGGCGGTGGGACGGGGGGGAAGCGGTGGGAAGGGGGGGAAGGTGGGAGGTGGTGGGAAGGGGGAGGGGAGGCGGTGGGAAGGGGGAGGGGAGGCGGTGGGAAGGGGGAGGGGAGGTGGTGGGAAGGGGGGAGGGGAGGTGGTGGGAAGGGGGAGGGGAGGTGGAGGGAAGGGGGGAGGGGAGGCGGTGGGAAGGGGGGGAGGGGAGGCGGTGGGAAGGGGGGGGAGGCTGTGGGAAGGGGAGGGGGGGAGGCGGGTGGGAAGGTGGGGGGTGGGAGGCGGTGGGAAGGGGGGGGTGGGAGGCGGTGGGAAGGGGCCCCTTCACACCGCCTCCCCCTCTTGTTAAAAATGGTTATTGAGGCAAAAAGTGACACTGTGTGCTCATTTGCATGTCATTTCCCAGAATCCCTTGCTGCAGTGGAAGTGCTGTATGCTGGGTGATAATGGGGAAAGGCGGGGTTGCAGACCTGCCTAAGACATGCAGATGAGCATACAGCTATATTTGCATATTTGCTTTCCTGTGGAGGGTTTTTGTCACTTTTTTTACTCACCATAACTTAACTCAGTATTATATATATATATATATATATATATATATATATACAGTGGTTGACAAATCACCAAAAAATCTACTCGCCACACAAAAAAAATCTACTCGCCACCTAGTACCAAACGTGTGCTGCTTGGGCCAATATTTACTCGCCCGGGGGTTAAATCCACTCGCCCCGGGGCGAGCAAATGTATAGTTTGTCGAACACTGTATATATATATATATATATATATATATATATAATATATATATATAATGTGAACTCCCTTGCGGGCCTCGGGCCAGAGGGAGGAAGAGACGGATGTCCTGAATCCTAACGGAGGAAGGCATCAATGTCCCTGGAGACCTAGGCTTTCGGGCTGAAACCTCCAGGGAAACTGGGCACCGAGGGGCGGGTCTGACTTCGGTTGGACAGTCCAAGGGCAAGCTCCCTATCCACTGAAGTGGACTGGGATCCGATGAGCGAGAGGGTGTACCCTCTCGTGAGGAAAAAAAAATAAAAATAAAAAAATATATATATATATATATATATATATATAATTTCAGATGAGTATAAGTTATTTCAAATAATATAATTAAATACTGGGAAGCAGCTCATACTGTTTCTCTTGCTGAATTTCACTGATCTAATATATTTGTATAACACATTATAATAAACTGGCGTGCAGCAAATAAAAATACCACGTGTGAGCGGCCTTCACGTCTCCGACAGGTAGTAAACTGGTGAAACATTTGCAAATAGTAATGACTTTCAAAGTGAATCTTTAATATGAAAAATGTCATGAATAGGTGATCGATGGTTTAAAAAAAAAAAAATCTCTGTTCTGCGTCCCCTTTGTATTAATTTCAATATACTGTATCTCACTGTATAAATGTGTTCAAACTCGTATGTGAAATGGAATGGGCATGTACGTATGTATATCTCTATTTATGTAGCGCCAAAAGTGTACTCCGCGCTTCACAAAGAATACAGTACAGGGAATTATAATAATACAATAAGTGTAGCAAAATCAGACAATAGGAAAGGAAATCCCTGCCCCGAAGAGCTTACAATCTAAGTGGACATGACATTTGTTTATCTCGGCTGTGCAAACTTTTTTTTGGTGCGCCCCCCCCCCCTGCCTGCTCTCGTCTTTTGATGCGCCCCCCTCCTTACCTCGCGCGGGGTCGTGTGACATCACGTACCATGGTAACCATGACGTCACATGACGCCGCGTTGCCATAGTCACATGTCCTGCAGCCGGCTGAATTTCGTTTAATTGAAATGCCTTGGGGAAGAGCGCGGGACCTCTGCAACCGCCCGCGCCCCGCAAAAAAATCTTGCACCCCCCAGTTTGCGCACCGCTGGTTTATCTTAAAGATAAAACAAATGTCCGGTTTTTACAACTTAAGTACTATACGGCACTTAAACTTTTTTAATGTTACTCATTTTTTCAGGTTTTATATTTATGCGCAAAAAGGGGTGAATGTAATGATGGCGATGGACATGCCGATATGAAAAAATGTATCATTGTTAATGGGAAAAACCAGAGACATTTGAATTTGTTGTTTATCGGCGCACTGCTGTTTTAGTTTCCAGACCCAACCTTGTGTTGCCTTTGTCTTGTACCTCTGACTGGGCTGTTGGAACAGGTTGAATTCAATATGAAGTGAGGGGACATTTCCATTTTTTTTTTAATCGGTTTTATCCAGAAGTGCACTGAACTAAACGCCAAATCCTTTGTATAATACAATAATAGATAAACATATAAGCGATTATCCATCTGTCAGGTTGTCTGTCTTTTGCAACCTTTCTGCTTCACAGTCATGATGTAAGTCTTATACAGCTCAATCCCCTTATAACGCTGTGCTTGGGGTCCAAAGAATCACATCGCGCTATAAGCGGATCACGTTAGAAATAATGTACAATTGTACGCATTGTACAATAAAGTATTTGAGACACCAATAATCGGTTGTAAAGTATTCATAAATACAAAAGCTGGGAGCCACGCTGGCATCGCGTAATAAGCGGATGCGCGTTGTAACGGATCGCGCTATAACGGGGTTGAACTGTAGTTATAAGTCATATAGCTCTACACGACTACTTTTCAGGAAAATGTTTGAATTGACAAATTTTGGCCTCAGAAACCGGTTTAGGCTTCACTTTCCCATGAGTAGTTGTGTTTATTCCATGGTCTCCTCCGGGAATCAGAATACTTTGCCGTCCACTTCAGTTGCATCTCACGGATGTGCGTGTGCAGTGCTACAAGTGCCTACACCTGCGTCGCCCAAAGGCGCCAGCCAAAGGGTGTCAGCCGTTTGCTGATGTTGCAGCTGCTCTGTTACAATCCAAAATACACCAACCTTCTCATCTCCTTGTGCTCTGTGTTTCCACTTACCCTCCCTTATGGATTGTAAGCTCCTTGGGGCAGGATCCACCTTTCCTATTGTATATCCATGTATGTTAATGTTTGTCATTTTATTGTTTTTTCGTCGAGAGGGAGGGAGAGAGAGAGTGTGTTGTGTCGCGTCACTGGACCAGTACATGCAGCAGGGCCCAGCAGAGACAGCACCTCACAGTGCAGAGAGAAGCAGGCAGACAGAGGCTACTACAGAGAGATTAGGGAGCCCAACTGTGCAGGAATTACACCAAGTTTGAGTGGATGATCTAACCCGCAAAAGATATAAACTGCAGTTATATTGCCATCACAGTTTGATCTTTGTGAAGCATCAGGCCTGCAACACACACAGTTTATGAGCTCCAACGATTGTGCTAGCACACCAGGATCTACAGGCCACTACCCCATGATTGGGAGGCCGGACAGAGATGAAAGTTATTATTTGTTTGCGCAGCGTTCGCACTGTTGGTATAGTTTAAGTATATATGTTTATGGAGTGATTCTGAGATTGAGTCACCGTACTGATTCATATGAGATATGTAACACCACAAATTATAGCTATACAGGCAGTCCCTCGTTATCCAACGTTTCACTTTACAACAAATGGCATACCCAACGCTTTACAATGCGACCTTAAGGGCTGTTTTTCGACACCGGAATGCGTTATCCAACGCTCACCGCCACTGATTAACATGGTCATATTATGCAATAAACTTCTCATTATCAACGAACCCATGTTTGAGTTTGCAAACAACGACAATGCTATGCCAGGCTTTCTGCACCATCCGCTAGGTTTATGCTATGCCAGGCTTTCTGCACCATCCGCTAGGTTTATGCTATGCCAGGCTTTCTGCACCATCCGCTAGGTTTATGCTATGCCAGGCTTTCTGCACCATCCGCTAGGTTCATGCTATGCCAGGCTTTCTGCACCATCCGCTAGGTTCATGCTATGCCAGGCTTTCTGCACCATCCGCTAGGTTCATGCTATGCCAGGCTGTCTTTGCACCATCTGGTTGGTGCTGGGTCTTGGCGAGAGGGAGTATCAGGCTGGCCATAACCCTGGACTAGGACTGTTGTGTATCGCACGTGTGCGCAAACTTTTTGCCCTGCGGCCCCCTGCCTGCTCTCCCCCACTGCTCGCGCCCCCCCCCCCCCTTACCTTGTCTCAAGCGTCAAATGACGATACAGGGTCGTGACGTCACATCCTGTGACCCCGCCGCGGCATTTGACAGCGTAAGTCATGTGACGTTACGTCACGTGACCCCCACGTTGCCATGGCGACGTGTCGCCCGAAGCCGTCTGAGTCAAGGTAAGGGGAACTTACAGAGGCCTTGCGCGGTCCCTCTACATTTAATTTAAATGCTTTGGAGTGGAGCGCAGGGAGTCTAAGCACCACGCCCCCCCCCAAAACAAATCTCCCCCAGTTTGCGCACCCTGGAATATCGCATGCTCCGTTAGGTGTGTTTCAAGGATTTGCGCAGGACTGATGTGTCACAGAAGCATCAACATTTCCAATAAATAGCAGCAAAACGCCGCCATCGCTGACTTCCGGGAGATGGACCAGAATCCTGTGTTTCTAGGCCCTATACCTCCTACCTCTGTTGGGTAAGGTCCACGTTGGTGTGTGATTTATGTCCGGTGGTTTTTTTTGCGTGTTTTTTTAGATCCCCATGTTTTCTTTGGTATATTTAGCTCTCTCGGGAGTATATCTGTCACAAATCTGGCAAGTCTTCACAGAAAACTAAAACAGCTAGAAAAGCTGCTAAAAAAAAACTTGTCTGTGATAAAAGCTTGGTGGATGGTAACAAATAAAAGTTTAGTACAGATTGCATTGTGACTAAGGCTGCGTCCATGGTGAGTGAGGCCGGTCGGGGGCACGCTGAGGGAAAGTGGGTGCTTTCCCTGGCCTTAGACTGCGCTCCGTCCGGGGGCGTGTCGGGGGGCGTGCCAGTGACGTCACGGAGCTGGTTCGCCCTCATTGGGCGAACCACTCACGTGACCGGCCCTGCGCTCCCATGAGCGCGAAAATTTAAAATTTTGCTAAGACACGCTTCCGCGCGTCTTGCGGAAGCGTAAGCAAGCCCCTGCTAAAGCCGCTCTCATTGCGGCTGCAGGGGCTCAGTGCCGAGCGAAAGCGCGCCTCAGCACGGGTCAGCGCATAAGCGCTGACCATGCCCGAGCCCTAAGGCCTCGGACATGGTTCAGCAGACCGTGCAGACGGGCAGTGTTCGCGTCCATGCGGTGTGCGGGCACGCAGATGCGGGAGAGGGCGCGCGTTGCGCAATAAATCAGTTCAAACTGATTTCTTGGCCGCAACAGGCCGGTCACATGAGCAGTTTGCCCAATGAGGGCGAACTAGCTCCGTGTGCGCCCCTCGGCACACCCCCCACGGCCCGTCTAGTATGGCCAGGGAAAGCACCCGCTTTCCCTCAGAATCCGCACGGGAGAACTCACTATGTCCGAGGCCTAAGAATCCTCACCCGCCGAACCAATGGCTGAAATGATTTTCTGGATTAAGTCTGCCCTGGCAGACACTTTCGTAACCAAGGAAGAAAGACCCGACAGCCCCCAAAAAAGATCCTGTTTAGATTTTGGGTCACACCCACCTGGTTAATCTAAACAAGAATTTTACAGTTCGGACTAAATGTTTTGTGCTATCTGCCTTGGAGTACCAGGATTCAAAGAGGAAACAGGCTTTTAATGGGACCCAAGTAGAAGCTCTGCTTAAATCTGTGATGGGTATAGGGTTGCCAGGTGTCCGGTATTGAACCATTGAACCGGGCTGTCCTGTATTTGGATACTCTCTCCAGTAAAAAATGAGAGGCACTGTAATACTGGACATGTGTGTCCCCGGTATTTTCCTCCCTGGACATAGTGACCTGACGCACCTTTCACCATGGAGTCCAGTATTTTGTGGAGAAGCCGCCTGGCAACCCTAGATGGGTTTCCAAGATCAAGAACTATCGCGCTCCCATCAAGATGTACTCTAGAAAAAGCACTCTACTTTCTATAACCATCAAGTCATCCAAGATATTACTAGGAAAAACAGGACCCACCGTTTTTTCACTTGGCTAACGACGAAAGCCAAAAATTGAACCGGGGTTGGTAACAAACGTGTCTCTTCGCTGAGTTTCAAATAAGGTTGTTGATGACATCACACTCAAAAAAGAAAAATGTACCCTTTGTAATATCTGTGTGCCCAATAAACATTTTGCAAAGATTAAATTAAAAAAAAATAGACATACAGCTCAACCCCCTTATAACGCTGCGCTTGGGTGTTCAAAGAATCACATCGCGTTATAAGCGAATTGCGTTAGATATAATGTAGAATTGTATGCATTGTACAACAAAGTATTTAAGACCCCAATAACCGTGTTGTAAAGTATTCATACATAAGATAAATTGGGAGCCACGCTTGCACCGCGCTATAAGCGGATTCGCGTTGTAACGGATCGCGCTATAACGGGGGTTGAGCTGTACTTTAACTTTCAGGGTCACCCGGTGATTCTAGGGGGGGGGGGTTTCAATATTGTTGACAATAACAAAACTGGACAGATCGGGTCTCGCAAAGTGTAAAGGGTAGAAAATCTATTACTGGTGTAACGGGTTTCCCCCCCCCCCAATCTCACATTGGCCCGGGTACTCTAGCAACCAACCCCCATTACATGTTCGTGTTCGGTGGTGCACCTGTAGGCAACAGGACTCCTGAGTCTCCCGCTTGATGGTATTAGGGGATTTCCAGCAGGACAGGTAGCTGAGGTAGTGGGTGCGAGTTCAACTTACATCATGTGCAGCGCCTCCACCTCATCAGGATCTGTGCTTCCGCAGGGAGATGGTCCTGGTGAGGAACTCCTTCTTGGTGGTGACTGCCACTGTTGAGTAATTTCACACTCACACAGTGGGGGTTTCTTTAACAAGGTCATCTTTATTGTAGACTAGCTGAGAAACCCGGCGTTGCCCGGGATGTGAAGTGTGAATAAGTATGTGTAAATGTTGTATGTGAAAGTTGTAATGTGATGCCAATGTTATGTAATATTAGTTAGAATTGTGTTTGTAAATCAACAGTAGTAGAAAGCACATGTATATGAGGGCAAATGTTTGAAGTGTATGTTAGTTGTTACGGTAGTTATTTTTGAAAATGTTATTGTTGGAAATGCTTCTTGAAAGATGTGAATGTCCATTGTTGAGAGGAGTGTATTTGATGTAATGTTAAAGTGTGTGTTGTAAAATAATGTAGTAATAAAAGATGACAGTAGTGTATTGAGTGTCTTAATTTTTTTTTTAATTTCTTATGGCAATATGTTGAGTTAGAGTGTGTTAGGTAGCGGGATAGCGGGAGTGACATTGGTGGCATGGTGTGTGGTGTGTGTGAGAGCATGTGTGTGTGTTGCTGGTGTGTGATGGCGTGTGTGTGTGTATGAGGCATGTTGTGTGTGTGACGTGTGTGAGTGCGTGTTGTTGGTCATACACATGTTAAAAATGGCATGTTTTTGAGTGTAGTGTGTGGCATAGAATGACAGGATGTTTGCGTGTGTGTGTGTGTGTGTGTGTGTGTGTGTGTGTATGAGGGGGTTTTGTGTGGGTGAGTGTTGTGTACATTATACAGACAGTAAAATAGTTAGGAAAACATATTTTATTTCAACGAACATCTGATTTCCAGTGGTAGGTGTTGTCATACACTGTGTGAGGTAGCGGGATAGGGGGAGGAACATTGGTGGCATGGTGTGTGAGTGTAGGCCGCGGCCTCGCAGTCCGGTTGCGGTAGGGAGCTGTGTAAGGTGCAGGAGATGTGGCGTGCTGTGCGGTCCGCGGGAGCTACACTGTGTGAGGTAGCGGGATAGGGGGAGGGACATGGTTGCCATGGTGTGTGAGTGTAGGCCGCGGCCTCGCGGTCCGGTTGCGGAGGGAGATGTGTGAGGTGCAGGAGATGTGGCGTGCTGTGCGGTCCGCGGGAGCTACACTGTGTGAGGTAGCGGGATAGCGGGAGTGACATCGGTGGCATGGTGTGTGGTGTGTGTGAGAGCATGTGTGTGTGTTGCTGGTGTGTGATGGCGTGTGTGTGTGTATGAGGCATGTTGTGTGTGTGACGTGTGTGAGTGCGTGTTGTTGGTCATACACATGTTAAAAATGGCATGTTTTTGAGTGTAGTGTGTGGCATAGAATGACAGGATGTTTGCGTGTGTGTGTGTGTGTGTATGAGGGGGTTTTGTGTGGGTGAGTGTTGTGTACATTATACAGACAGTAAAATAGTTAGGAAAACATATTTTATTTCAACGAACATCTGATTTCCAGTGGTAGGTGTTGTCATACACTGTGTGAGGTAGCGGGATAGGGGGAGGAACATTGGTGGCATGGTGTAGCGGGGTAGGGGGCCTCGCGGTCTGGTTGCGGTAAGGAGCTGTGTGAGGTGCAGGAGATGAGGCGTGCTGTGCGGTCCGCGGGAGCTACACTGTGTGAGGTAGCGGGATAGGGGGAGGGACATCGTTGCCATGGTGTGTGAGTGTAGGCCGCGGCCTCGCGGTCCGGTTGCGGTAGGGAGCTGTGTGAGGTGCAGGAGATGAGGCGTGCTGTGCGGTCCGCGGGAGCTACACTGTGTGAGGTAGCGGGATAGGGGGAGGAACATCGTTGCCATGGTGTGTGAGTGTAGGCCGCGGCCTCGCGGTCCGGTTGCGGTAGGGAGCTGTGTGAGGTGCAGGAGATGAGGCGTGCTGTGCGGTCCGCGGGAGCTACACGGTGTGAGGTAGCGGGATAGGGGGAGGGACATCGTTGCCATGGTGTGTGAGTGGAGGCCGCGGCCTCGCGGTCTGGTTGCGGGAGGGAGATGTGTGGCGTGGAGGGGAGGGGGGGTTTGAAGAGGCAGTCTGCAGTGTTTGGTGTTGTGTGAATGTGTGTGTGTGCTGTGTTTGTGCGTTGTGTGTAGATTCTGTACCTGATTCAGCAGTCTGTGGTAGCAGACGTGAAGGTTTTGATAGCTGTGAAGCGTGGCCCCAGAGCAGGTTGAGGATTAGAGGATTAGGTGTTGCAAAAGCAAAGCGTTCCCAAAACTCAGTGAGGGGTGGGACAGTGTGGAAGTATAAGGGCATTGGTGTTGGACGAAGGCCAATGAGAGGTGTGCGGGGGCGGGCATTGGACGCAGGCCAATGAGAGTCAGTGAGGGGTGGGACGCAGGCCAATGAGGTGTGCGGGGGCGGGCATTGGACGCAGGCCAATGAGAGTCAGTGAGGGGTGGGACGCAGGCCAATGAGAGGTGTGCGGGGGCAGGCATTGGACGCAGGCCAATGAGAGTCAGTGAGGGGTGGGACAGTGTGGCATTGGTGTTGGACGTAGGCCAATGAGAGGTGTGCGGGGGCGGGCATGGCCTGAGCCGGAGTGACAGGCCCAAGGTCCAATGCGATTGACCCTTGGGACGCAGACATACAGTGATTTCACAAATATATAGTAGATTGGGATGTAGCAGACTGCCCCATGCAGCTGCCGGCTCTAGCCGCACATCTGTTGGTGCTGTCCCTTTGCCAGGTACGCCCTCCCGTATTGAAGTGGGATTCCCTCTTCTCCTAGGGAGATCCTCTCTGTGCCAGGTCCCTGGACACAGAGTGGCTTAGACAGGCTGATTGGTCAACCTGGACCGCTAGTTACTGCACTAGGGTCACAAAGTGTTCCTACAATCCCTTATGCAGGAAAATACAACTTCCCAACAACTTCCCACAGCTGCTAGAACACACTTAACTAACTGTGTTGTGCCTTATATACTTCAGGAGGCAGGCGCATCCCTGAGGTCACTATCCAGGGACTCAGAGCATACAGCCACTCCCCTCCATACATAGGGCACCTCACCATGGTGCGAGGGAAAACCTCCATAACTACTGCTGGCATACCCGTTCTTATCAGGACTTACTGCCAACAGAGAGGAAAGTAGTATACCATTATTATGCATGGCTATACTGGTATTCCACATTTAAAGACGCCTTTAAATCTAATAGATATTTTTTAGGGTGTTAAATCCAGGTTCTTTGGAATATTCTTGCCTATCCCGGGCTCATGAAACATCCTCGAGGATATATTACTGGCTGGTACAGTTCTCCCTTTCACCATTGTTGTGGTAGTGAAGATTGCAGCTATAAATCATTTCTGATTATGGTCCAATCACTTTTAACTTAGAACCCAGACTTCCTAGAGGAGATTAGGTCACGGAAAGTACAGCCAACTCAGAGCAGTCTTATGATTTTTTTTTAAAAGTGAAGTTGAAAAAAGTATCCTCTTAATAATTTTAAATCAGAAGTCCCTGCCTTGCGCCCGTAGCCCCCTCAGTGCCTTTTTCACAAGCATTGTACAGCATATAGGGGTGGGGAAGGAAGGACTATTTGCACCCAGCCACTTTAATTCATAATTACATAGTAGATGAGGTTGAAATACAAGCATGTCCTTCGAGTTCATCCTATGTTAAATGTAGATGCCGGAAATAATCATCCTATATTTGTATTTACGGTATATTGAAGCAAGGCAAACAAAAAACCCCAGTGAAACATTATCCAGTCATGTCATAAGAGGAAAAATACATCCCTTCCTGGCTCCAGTACAGATTTCTGATTCCGATCCCCATTCTCCCTATATTTACTCACTAGCTGAGAGACCCGGCGTTGCCCGGGATTAAAATTTCCCGCTCCCTCCTCTCTCCACTCCCCCCGTCTCTTTCTCCGCTCCCCGTCTTTCTCTGCTCCCACCTCTCTCTCCGCTCCCCCCCCCCCCTCCCCTGCGCAGCTCCGGTCATCCCCCCCCCCTGCACAGCTCCGGTCGTGTGCCCCCCTGAGCTGCTCCGGTCGTGGTGTCCCACCCTGAGCAGCTCTGGTCCCCCCCCCCTGCGCAGCACACAGTGAGACACACACAGTGACACACACACAGTGACACACACACAGTGACACACACACACACACACACACACACACACACACACACACACACACACACACACACACACACACACACACACACACACACACAGTTGGAGTCTCCTGTCTGTGCTGTCTCTGGCTCCCTCCAGTCTGTGAGGGGGCTCTCCCCATGGGGTTAAATGCAGCCAGCTCTGGTGTGAGTGCACACTCCTCACGTTTTGCCCTTCCTGGCGCTGTGGCTGATGTGATTATTGGGGAGCGTTGGGGGGCGGGAGGAGCCTGTGTTACCTGCTGGTGTGGCTGTGAATGTGGTTGGGTGAGGTCATAGAAGCAAGCAAGCCAATGAGAGGTGTGCGGGGGCGGGGCGGGCCACGGACCAATCTGATTGGCCAGAGGCTGAGTGACAGAACGACGGACCAACCAGATTGCCCATAAGAACAGCAAACATACGTTTTCAATTATATAGATATAGATAGATTGTGTATATGCCGACATACGTATCCTTTCTAAAAAAAGAAAAAAAGGTCTAAACTTTTCTTACAAGATCTATTATATCTGGCAACACTCTGCAGTCTACATTGTAACTACCCTTCCTAATAAGAACCCTGGAGAAATCTCCTTTCCTCCTATCTCAAGGGTTGACCTTGTGACCTATGTCCTGACCTTGAGATGAATAGTTCCCCTTACAAGCTCCTTGTATTGACCCTTAATTTATTTCGAAATAGTTGTGATGTCCCTTCTTTGACGTCTCTTTTCTAATGTAAACGAATGTAATGTAAGTGAGAGTTTTTATTAATTCGGTGGCTCTTGCCTGCACATTTTCTATTTCCATCATATCTTTGTTTTATGGAGCAGCACCCAAAACTGTCCTCTATATTCAAGGTGTGGTCTGTATTCTATCATCTATATTCAGGATTTATCCAGTGACAAAATGTTGCTGTCTCTCTTCCTTTCCATCCATAGCCTGTTTTATGCAAGATAATATCCTCTAAGCCTTTGCTGCCACTGCCTAAACATTGCACATTATAGCTAAACCTGCTGTACTCCTAAATCCATCATCATCATCATCATCATCATCATCCTCCATCATCATCATCATCATCATCATCATCCTCCATCATCATCATCATCATCATCCTCCATCATTATCATCATCATCATCATCATCATCATCATCATTATCCTCCATCATCATCATCATCATCATCATCCTCCATCATTATCATCATCATCATCATCATCATTATCATCTATTTTTAAAGTAAATACAGGCCTCCACTTAACTGGGCAGTGCAATACTTTAGAGTCGGTTTGATGACAACTGCAATTAAATACAATGATTGTGTTACACAAGAGACAGACAGGAAAGGCCAGAGTTAGAGCTATGATTAAGGGCATACAGCATGTATTATTTACAGGCAGGGTGACAATTGTGTTAGGAGAGGTAGGATAGGCCTGCAATGTGTTGTTAGAAGAGGCTCTGCTTCAAGGAGCTTACAATCTGACAATCTGTCTGAGCGAGGCCTTAGGCGGCGTCCATAGAGGGGGGAGCAGTGCTGAACCGCGCTTACGCTGAGGCTCGCCTGCTGAAGCCTGTGCGATTTCATGCACATGCAGGCGAGCCAGCGTGCGCGATCGGGAGGCGGGGGGAGGCGGGGCAGTGACGTCGCTGGGCCAATAGCCTGCGACGCACCGACGTCAACGTCACGGCGCTGTGACGTGACGCAGCTTCGTGCTGATTGGATGTTTTCAGCCGACAGCGCGCTGAAAAACAGCTTTGGCTGACGGCTGAAAAATCCAACTCCTCAGCACGCCTGCGGACGCTCGCGGCAGCCCCCTCTAAAGACTTCCTCATTGAGGATGCCGGGGCTCAGCGCGGAGTGTCCGCGCGGCTGAGCGCTGCCTGTCCTTCCATGGACGCAGCCTTAGGCATAACTGAGATCTTGCTTTTACATTGCTGCTTTGTGTTATGAAATAATTCGTTCGGGACCATTTTTTACATCCGTAGAAGGTGCCCGTAGCAGCCCAAGTCGGGCTATTGAAATGGCGGCATTTAAATGTCCCGCGGACCAATAGGAAGCCGTGATGTCATCCCTTGCAGCTTCCCATTGGCCCACGTGAAGCGGGACATTTGAAAAGCAGAGATATGCTGGCACCCCCTACGGGGGTAAGTGTCTCTGGAAGCAGAGGGTCCTCGGCGCTGAAATTAATCCGGTTCAGCCCCTGCTTCCACCTTGCTCATTCTGAGGCTGCGGTCCCGCTGCATCCGACTGCGCGTGCGGATCACTCACCTGCCCATGACTTCCTCCTGAGTCGGCCCCAGTCCCTCCTCGCTGCACGGCTCACTACGCGCTGTGACGCGTCAGCTGACAGGGGATGCAAGAGGATTGCGATCCCGAGCGGCGACGCGTCACGTGGTGCGCTGGTGAGCCTATCAGCGGCGGGGGTTGGAGCTGTCAGAGGTCCCCCACCTCCAAAAGGTAGGGGGAGGGGGAAGTGTGTGTATATATGTGTATATATGTGTGTGTTGTGTGTGTGTGTCTCACAGAGCCCCGTTGTATCTCCCCCTCCTTTCTCACACCCGCACGGGGGGGGGGGGGGACTTTACCGCACCCGATCTATCTGCCCCCTTGTATCACCCCCCTCCCTCTCCTGCGGACCCACTACCCACTCACCGACCTCGCCTCCCCTCCCCCCGCCAAAAAAAGTTGACCGCAGGTTGCGGTGAAATGACTTGCACGCACCGCCGGCAAGCAGGGGGCCTCGACCTTAAGCCATATAATAGCATAAACATGAGCCGGTTCATAATTAAACCACCCAGTTACATCAATTTATAAAGTCTCTAATCTTCATTTTCTTCCCTGGTAAGGGATGCTTAAAATATGTTGTTTTCTCATGTGTCAGTGTCCATTGTAACAATTACCCACAATGCTGGTTACCCCTAATCTCTATTTGAGGAGTATTGTTGGGGCATTCTATTCAGTACCAGTAACAAAATCGGCAATATTCTTACCTCTCCTATACACTAGTCTAGGAAAACCCTTAGCTATTTTATTTATTTATAAAACGTGTTACCGGGAAGTAATACATTGAGAGTTACCTCTCGTTTTCAAGCATGTCCTGGGCATAGAGTTATGATGACAGATACATGGTTACAAATACATAGGTACATTAGGTGACCAGGGTTATGCATTATATATAAAAGACATTGCATTAAATTAGGTGACTCGGGTTATACATTATACTAGCAGGGAAAAGATTGGTTCAGACAGCCAAATCCAGTGAAAGCACCATCAACTCACCAGGTAAGTTAAAAAATAAAAACTTTTATTGAACCACATAAAAAAACAAAGTACAAACAGGACAGGAAAAGTCCTCCCACGGGTTTCGGGCTATTCAGCCCTTTCTCAAGGAGTATACTCACCTAATGTAATGCAAAGTATAATAAGTGGAAAAAATGGTGTAAAAAGCGCTAAAAGCTATAAGTGAAACAAAATGTGATGTGATATACAATAGTGCATATATAACAATAAACCTTACAAATAATAAGGTAAGACTGCCAGGGGATCTGAAGGAGTGCGCATGCGCACGAAACGCGTTGGGCAGTTTATTGGAGTTCATTCTTGATCAGTGGCAGACCTCTCACGAGTATAGGTTCGCATACAAGCAGCAGGAAGAGGCATTTTTTTTTCAAAACCCACCCCCAGTGACGCATCTCCGGCCAAGGAGTGAGGGACAGCCTGTGGAGTAGCCCCGAGACAGCCAACGTTAATCTGATGCCGTGGGAGTCAACAGAATCGTCTACCAGCGGTCTTGATTGTTATTTAATTTTATGTATTAAATTAACTCTTTGTATTATTTTTTTCAGCCGTGCTTGTGTATGTTTATTGTTTGTTTTGTCTTGTTTGTCCTGTTCATGTTTTCTAGTAGCATTATTGCACTTTGATGATTTTTTTTCTTCTTGCCTTTCATATGCCATGCTGTGAACTTTGGAAGTACAAGATTGGAGTTACAACATCTCCATTCATTTGGACTCTATTCAGATCCACTTTGAACTCTTTAGGCGCCGGTCTGTATTGTTTGTTAAAGTATAATAAGTGCTTCAGACATAAAAAAAACATGCAAAGTCCCTACTTTTCCTAAAATGTGAAAGGGAGCAATGTATCAGTGTACAGGGCTGTTTGTGTAAGGGGACACACCAGAACAACCTTTGTTTTAAAGCTCTCCTCCAACAACTCTGTATAATGATTAGACACACAACCTCTAATCTCTCTAATTTCACACTGATTAAGTACATTTTGGTGATTTTTTTTTTAGCATCAGTCTCACGGATTTATAATAGTCTCACTGTCCTGTACAAACAAAACCCGCATTTTCCCCATTATAATGCCATTTTTTTTTTGTAAGTGCAGAGCCCCCCCACATCTCACAGATTTCAACCCCTTTCAGCAGACATCTCTGATTATTACATTACTAACTGGACCTATATCTGCTTTTTCTACCACATGTCTTCATTTAAACCTGCCTTATTTATTTTAGATATACAGCTTGGCCATGCATTATTCCCCCTATTATAATTGATCCAAGGCTTATAATAATTTAAGGACACCCCTGTACATTATTTTTTTTTTAGGATTCTGGCACCTTTTCCCTACAGAAGAAAAACACTATCCATCACTGATGACCACACCATTTTTTAAAATGCAGTATTTGGAGTGTTTCTTTAGTCACGTGACGCCATCGCACGGGGATTCTGGGAGTTGTAGTTCTGTTAACCACACCGTGCATTGCTTACCTAAGCCATAAAGACTACAACTCCCACAAATCGCTTCACCTGGTTAGGAAATCACTGTGATGGGCACATCAGCCATTTCTTTTCTTTTTCTTTTTTTTTTTAATTCAACAATGTCATGTTTATTAAAAGCAAGTGCTTCATCTGCAGCAGGTAGGAGCCGATTTAAAATACAGGTTTGTGCATGCATCCAATAAAAAGTGATTAGGAATGTGTCTTATTTAGATCTTAATCTGCCATGTTTACTTCCACAGAGTTTTTTTTTTTTGAGGATCTAGTGGGGTTTAAAAACGTTTTAGCAATATATATGTGTGTGCGGGTGCGCGCGTGTGCGTGTGCGCGCACGGAGTGTTAGGCTGAGTCCGTGGTACGGAAGGCGTCCGCACGGGGCGCAATCAGACTGCCTTAAGGCAGTGGTCATGCCCGTAGACCGTGGGGGAGGGGTACAAACGTTGCGCAAGAAATCAGTTAAAACTGATTTCTTGGCGGTTTCGCCCAATGAGGGGGAACCCGCTCTGTGACGCCCCTAGGAATGCCCCCCCCCCCCAACACGGCTCGTTGACCATGGCCAGGGAAAGTACCCGCTGACCTCACAGCCTCCGCACGCCTCGGCACGGATGAAGGCATAGGCTGTGCTATATAGAAAAATCCAATTAAAGAAAAGACCAGGATGGTCTAATTATCAGCACCAGACCAAATAGATGCAAAAATAGAGGGTGTTTATTAACCCATAACACACAGGAGCCGGACGTTTAAGTTCCCAAAGGGACCTTCTTAAGGGGTGTATATATTTTATAGCGTTGGTAAGGCTGCGTCCCCGCTGGCGCTGACCGCGCTCACGCTTGAGAGCGGTGACGTCACCAAATCTCTAAGCATGAGCACCGGGAGTCCTGTCTATTTTGCAAGCGCGGATGGGGGGTGGGGGGGGGGGGGCAAGTTGAGCACGCTTCAAACTCTTTTTTTTTGTCTCCCCAAGCACCAAGCTTGGGAGTGCGTATGTGCTCGCGCGCGGGGACGGGACTATTTAAATTAACTCGGCAAGCGCCGGACGCTCAGCACTAGCGTGGACGCAGCCTAAGAGATCCTAAGTGTGTGTGTGTGTGTGTGTGTGTGTGTGTATACATACTGTATACAGGCACACACACCCATACATTTTAGATATCATCATGTTCAGCCCCAGAGGATCCACTGCTGGATGAGGGCCTACCCAATGAACGTCCACGTGTTGCGGTTACAAGTCTCTCTTCTCCGAGCTGCTCCCAACACATATTCTGATTCCATCCTCCCATCTTACTTTAGGTCGTCGTCTTGGTTTTTTAATCTCTCTTGGAATCCAGTGGAGTACCATCTTTGTCCAACGATGGACATTTCTTCTGGCCATGTGTCCGGCCCTCCACCATTTTAATTACTTCCCCCCTGTGATGATGTCACAGACTTTTGTTTGGTTTTGAACCCATTCCTTATTTTTCCTGTCTCTCCGTGTAATACCCAGTATATCTGTTTGTGCATGTTTATTCTCACCTGTTTATGTTTTTGTAATATACATAACATTGTACCCTATTTTACCGCGCTCCGGAATATGTTGGCACTTCACACCTAAACGATAATAATAATACATCTCTCCATAATTCTTTGTGGTGTTTCCAGTTCCAAGAAAGCCAAAAACACAACATCAAACCATGTCCATGTTTTATTCATTAACATGTTTTTTATTTATTACTTATGCTGCATAAACACTGAAAGCAATTTCTAATCTTTTTTTAAAATTGGAGTTTTAGTAACATATTTGAGCTAAAAGTAGGATAAGCTTGCCCACCACGCCAAGGTAACCCCAGATCAAGTTCTACTTCCGAACTTCATATTTTTTTTACCGTGTCCTCTTAGCTGAATTCCTCCTGTAACTCTTTCATGGAGGTAGACTATTTAACGTGTAAACGTAAACCCTTTGAGTGCAGAGGGACCAGAGTGCCCTGGCCCCTCCTGCACTCACAATCAGGTGATCGCTCCATCACTGATGGTGGAAGGGGATGGACCATCTCCCCCCTTCCGTCCGCCATTACTGCAGATCGCGTTGGAGCGCAGGACGCAACCTCCCATAAGGCAACAAGCCAAGGTGCCAGAAGCCGTGACATACAGAAGTAGCTACGTCCAAAGTTCACTCAAAGGATGTCTTCTATATCTTGCCGTTAGGAGATCATGGGCTTGAACACCACGCAATCTCAACACAAAATCTTAAACGTTAGGGGTGACGGCCCCACTCACACCCTCCTAGCGTGGAACATGCGTTCCCTGGAGCTGTAGATTGTCAGCGCTGCATCGGCGCTACGCGGTGACGTCACACAATGTGACCAGATGATCACGTCCCCGGCGTTCTAGCGCGATGACGTTTCAACAGCCCAACGCGTTTCGTCACTCCAAAAACGTGACTTCAACGGGGGGTTGTCTTTGAGTACTCTGTGTGGCATTTATATATCCAATGGTTGCCTAGTTACAAATTGCTTGATTTTGACACTCAAATGTTAAGAGAACATTCAAGAATTGATTACATTGAATAAAATACATAAATCACACTGCAATATGTACAAAATTCATAAGTAACCTTGTGAATACTAACAACAATCGATTATACAATGTATGTCAAAAGTAAAAAGAAAAGAAACAGTTGAATAATATATAATAATAATAAATAACTATATGTCACGGTAGCTTATGACAAGATATAATGAACACCAAATATCTGGGTTGAACTGAACGAGGCTTAGATATAATAAAATATAATTTATTCCTTAAATAAGGTGAACACAGCAATATAGTACAATTAACAGACAAGAAGGTAACACTTACTTAGGGTTGGGGAATGGAGAAGTATCCACTAGCAATTCTCCAGCGGTCCAGTGACATTCAAGATGGAATCAGAAGCACAACTCCAGCAATCCAGTGACATTCAAGATGGTGTCAGAAGCACAACAACAAACTAGGGTTGACACAGTTTATATACCTGTGCAACCTTATTCTTAACATTGAACACAGCCTATTGGTGAACAATTATCTGTATCCACTCTAATGTGGAGACACAGACTAACAGACTAACCCATGCCCTCAGGTAACAATTAGATTGGCAGAGTTTGTTGATTGACTAATACTTAATCCCTAGACATTGGGTAACAATCAAGGCAGTTACTTTTTGATCACCGTGCTAAGGCTACTCAGCCGTCTGCCCTTCATGACTTATTAGCCTAGCAAATGGCGTCTGCATTTTCAGAACAGATCCAAAATAAAATACATATACACTAATATCTACACATATTAATAAGTTCCATTCTGGTGGGCTCAGTGGGTCGACCTTTGCCAGTTTTTAATGCCTACAGTGACTCCACATATTGGCCAAATATGAACTCTCTGCGACCTCCAGAACTGGAGATACAGAAATGCACTTTAAAACATTAAAATACAAGCTTATAATGAAAACATGGGAACAGGGGAACATACATTTTCAAGGTATAACAAGGTGCAAACCTCATCCCTGGACCGCAGTCCAGTTAACCCCTTGTCTCTCTGGTGAGGTCAGGGGATGGCCATATGGGGTGCAACCCCTTTAATACCGGGCCACCCCCTTTCTCCCTCTACACTATAATTTTAAAATGCCCTTGACCTAACAAAAGTGTGTACATCTATTAGACTAAAAATAATGTAAAAATGACTTTTCCAATTAATCTCAAATGGATCAAAATGAAAAATGTATATAAAAATATATGAAAGTAGGGTATTAGATATAGATGGGAGAAACTATTTAACACCTTAGATATGATTACAATAAAAGCTCAAACATATAATATATCGTATTATAAAAATATATTTTTTAGGTTGGGTTGAAAAAAGGGGGTAGTTGTTGAAAGGCTAACATGCAAAAACATAAGGCATTAAGAAAAGCAAAGAAACCGTTTCTGGAGTACAGATGGCACCTGTATGTATGTACAGTATGTATGTATATCTTTATTTATATAGCACCATTAATGTCCATAGCGCATCACAGTAGTAATACACGTGACATAATCATGTAAATAACAAATAATACAAATAACACATAATGGGAAGAAGTTCTTCAGACATAAAAGTAACATTTAGGAAAAGGGGTCCCTGCCCCGAAGAGCTTACAGTCTAATTGGTAGGTAGGAAGAACGTACAGAGACAGTAGGAAGGTGTTCGGATAAGTGCGTCTGCAGGGGGCCAAGGTCGATGTAAGAGGTGTATAGTATCAGCCATGGAGCTACTCATATGCTTCGTTAAGGAGGTGTGTTTTAAGATGGGTCTTAATTAGGTGGATAGAGAGGGTGCTAGTCGGGTATTGAGGGGAAGGGCATTCCAGAGGTGTGGGGCAGTCAGTGAGAAAGGTTTAAGGCAGGAGAGGGCTTTAGATACAAAGGGGGTAGAGAGAAGACATCCTTGAGCAGAACGCAAGATTCGGGATGGTGTATAGCGAGAAATTAGGGCTGAGATGTAAGGAGGAGCAGAAGAGTGTAAAGCCTTAAAAGTGAGGAGAATTGAGTGTGAGATACGGGATTTGATAGGAAGCCAGGAGAGGGATTTCAGCAGGGGAGACGCTGAGACAGATTTAGGAAAGAGCAGAGCGATTCTGGCAGCAGCGTTTAGGATAGATTGTAGGGGAGACAGATGAGAGGCAGGAAGGCCGGACAGCAGGAGGTTGCGGTAATCGAGGCGGGAGAGAATGAGGGCCTGAGTCAGAGTTTTAGCAGTCGAGCAACAGAGGAAAGTACGTATCTTTGTAATATTATATCTTAGACTGATTTCCATCCCATGAATGCTTACAACCTATCAAGTGGTTGCCGTTGGTATACCGGAGTATCAGTCTTTTTGGAGCTTTGCTTCCCTTTTTTTTTCTGTTGGAGTTACACAGTGAGAATTCGGGAAACTCGGGATGTTTCATTCATAATGTAACAAAAACGATTTTAACTCGATCTTTGTATGAGCATCATCATTTGTTATGGATACCAAGTTTGTGAAGAGGCTCCTCCATCACTTGCACACATTTTAAAAGCCAGATAAATAACTTCTCCATGTGTCTTTCGTTTGTTTACACCGGTATCTTTAAAAACCACCCGTCTCACATTTTCCAGCTGGGCGGTGTCCGCAACATCTGTTGATTTCGTGAAATTGCAAACGGCTCAAATCGCACTTTTCCAATTCATCTTTCATCTGATGACAGAAATCATCTGACATTGATCCGAGTCGGGAGTCTCGGTGCTTTTTTTGCGTTAAAGGCGTTTTATGGTGTATGTTATATCGGGTTTGTTTTTTAATTGTTAATCATTACCTGCCAGCATTTATTCTTTTATGATTTATCCACCTTCAATAATTTTTTTGGGGTGCCATGGTATCTGCCCCCCTAAAGGTTGCTGTAATTGCTGCTTTTGATTCAGTGGTAGAGGTTGGCTTCTTAGGCTGTGCTTATAGCGCCGTCGCAGGTGACAGCGATGCGACGGTGATGTCACGCTGCGGTCGCTGGAAAAATCAAATTGACTTCTAGCGATCGCGACCAAACCGTCGCTCCTACTATAAACGCGCGTGACGGGGGCAATACATTTCTTTGCCGTCGCGTCGCCGGCACTGGAAGCGCAGCCTTAGGCCTCAAATATACCAAGAGCTGCAGGGCGGCAGCGCTGTCCTGTGACGTCACCCTGCGCTGCCGCCAAGCGACGTCTTGATTATACCGGGGAGACAGAGCAGGAGGAGGCATGGAGGCGTGGCGGAGGCATGGCCGTGAGTGGTTCGCCCTCATTGGTTGAACCGCTCACGTGACGCGGCTGTCGCCTCAAGAAAACAATTTAGCAAATCTCTTCGGGAGACGGCCGCCCTGCAGCTCCGGGCGGCGCGCTGGTATGTAAACCATCAGCGGATTTCCCCAATTTGTTTTCCAGCCGCGTGGCGTCGCCGGCGACTTCTGGTATAATCACGGCCTTAGAGATTGCTTGGTAAGGAGTCAAAAACAATTTTAATTCCTTCACCTTAAAGAGGCAATCCAAGGAATGCGTTGGTTACATTTTTTTAAAAATAGAATTGAATCAGGGTGTCCCTTGAACTGATCCACATTAATATCAGCTCCTGGGACCCAATGTTTCCTGAGATACTTACCTCCGTAGGGGGTGCTGGTAGCAGCTCCGGCGGGGCTCGTTGGGCTCGTAATGGCGGCTTCTAAGCTCCCGCGTCCTGTGGGGCCAATCGAAAGCTGTGACGTCATCTCTTGCAGCTTCCTAATGACACGCGTGACCAGGACCTTTAAACAGCATCGAGATACCGGCACGCCCTACGGAGGTAAGTCTCTCGGGAAGCAGGCGGGGTCCCCAGAGCTGAAATCTATGGGGTTCAGTTCCCGGGGTGACCCCCTACTTCAATCCTATTTTTAAAAAAAGACACATAGCTTGGACAGCTTCTTTAGCAACAAAGGATATGGCAGTCTTCTGTCAAATCAACTAGAATGCTTCTAACATAGTAACTTGCAAAAGATATCCAATTTATTTTAGGAACCGCATACAGACGGAAGTGACGTTTCAGGTCCTAACACAGATCTTTCTTCAGGTACCGTAGCAGTTCCAAACACACGGTGGCAAACGGCTCCCTTTGTGTAGCGCTGCCGTTTGACCCGGCTCTTCGCGACACAGTCTTCTAGGGTTTAATTTGTAGAAAAGGAGGATAAATACATGTATACACAGAAGGGGCACGCAGCCCTCAACCTTCAGCGGTTTATTTTTCCATTAGTGACACTAAACATTTGAAACACCGTCACTTTAAGAAGCAAAAGAAATCATAAAAATAACATCTACTCCTGTCAGGAGTCTAACTCACAGCTTATCCCTATCTGCAATGTTGGCTGGCTAAGCCAGTTACCAACTTTAAATAACACACATATATAAAATTGAGTCCTTAACTGTCAGATGGGGACAGCGTCCCAATAGATTCTCAGTTGCTGCAACACGTGAGGGGGCATCTACCCCAAACTGGATCCGAGGGAGCAGCAACCTCCCAGCCTCCAGGCTCTAAGAGAGAGACTGGAGCAGCCAAACTAACTGCAATATATACCTCTCCCTCAATTAGGAGAGCAAGTGAGTGAAAACCAGAACCACTGTAAACTCTGTCCTAACAAACATACACAGTGAAATACCTATATACTGTATCTCTTTTTGTCACATTGGATGTTGCTCTGGACTTCTTTGTTTCTTGTAATATATCAATATAACACATTTTATAAATAAAACTAGTGAGTACATAACAAAATAGTAGTAGGGAAATCATATACTCAACCGACCTCATAGATGGTCTCGAAATATTACAACCATGACAAGAATAGAAAGAGATTCCTACCTGGCTATCCCAGGCAGGAACGCAGCGTGACACGCAGCGCAAGCAAAGACTGAGATATACCGGAGACTGTCTCAGTGGAACGCAGCGGGACACGCAGCGCAAGCAAAGGCAGATATACCAGAGACTGTCTCAGTGGAACGCAGCGTGACACGCAGCGCAAGCAAAGACTGAGTTATACCGGAGACTGTCTCAGTGGAACGCAGCGGGACACGCAGCGCAAGCAAAGACTGAGATATACCGGAGACTGTCTCAGTGGAACGCAGCGGGACACACAGCGCAAGCAAAGCCTGAGATGGACCGGAGACTGTCTCAGTAAAACGCAGCGGGACACACAGCGCAAGCAAAGACTGAGATGGACCGGAGACTGTCTCAGTAAAACGCAGCGGGACATGCAGCGCAAGCAAAGCCTGAGATGGACCGGAGACTGTCTCAGTGGAACGCAGCGGGACACGCAGCGCAAGCAAAGCCTGAGATGGACCGGAGACTGTCTCAGTGGAACGCAGCGGGACACGCAGCGCAAGCAAAGCCTGAGATGGACCGGAGACTGTCTCAGTGGAACGCAGCGGGACACGCAGCGCAAGCAAAGCCTGAGATGGACCGGAGACTGTCTCAGTGGAACGCAGCGGGACACGCAGCGCAAGCAAAGCCTGAGATGGACCGGAGACTGTCTCAGTGGAGCGCAGCGGGACACGCAGCGCAAGCAAAGCCTGAGATGGACCGGAGACTGTCTCAGTGGAACGCAGCGGGACACGCAGCGCAAGCAAAGCCTGAAATGGGCCGGAGACTGTCTCAGTGGAACGCAGCCATTACGACCATTATGTTGACTGTGATATTCTCTCTGTATCTTTCTAGTTTTCAAGATGTCTGCGTTTGATACACTTTCTGCTGAAGTGAAAGATTCTAAGACAAAACGTTTCAGCAAGTTGAATATGGATGACATGCAGGTAAATATATATCCACACTGTTCCTATAATTTAATCCAGCATTTTTCAGAGTTTTGGATCAAAATGAATTCCATTTGAGAAATGTGCAACTTTACTGTAGTTGTTAAATAATTCAAATGGGGTTGAACATAATGTATGTATTGTATATTAAAAGAGCAATCCATGCCGTTTATGTCCCCCTTCAGTTTATTTCATTTTTTAAAATACAGGATTGAAGCAGGGGGTCTGCAGAGCTGAACCCCTTTCATTTCATCTCCGGGGATCCCCTGCTTCTAGAGATACTTACCTCTGAATAAGGTGCCGGTAGTAGCTTTCCTGGGCTACCCGGGTTCACAATATGTCCGCTGTTTAAAGATCTCTGGCCAATAGGAAGCCGTGACATCATCTGTATCTCTCTGCCGTCTTCTGCAGTTTAAAGTTCCCGAGTCACATGGACCAATAGGAAGCCGCATCGGATGGCGTCATGGCTTCCTATTGGCTCGCAGGAGCTGTGAAAATCTGCCACCATGTGAACCCTGGAGTGATACCGGCACAGCTATGGAGGTATGTATCTACAGAAGCAGGGGATCCCGAAGCTGAAATTAATGGGGATCTGCTCCGGAGACCCCCCCCCTGCTTCAATCCCGTATTAATAAATGAAAGAAAAAACAAAAACGGCATGGATTGCCACTTTAAAAGTCATTCCCAAGCAGTGTCCTTGCCCGCTGTCCTGTATAAGTGGGGGAGTAAGTTCCAAGGTCATTCATCCCTCATTCCTTAAGCAGTGACAGAGTTGTGTGTTCTTTTTATTTCTTACTTGGGGAAGAATAGTTGCAGACCTTTCTGATTGCCACGGCAGTCCCAATGCGATTCCACAATTTTCTTGAAAATCTGAATTCCCCCTCCCCCCACACTAAATTCTACATGTGTTTTTAGAAATTCTACCAAAGCATGCGAGGAATGTATGAGAAAAACAACGGTTATAGTCAGTGTGCAATCTAAAGTCTTTTACACCATGCTGGATGCGCGAAACGCGTTGTGTGTTATTGCTGCCTCTATAGGGGTCTTTTGTATGATCCATTAAAGTCACTTTTGTTTTATGAGTGAGCACCCCCCCTGGATCTCTTTTGCTCAGGATAGTGCTCCGTTTTTCTCCTGCTATCTTGCTGCACAGTTGGGCCTGCGCCTACACAGGTGGAGATCATTACAAAATATGTTCATTTTTACTCAGATATTGGTAAATATTGATAGAACTCCAGGCACTCCCAATTGTATTCTTGATCCAAAAAGTTATCTCTTTATTAGCAAAGACCAACGTTTCGGTCTTCATCAGGACCCATTGAAGTCCATTTGATGAAGGTCCTTTGAAGCCGAAACATTGGTCTTTTCCATGTAGAATAGATAACTTTTTGAATCGAGAATACAATTTTGAGTGCCCGGAGTTCGATCAATATTTACCAATATGTGACAGGGGGCTTTCTTGTCTGTTCTGGATGCACCCGGCAACTTCTCTTTACTATCTGAAACTATGGAGGAGGGCTGACAACCAATCACAATACGGATGCTACATCCGCCAATCAGAGAGCAATAGATGTCTGCCAATCACAGAGCGAGGGCTCGCCCGCGATGGGCCAATCAGGGCTGTGAGAAATAACTGCTTTAGGAGAATGAGAAATTCAAACTGACCACTGGGATTTGCATCAGTTGAGACTGGGCCCAGTTTCTTTTGTATGCTGGCTGGCTAAGTCGGGTTCTCACTCAATATACAAAGGAGTCATTCGAATACATTACATTATATGTGCAATGGGGGAAACAACCGCTACAGAGCACACAGTGTCACACAAGTCAGCCATTTTGACCACAATAAAATGGATACTAACACTGAAAACCTGAGTTTCCATCTTGACTGATAGGACCAAACGGCTTGGCTTAACCTTTAATATGATAACCACCTTGCACATGACGTCACAGTGATGAGGAACATAAAGTACAAAGTTGTAGATGCAATGGAGCAGGATACCTTGGTATAAGGATACATGTTCACCTGTAGGATGGTATCCATAAGGAGAGTCTTTATCTGGCAGATAGGTGTCAATGCATTCATTTTCCATGATTATATTAGACCAGTGTTTCCCAACTCCAGTCCTCAGGGAAACCCAACAGGTCAGGTCTTAAGGATATCCCTGCTCCAGCACAGGTGGCTCAGTCAAAATGACTGAGCTGCTAATTGACCCACCTGTGCTGGAGCAGGGATATCCTTCAGTCCTGACCTGTTGGGGTTCCCTGAGGAATGGAGTTGGGAAACACTGCAATTAGATAGATTAATGGTTCTGGAGTGATAAGGTCCAATGTGTTCACTCGCTATTGTAGAGGGTACCTGGGTGTGGAATATATATATATTTTAATTATTTACAGGTACCAATAACGTTTGATGAAGTTACAGTAAGTTTCTCCGAGGATGAATGGAATTATTTAGATGAAGAGCAGAAGGAGCTTTATAAGGATGTGATGAGGGACACATACCACAACCTCAGATCACTGGGTAAGAAGAGATCTCTTATAATGCATAACAATGGATACATTAGAAAGTACAAAGAACGTAGAAATTCCCAAGGAAGGAGAAGATCGTGTTACAGCATATACCTCTGTGTGAGGTCACTTACGGTTTGGGCAGCATAATGAACATGTTATAGAGAATCCTTTATAAATGGAGTTCTTCAACGGTGGTATGGACATTTACTTGAGTAGTTGTGTGTGTTTTGGGATAGAGTAAGGATGTGCCTGCTCAGCTGGGTACTGGTACTGGTACTGGAGGGGTGCTATCTGAGAACTGCTAATCATGGACGGATATTTACAAAAGGATCCCCTTTTCGATGCACTCAAAGACCTCACAGAATAATAATTAAAATATAACTTTTAATAGATTTGTTTAAAACAATAGGGGGGGGGGAAGGGGGAGCTGTCAAGGAGAGAACTAATCTATTAAAAACGGTAGAAGCATATATGTTGTACCTCGCTACAAAATCCCCAAAAATGTATGTGTAAAGGTGGTGCTACCCGGGCAATGACCTAAGACAAAAGAGGGTTTGTACCAAGGAGATATGGAGATCCCAGAAAAATGGTGCACACCCCCTGGGGTATATATATATATATAATGTATGTAAGCGAAAATAATTCTCCATCGGCATCAACAGGTTATCTCAATGTGAAGCCAGAAACCATATCAAGAATTGAACGAGGAGAGGAGCCATATGTGAGGCATCACTCGGACACTCAGAAGGGGAAAACCCCTGTAAATACTTCTGCAGGTGAGTCATTTATTCTCCGATGAATAGGATCTCTGTCCAAAATGTACAACTAGTTATTTCCAAAGGGGGATGTGTCAAGGCAATTTTTGAGAAAAACCTGTATGATGAAGATGAGATTTAGACACAACAATGTATTATTCAGCTACTATTCAATAAACTGCTATGATCGGAGATAGCTGGAAATACAACTGCTCCAGGCAGACGGGGGAAATATACATAATATACTGTATGATTCTAAAGATCCTAAGATGCTGTGCACACTCTAATCTAGTTGAAATGGTGGCTCTTGTCGGTGCTTGAGCAGGGGTGGGCGAGAATCCCAGTAGAAAACACTCTATAAACTTCAATGAAAACCAGGGTTCTTGGGGCACTGAAAAGATGATAAATAGAATGACATTTTCAAATAAATGTTAATACTGTAGACATGCCGTAACGCACAACGTTTCTGGGAGAATCCTTTGTCAGGTCCAAAAAAACATACAAGGACCTCCCGAAGGGTTCGCCGAAGGGTTCTCTGCGTAAATATCTGAAATATTCTTCAAAATGGACAAGACCATTGATTAAATATGTTATTTCGCATTGATCATTTGAGAGGCATACTTTGGTAATGCGAGGGATACATAATCTCTGTAGCCCTATAGCCTGTTTGTTGACAAGGGTAATATCAATGAGTAAGAGTATTGATATAATGAAATAGGAAAGGAGGGTTATGGTTATGTTACTGTGAGCCCACATTAGGCAGTAAAATCAATCTGACTCTGGGCTTCTGCACATCTCAGTGGCTGTCCTAGCACTTTATGGTGACAATAATTTAGAGGATTGCTTTTCACTGGACAGTCACTAGACACAACTAACGTACTATACAGTATGTACTTTTCTAAAGTCTACTATACTCAAAAGTAGGGGTGCGCAAACTTTTCCCCCTGCTGGCTCTCCCCTCCTGCTTGTGCCCCCCCCTTCTTTACCTTATCTCTGGCGTTCTGAGGTCACGACATAAACTTACAGAGGCCCTGTGCGCCATTCAATGCATTTCATTTAAATGCTTTGGGGAAGAGCATGGGGCCTCTGTAAGCACTGAGCCCCCCCAGAAATTCTCGCACCCCCCAGGTGGCGCACCCCTGCTCTAAAGCATACTGTTCCTCTAAAGTAACTAATACCATACACTAGTGTAGCCCTGATGTAAATTTTCTCTTTCTGGCCCCCCTCTGCGAGTGCCGTGCGGTAGCGGGTGCCGCCGGAGGCTTTGACGGACCCGCCGGCACTTCGCGAGGGTGGGGGCCAGTGCAGGGAGCGGCGCAGGCCGGTTGCCGGGGACGCGATCGGGCCGTCGCTAGGGCCACGATCGCGTTGCCACCGGCTCGGCGGCTGGAGGAGAGTGCGCCGCCATTGCGCGTTAGCTCGCGCATGCGCAGTAGGTGGCAAGCGCAGGGAAGGCCCCAGAGAGATCGCGCGAGAGTAGGGAAGGTAGTAGAGAGGTTGAGGCGGCCATTAGGGGTTCGCGCATGCGCGAGGGAAGCGCGCACGCGGCCCCAATGCTTTAGGCAGCTCCTGGGAACTACAATTCCCAGGAGGCTTAGGGAGGCAGAGGTCAGGTGCTCCCTAGTGGCCAATAGGGCTGAAGGAAGCTCAGCCCGGGAAAAGAGATACATTTCCCGGGCTTTGCAACAGCAGTCAGGCAGAGCAGAGGAAGGAGTAGGAAGGGTGCAGGGAGCGCGTGGCTCCTGCATCAGGTAAGGGTTCTCCCTAGATCCCCAGGCAGGCCCCAATTCCCGGGTAAGGGTAGGGGGTAACTGAAGAGGGACGCCTTAGACTGAGGAGGGACGCCTTAGCTAGGGAGGTGACCCTTGAGTGTGGGGAGTGCTGGTTTGGTAGTGCCACAGCGGAGAGTACTGTGGGCACTGTCAAAGAGGCACGGTGTGCTAGCAGTGGGATTGCTGCGGGATCCGGGTGGCTGTGTGTGATTGCAGCTGATCTGGGTGTGTGTCGCTGCATGTGCTGTGAGCAGTGCGTGCAGTGTGTGTGTGCACGGTGTGAATCCCTGCAGGCTGACAGTGTAAGCTGAATGTTGGCTGCAGGTGGGTTAGGCTGCTAGGATTAGCAGATACAGTTTAGACTGGGTAGCTAGGGGAAGGGGGGCGGTTATTGTCCACAGGCCCTAGGAGTTTTCCCCAAGCCATCCCAGGTTGCGGTTCCTCAGGGACAGGCCCTAGGTTAGGGTTGCTGTCGCTCTAGCAGTGGTTAGTGATAGGGATAGCGGCGGTTGCTGTTCCCACGCGGTTGGTGTTGCCGTGATCCGGTTGCAGTTCCCGTTGAGCGGTGGGACCCTCGTTGGGGTCCACCGGCAGAGTACCTGGAATAGGATCAGACGGACGTCTGACCCTTTTAGAAGAAAGTGTGTTGCGGTCCCGAGCATCGGAGTGCTCGGAAGGTATCTTCCATATTCTAAGTGCACCAACTGGGCCCTAGCTTAAATAGTGACTGCGCAGTCACCCACGACCTCCGTAGGAGTTACGAGACATTGGGTGTGGGGTGATCACAGGACACTGGGTGGGGTACACCAGACATTGGGTTGATGTGATGCGGGTAGAGCATCTGGTTATGGTTATGTTATGTAATGTGTTATATGTGTGTTAAGTAAAGAGTTAGTATTGTTTATCTATAAGTGTTATTGTATTTCTTACTCAGGGCTATCTTTCCTCACGGGGGATCCTGGGTAAGTGGAGGCGCTGCACCAAGTAAGGGTAAGGGTTTCCCCAGGCTCCCAGCTAGCGGAGGCTCAGATCTCCTGGAGCCACACAGGTTATGCAGTACCAGTAGTCCCTTAGAGCAGGTGTGTTGCAGGGAAAGGGGCCGGTTAGACCACGAGGGGCCAATGTGATATTGGGTGGGTCGGCCGGTTCACAAAAAGGGCTACATTTGGAGGCGCTGCTGAGATATCAGACCTGGGGTGCCCTGTACATGTTTTTCTAAATTTGTGTCCTATTTTTGTTCCGCCATGGGGAAGCCCTCAAGGCGGAGGAAGCCATGTGCTAAGGTCCCGGTCGCGCGGGAAAATGTTGCCAACAGTCATCCAGGACTGGCGGGAAAACCCGAGCCCCGCCCCCACACTGTGAGTGACTCAGTACAGAGCTCGCACCACTCCCTGAAAGAGAGTACTGGACACAGAGAAAATTGCTCGCCGTCGTATGGATCCTGGCAGACCAGGGCTGGGAGCGTATCCTTTTTGTTGTGTCCATGTACGATACAATTTTTGAGCATCTGGGGTAGTATGGACCTTAAAACTTTGGCGTGCATGGTAAAAATGCGATTGGAAGACGTGAACGAGGAGGGGTACCTAGACTGTTTTTGTAACCAAGGTGGCTGCTCGTCTTGTAAGTTGGCTTGGGGGCGTATATGTGGCTGCTGCAGGGTACCGACCCTGCAACCCAAACTGCCGCAGCCTACCGAACGGCCCGTGGGAGGGGACACTGTTGTAGAAATGGAGTGTCCTTCCCCTGAGGAAGAAATAGACTGCCAGGGGTTACACCGCAATGTGTATGTGTCCTGGCGAGCGCCAGGAATAGATGGAGTTGTGCTAGCGTGTCCCTGCCTGCAAAAAGCCTGTGCCTCGGGAGCAGCCCTGTCGCAGTTACCGCTCGACTTCAAGAACATCGAGTTGGATGGAGAACCGAGTATCCAGTGTTTTATGACAAATTGTGACTGTCCTAGGGAGGCACTGGAGTGGGGGCCTCCATGTGATTGTTGCGGGGCAGGGTTCCTACAGCCTATCCTGCCCCAGGCGGCGGAACCAGCCGATGAAGAAGAGGAGGAGCCGGACCTCGCTCCTGAAGTAATTGATACTTGTCCTCAGTTTGTTTTGATTCCAGAGGCCTCCGGGGACCCGTGTGTCCAGACCACTGTTGCAGACCCTCTCAAAGAGGACGTGCAAATGGAGGAGCAGGAACTTCTGATGGCGGAACCTGCGGAGGAAGAGGCGCCTGATGGTGCTACCGAGGTGGGTGAAGCTGCTACTGATTTGTCCACTTCAGCCATGGAGGTGGTGGAGGGCCCGTGTGCCCAAATGAACTTTCCAGACGCGGAGCCAGAGCCGCTGAAGGCGGAGCTCCAGATGTCAGAGCTCCAGATGTCAGAACCCCAGATGTCGGTTCCAGACCCGGTTTCCGAGCAGGAACCCCCGAGACCAGAACCACCGATTCCAGAAGGCCAGGGTAAGGTGTTTGTACCCCCGCCCATGGGTGATGATTCTAGCGACCCACTGAGCGTGGTGATGCGCCTCCCGGCGGACCACTCCAGTGAGGTCACTGAAGCAACCGCCTCAACTGATCCAGACCATGATGTGGGCCCGTGTGCCCTGCAACGGCCAGTCCGGCCTACCACCGAGGTACCAGCGGTCCCAGGCTTGGGATCAGTACCTGCCGACAACGACGGGGGTAAGTTGACTGCCCCAGGGGTGTCGGGTGTGAGCTCCCCGGTGATCGTGGCGCCTGGTGACTCCAAAGGTAGGGTCACCCGGGCGATGGGCTCACCCCGTCATCGCGTCCTGGTGGAGGTGTCTCCCCCAGAAGATCTCTGCGGATCATGGAACGACTCCGACCTCATCAAGGGATCCGGTGTAGCGGACCGGAGCGACCCATACTCCTGTGAGAGGAGTCTCCAAACGGGCCTACCCGAAGAAGTGGTGCCGTCCGCGGACGAAGTCACCGTTAAAGGGATTGTTGGAGCGGACAAAGACTCTGTTGAGACCGCTCTGGTAGTTGTGGCCTCTCCCAGGTGCGCGATGGAGCGCTATGTTCGCCATGTGGTGGATCGAGGAAAGAGACTGAGCCTCCCTGTCTCCCGTGAGACGAGACCGGAGGAACCGGAAAGGGTCAATACCCCGGACCCCTTACTATTTTTTCTGCGAGGGGGAGAAGGTGGGTTGGTGCAAGGGACAGGTCTTGAGCTCCAAAAGACTCACAGGAGTCAAGGTGGGATACCCTCACCCAGTCTGTTAGGGGCACTCCAATCTGAGACTCAGCTGGCCTCGGGTATCCATATGAGTATTGATGACAAAATGCATGTTACATGTGATGTGATTTATGCCATGTATTTTCCATTATATAATTCTCTCTACGGTTGCTACCCAAGCGAGGCCGTTGGGATTCTGCGAAGGGGAGAATGTAGCCCTGATGTAAATTTTCTCTTTCTGGCCCCCCTCTGCGAGTGCCGTGCGGTAGCGGGTGCCGCCGGAGGCTTTGACGGACCCGCCGGCACTTCGCGAGGGTGGGGGCCAGTGCAGGGAGCGGCGCAGGCCGGTTGCCGGGGACGCGATCGGGCCGTCGCTAGGGCCACGATCGCGTTGCCACCGGCTCGGCGGCTGGAGGAGAGTGCGCCGCCATTGCGCATTAGCTCGCGCATGCGCAGTAGGTGGCAAGCGCAGGGAAGGCCCCAGAGAGATCGCGCGAGAGTAGGGAAGGTAGTAGAGAGGTTGAGGCGGCCATTAGGGGTTCGCGCATGCGCGAGGGAAGCGCGCACGCGGCCCCAATGCTTTAGGCAGCTCCTGGGAACTACAATTCCCAGGAGGCTTAGGGAGGCAGAGGTCAGGTGCTCCCTAGTGGCCAATAGGGCTGAAGGAAGCTCAGCCCGGGAAAAGAGATACATTTCCCGGGCTTTGCAACAGCAGTCAGGCAGAGCAGAGGAAGGAGTAGGAAGGGTGCAGGGAGCGCGTGGCTCCTGCATCAGGTAAGGGTTCTCCCTAGATCCCCAGGCAGGCCCCAATTCCCGGGTAAGGGTAGGGGGTAACTGAAGAGGGACGCCTTAGACTGAGGAGGGACGCCTTAGCTAGGGAGGTGACCCTTGAGTGTGGGGAGTGCTGGTTTGGTAGTGCCACAGCGGAGAGTACTGTGGGCACTGTCAAAGAGGCACGGTGTGCTAGCAGTGGGATTGCTGCGGGATCCGGGTGGCTGTGTGTGATTGCAGCTGATCTGGGTGTGTGTCGCTGCATGTGCTGTGAGCAGTGCGTGCAGTGTGTGTGTGCACGGTGTGAATCCCTGCAGGCTGACAGTGTAAGCTGAATGTTGGCTGCAGGTGGGTTAGGCTGCTAGGATTAGCAGATACAGTTTAGACTGGGTAGCTAGGGGAAGGGGGGCGGTTATTGTCCACAGGCCCTAGGAGTTTTCCCCAAGCCATCCCAGGTTGCGGTTCCTCAGGGACAGGCCCTAGGTTAGGGTTGCTGTCGCTCTAGCAGTGGTTAGTGATAGGGATAGCGGCGGTTGCTGTTCCCACGCGGTTGGTGTTGCCGTGATCCGGTTGCAGTTCCCGTTGAGCGGTGGGACCCTCGTTGGGGTCCACCGGCAGAGTACCTGGAATAGGATCAGACGGACGTCTGACCCTTTTAGAAGAAAGTGTGTTGCGGTCCCGAGCATCGGAGTGCTCGGAAGGTATCTTCCATATTCTAAGTGCACCAACTGGGCCCTAGCTTAAATAGTGACTGCGCAGTCACCCACGACCTCCGTAGGAGTTACGAGACATTGGGTGTGGGGTGATCACAGGACACTGGGTGGGGTACACCAGACATTGGGTTGATGTGATGCGGGTAGAGCATCTGGTTATGGTTATGTTATGTAATGTGTTATATGTGTGTTAAGTAAAGAGTTAGTATTGTTTATCTATAAGTGTTATTGTATTTCTTACTCAGGGCTATCTTTCCTCACGGGGGATCCTGGGTAAGTGGAGGCGCTGCACCAAGTAAGGGTAAGGGTTTCCCCAGGCTCCCAGCTAGCGGAGGCTCAGATCTCCTGGAGCCACACAGGTTATGCAGTACCAGTAGTCCCTTGGAGCAGGTGTGTTGCAGGGAAAGGGGCCGGTTAGACCACGAGGGGCCAATGTGATATTGGGTGGGTCGGCCGGTTCACAAAAAGGGCTACACTAGGTTTACTAGCAGAGACAATAGTTTGTGTCTATCTATCTTGTCACCCTATCTGCCATAAGTTTTTGTCTTGGCCTTTAGTTGCCTGATTCTCATGTTTATTGAATGATTCAAGCAGAAATCTTAACCCGAATAACTTATTTTTTTTAAATGTATTCTTTCCTAGCAGATGGTAAGTTCATGAATAGGAGTAAGAAAGAAGAGTCAGATTCTCCTTATTATTCACAAGACTGGACAGGGGAAGCCAACGCCAAGAGTTCTGCAAGAAAATCATTTGAAAAATTCAATCTGATTGGAAGGCAAAATCTAACAAGAACCCACGGGCATAATCCACATGAACAGATGCGCTACAAATTATCTGCTGGAAAAAACATGAATAGACTAACCATATTAGTCTACAAGAATGCGCTAGCAAAGAAATATATGGTCAATGCACTTAGCAAAAGTTGTAATTTTGACAAAATAGAGCATGCAAATCATAGAGCTCACAAAGAACTAAAGCACTATGCGTGCATTAAATGTAAGACTGGCTATATGCAGAGCTCAAATCGTAGTGATCTGATGAACCACACAAGAGAAAGACCATACACATGCACTGAATACAAGAAAACCTTTACCAACAGAGTGTATTTTGTTAGCCACCAGAGAACTCACTCCGGAGAGAAGCTGTACATATGCAGTGAATGTAGGAAAAGCTTTACCAACAAGGAACATCTTGTCAGTCATCTTAGAAACCACACAGCAAAGAGGCCGTATTTATGCACTGTATGCGGAGAAACCTTCAACTACCGCTCAATGCTCGTTAAACATCAGAAAGCCCACACGGGAGAAAGGCCGTTTGCTTGCACTGAATGTGGGAAAAGTTTTACTTGTATATCAAATCTAATAGGTCATCAGAGAACTCACACAGGAGAGAGGCCATATGCTTGCACTGAATGTGGGAAAAACTTTACTCAACAAGCACATCTGGTTATTCACCAGAGATCGCACACAGGGGAGAGGCCTTATGTGTGTACTGAGTGTGGCAAAAGCTTTACTGACAGCTCAACTCTTATAAGGCATCAGAAAACCCACAGAGTAGAAAAGTTATGTGCATACATTGAAAGTGGCAAAGGCTTTACTCAAAGAGCCCATGTTCGTCACCAGAGAATTCACAAAGGAAGTAGTCAGCATACATGTACCTATTGTGGGAATTGTTTTTCTAAAAGAGCACATCTTGTTAGTCACCAGAGAATTCACACCGGAGAGAAACCTTTTGTGTGCTCTGAATGTGGGAAATGCTTTAGTCACAGGTTAACTCTTGTTAGACACGAGAGAACACATACTTTAGAAAAACCATGTGTCTGTTGTAAATGTGGGAAAAGCTTTACTTGTAAGTCGACTCTGGTTATACACAAGAGAACCCACACGGGAGAGAGACCATATCCATGCACTGAATGCGGGAAAAGTTTTACTTGCAGCTCAAATCTCTTTAGTCATCAGAGAACTCACACAGGCGAGAGACCATATTCGTGCATTGATTGTGGAAAAAGCTTTATTCAAAGAGCACATCTTGTTAGTCACCAGAGAACCCATACGGGAGAGAGACCATTCGTATGCTCTAAATGTGGGAAATTCTTTAGTCACAGATCAACGCTTGTTAGACACCAGAAAACAGTGCAGTGCACATCTTATTAACATACTGATGAACATGAGGGAACCCACACAGGATAGAGTCTGTGTGGCCCCTTTGCAATATTGTATGAAGTTGTAATGGCGGCTTCTTCCCTCCACGGGCGCCGACCACCTCCTTTGGGGGGTAGAGTAAAACCCTACAACCTGGAAAGATGCCTTAGGATTACGTCCTGGGAGCTTTACCCAGACGTTTCTCAACTTTTGGTGTGTTTTTGTCCTGGTATGTGCTTGTGCTATTATTTTTCTTCTGGATGGGCTCTGGAGCTCGTCTCTCAAACCGCCATTCTCTCCTGACGTCACTGGAACTCTCACATTGATATTTATTTTAAATTATGTGTCAAGTAATACCTCCGCTATTTTCTAATATCGCTCCATAGAACTAATAGAAAAGTCTCATACAGATAGCTGGAGAAAAAAAAACTTGCGAGGCAAAGTACTTTGATAGATTAACATTTATAAAAAGTCAAAATTAAATTTACCTATAATTTCAATTGACGCAAAAAAACAACCAGTTTTGGGAGTTTGTTATTAAAGGTCTCTACTTACTATTAACATTATTTGAAAAAATAAAATACTAGGTTGTAAAAAAAAAATAACTTTAGGATCACTTATTATATATATATTTTTAACCTTTTAAATTACCCATATTTTCCTCCTACAATCAGTGCTATTAACCCTTTGGGTGCCCCGGGATGTAGCTATCACATCAAGGGGTCTGGTACTCCTGTAGTAGCGATGTCGCGCACTAATTTGCTCATTTTGTACAGGACATTGCGTTCTGCGCTCCTGTGGAGCGTTGAATGGCGTCCGGCTGTCCGAGGAGCGGAAGAGGGCTCCTCTTGTGCGCCATCATCAGTGCTGCTGCGATCACATGATTGCTCCCGTGGAGCGGTCACATGACGGCGAGGTGCCGGAGAGACTGTGGCACTTTTAGTGCAGCGGACCCTCTGGCACGCAAAGGGTTAGAGGAGAAATCCCATTTTGGCAGCCAAAATAAATAAAAGGACTACTTTCCAAAGGCTGGGGGTGGATTTAGCTGGAGGGTGGGAGATAATTTGCCCATGGAAAAGACAATTTTACAGTTTTTATCACCAAGATAAATTAAAAGATTGTTTAGATCTGTAATGCATCTTTTTAAAAGGCAAGCTTTAAAATAAAATATACATTTTTAACGCTTTGTCTGAAAATTTTTCCCTCTTTATTTACTTTTTTATTTCAAACGTTTTTATTGTTTTTCGTAGCAACACATCAAGACTTTGTAACAGAAAGAGCATTGTGCATACATTTCGTCGTGGCAGCAGGACTATCTTTCATGGTATTTACACACTTAACCTGGGCTTAAGGTCATTAAACATTGCATTATAGTCAGACCAAACTCCACATAAGCTTTAAGACATTCAGATACTGCCGAGCCTCCAGTCGGGAGGCGGCTACATTCAAAGTCTCTTGATGCTACTTCACTTGAAAGGGGGGAAAGAAGGACAGCAGAAGGGGGCGGGGAAGGAAGAGTAAGATGGGAGGGGGGTGGAAAGGGGAGAGGGGAAGGGGTTCATCCCTTCTATCTCCTCAGCGCCAGGGGAGATAGGGGAAGGGGCTCATCCCCTCTATCTCCTCAGCGTCAGGGGAGATAGGGGAAGGGGCTCATCCCCTCTATCTCCTCAGCGTCAGGGGAGATAGGGGAAGGGGCTCATCCCCTCTATCTCCTCAGCGTCAGGGGAGATAGGGGAAGGGGCTCATCCCCTCTATCTCCTCAGCATCAGGGGAGATAGGGGAAGGGGCTCATCCCCTCTATCTCCTCAGCGTCAGGGGAGATAGGGGAAGGGGCTCACCCCCTCTATCTCCTCAGTGCCGGCTCCTCTTTATTTTAACGATTAATAAACTACTGTAGATTGTGGATGCGAACTTCCCCCAATAACTGAAGTAGACAGAACATATCTCTGATATGAGTGTGTTATGTTATAGGATGTAATTCCACTTATCAAACAATTATTTTTTTATATATGGACACCAGATGTTGGTGTTAATTTTTGGTAAAATAAAACCGTTATTATGTTTTTGCAAGCATTGCTTTTTTAAAAAAAATTTGTACAAACATTGTTTACAGTATGTGTCAATAATGGGGGATCATGGGTCACAGTTGAAAGTGTGGTGTATTGGTTCAATGTTTTCATCTGATTCACTCGTAGCTCCTAGTCAACAGTTCAGCCCCACTCACTTAAAGCAGCAGACCATGGGAAGAACCACAATAAATAGGCAACTGGCAGTAGGGTCGCCAGGTGGCTTCTCCAAAAATACTGGAGACAATGGTGAAAAACACGACGCGCTCAACGTCGGTGGGGAGGTCTGTTATTTATACATTCTCACACCGTTATGTAATTTTTTCTAAATTTCACTCCACGTATGCACCAATTCGCACCATTTCATATTCTATTTCGTAAAAATTTCTGGGTCGGGGTTTGGGGATTGAGCACCCTTCCAGCATTATTTTACCTGTGAAGGTCCTCCTGGCAGACAGGGACACAGTAGAGCTCTTCTCTCCCACATGTAAAGCTGGGAGGAAAGTACATTTCCCAGCATGCAAATGGGGGAGCTGTGCACGCTCCTTAATGACGTGGAGCCCTCCCATTGGTCAGTCTTCTCCTTGGCTTGGGGAGGGGTGACACCGCTCATTGCCCTGGTTACCAGACGCTGCAGAATGCAGGAGGATCGTACAACCGCTTCTGCTTCTCAATCAGGTAAGAGCAGGGACCCTGCATCCGGCCACCCTTTCCACTCGTGCTGCCTGCCGCACGTCCAGAGAGTGAGAATACCAGACACATACATGTCCGGTATTACCTCTCCATTTTTACCGGACAGAGGGGCAAAATACCGGTCTGTCTGGTTCAAAAACCGGATGTTAGGAATCAATTTATTATATTAAAATGTATGAATGAGAACTTATATCAAGACAATTTTATTGAAAATATGTTGTAGGATTTTACATTTTTATGTAACGAAGGGAACTGAATCCCAAGATAGGCTTTTGATTTATGCCAGATGTTGGGGGGTTTGGCTTAAGTATAGAAAGTCAAGGCCTTGCAGGAAATCAGGCTCTGTAGTAGTTTGAAAGGGTCTTTGTCCTTAGACATGAGTGTCATGGGAGAGGGGGTTTGGCCCGGGATTAAAGGGGTTACACCCCATTTGGCCACCCCCTGCTCTTACTTGGGAAGCAAGGGGTTAACTGGACTGTGGTCCAGTAATGTGTTTTTACCTTGCTTCAGCATCCCAATGTATATTCCCCTGTATAAATGTATTGTCTCATCCCAGTGTTTGCACCAACACCTACACTAGTGTTGATGCGGGAGGGAAGGGGTTAATGTTAATTCAGTGATTATAGCCCTTTGTTCCCTTTTCCCGCCTTTCAGGCTCCATTTTGCAGCCTTCCATAGGTCGCCATTGAGGCTCCATGCATTCTAATGGCAGAAGTAGCGGTTTTGGACCTGTTTTCCAGTGACGACCAGCAGGTGGCGTCCGAGAGGAGGAGCGGCGGTTTCCCATTGTAAGTCAATGGGGCCATTGACTTCAATGAGGATTCCTCGACGCCGCTCTTCAGGAACAGGTTGGCAGCCATCCAAACCGCAGACCGCAAAAGCGGATACAATGTCTTTGAAAAGAGCTTTATCACTTCGGTCAAGTTCAATGACAATTGGCGTGGGAATCTTAGGTTCTTGGGCACCTGGGAATAAAATTATTTTTGCCCCTAGCCCCTAGGAACCCCCACACACGACCCACACCGGGTCCGGGAATGAGGGACCCCCGTAAAGGGTCGAGCGGAGAAAGAGGGTCGCGCCATTGATTTTAATGGCGGAGCGGAGGTCCCATTGAATCCAATGGCGGCGTGCGACCATGCATTGTCTATGACGGCGCCGGCCATTGATTCCAATGGGGAAAAGCCGTGTGGCGTGAAAACGGCTAAGTGCGAAATGGTGAAAAATGTAAGTCCATATCTCCGGCTCTGGAATGACCAGAGGGATGGGATTTGGGTGGCATGTAGCCAAGGTTCCGGCATTAATGCATGGCCATTCCCAGCCCTCTCCGATCAACCAGATGGAGTGTGGGCAAATGTAAAGATTTTTGGTTTTTCCATAGACTTCAATGGCGGCGCCTCTCCATTGAAAGTCTATGGCGGGGAACCACATTGATGGCAATGGCGGAGCCCCGCCATTCAACGCTATGGCGGCGGAACCCGTTGATTTCAATAGGGAAAAAGTGAAAAGCAGAGATTCATTTTTAAAGGGACGAATCCTGTATTTTAAAAAGTGTTTTAAAGGGCATTTATGTATCTCTGGTTCTGGGGGTCGCAGAGAGCTGAAACTTGGTCAATATGTAGAGTCACTGTCGGCATAAAAAACAGGCAGGTTTCGACCCACTGGGCCCAACAGAACGGAATCTATTAATATGTGAAGATATTAAGCTGTGAATAGTATTTCGGATCTGGTATGAAGACTAAGAACCCATCTGCTATGTTAATAGGTCAGGAGGACAGACAGATAGTCTAGCATAAGTCCTCTGATCAAAGGTTGACCGCCCTGATTGTTTACAGTAGAGCAGAAGAACAAAGAAGCGGAGTGGTCTGTAAGTGTCATAATTCACACTTGCAGATAAGAAAGATTCTACTTCAAAAGAGTCTGCTAGCCAGTTAGGCGCCCTAAGGTTAAGAGTAAGAGCTAAGATGGTATATAAACCAGGCTCAGCCATTACTCAATTGTCTTTGTGATTTTCAAGATTGCCGCATGAACTGCTAGTAAAGATTTCTGACTATTTCATCATTACAACTTTAAGTAAGTGCATATTTTGTCTGTTATTTGTATATCTCGTGTGTTCACCTTTTTCAAGGAATTAATTACATTTTATCATATCTAGTCGTGTTCAGTTCAACCCATGTATTTTGGTGTATAATATAGGCCTCTCACAAGTTCCCGTGACAATGAGGCAGGAAGCGGCAGAGTTTAGTAATCTATATCTACCAGTTACATTCAGCAGGCTGTTCTCTTTCTCCTGGACTTTCTTCAAGGAAGCACACTCACTGCAAATAACATCTAAGCAGCATGTTAGTGCATAAGGAGTCTTATTCTATGAATAACCATCAGAAACACATGTATCATCAACTCTCATTTTGTAAATAACTTTGTTAGAGTAAATTGACTTTGTCTACTGGAAAATCATCTTCTGAAGTTTTGGAATCTTTCTGAATGAGAAATAATAAGTTGTATTATTTAACACCGGACACCTGGCAACCTTAATTTGGTCTGGGAGCAGGAAGGGGAGGTCATATATAGGCCTCGATGAGGCTAATAAAGCAGGTGCAGGCAATGAGGCAATCAGGAAACCCAGAGAGTTCTCTGCAGAAATCCGCAACATACAATCAGCAGTCCCAGTGGCAGAGCGGGAGACCTCCTGGCTAGAAAGCAGAAGGGTTCAAGACCTGAGAGGGACACCCTTGACACTCTACCTGGATGCCTCACCATTTATCAAAACAGAACTAATACTCTTTGTTTCCACTGCCACCCCTAAACCCACAGTTCTACCTCACAGTCAATAATACCACACGCTCATCAACACCTCAAGCCTGCTGCCTGGGGGGTCATATTTAGCCCTGCCCTTTCCTTCATTCCTCACATTCAACCCCTCATTACATCCTGCCATCAGAAATATTGCTAGGTAGGGTATACCATTTTCTCACTCATAACACAACTAAATCCTAATTCACTCACTTATCTTGTCCCGCCTTGACTACTGTGACTTTTTCCTAGCTGGCATTCTCCTTCTGCACCTGTCCCAATTCCAATCCATCCAAAATTCTGCTGCCATACTCATCTACATTACTCATGACACCACAAGCAAATCCCTACACTGGCTTTCCATATCCTCTAGACTCAACTTTAAAATCCTAACTCTGACTTACAAAGTTCTCAGTTATGCTGGCCTCCCTTACATCTCAGTCCTCATCCCCAAATATATCCCTAAACGCCCCCTACATTCTGCCCATGTCAACTTCCATTCCTCCTGCCTAATTACCTCCTCACTCCCACCCACAAGACTTCTCCTGTGCTGCCCCCTCTCCCTGGAATTCACTTCCACGCACCATCAGACTCTCCCCCAGCTTGCAGACATTAAAAAACTCACATTTTCAAATATGTCTATCTGGCATACCTCTGACATCCAACTCTGGCCCCTCTCACCCGTGTAACCAAATTGGGAACAGATACACAGCTGGATAAAACTCCAAGCTATCTAACACCCACTAACATCAAAACCCCCAAACGTTAATGGAATCAGCTGTGTGGCTGGATCATATTCCATCCTGAGACACATTCCATCCACAACGAGTAGACACTTGACCTTTTGTTTCAACATTGTCCCTTATATCCACTAGATTGTAAGATCTTACAAGCAAGACACTTATTACCTTTTTGTATCTGTTT
Source organism: Ascaphus truei (assembly GCF_040206685.1). Taxonomy (NCBI): domain Eukaryota; kingdom Metazoa; phylum Chordata; class Amphibia; order Anura; family Ascaphidae; genus Ascaphus; species Ascaphus truei. The sequence continues at coordinate 15,338,929 of NC_134497.1, forward strand.
GTGCTTATTTGCCCTTATTTGGTATGTCCTTCTGTTTATGTCATTTAAACCCAGTACACCCTTTGTACCCCCCCCCTGCGTAATATCTTGGCCCTGTACAAATAAACAATAATAATGAATAATCAATTAATAATATTTGAAACTAAACAATCATAATGAATAATAAGTAATCAATCAATAATAATGAATAATCAATATGTAATTAATAATAATGAAAAATCAATTAACAGTAATCAATGATAATAATTGTATAATATTAAATAATAACGAATAATAATAATGAATAATCAATAACAATGAATAACCAATGAAACATGAATAATAATAATAATTATGGTCAATTAATAATAATGATTAATAATGAAGAATCAATTAATAATTAATATATAATTAATACATAATTCATTAATTAAACAGCAATTAGACTGTTGTATGTGTGCGGGTCCATCTTCTTGAGTGTACAGTAACGCTGAAGATCTTTCGCTTGAAAGCCGAGACAGATTTTGAATCCCACCAATTTTGTGTATGTTTTGTGTTATACTGGTACTTTAATTCTATAGTGCTAGAAAGGCTGACAAATGTATCAAAAAGCTAAATATGCTATGATGGGTAAGAGAAAGGCCACCCCTCTTCTTTCCTCTCTGGGACTCTACTCTCTTGGTAAGGTCCCCCATATTTATACAGTACAACCTTAAATAGAGTATGGTAACTAAGAGAAAGGCAGATTTGTATAATGTAATAAACTGTTATAAAATCTCACTTATGTATGTTTTCACATCATCAATCAATATGTAGGTCAGTATTTTTCAACAGGGGTTCCTAGGATCTCTTGGGTTCCCCGGATATCCCTAAAAAGTTCAATTTTCAGGTCATTTGAAAATTGTACCAAATACAGAAGAATTTACAATGCATCTGATCTCAGACGCTATTAGAGAGGGTTGGGGTTCCGTACAATGCATCTGATCTCAGACGTGCTATTAGAGAGGGTTGGGGTTCCTTACAATGCATCTGATCTCAGACGCGCTATTAGAGAGGGTTGGGGTTCCTTACAATGCATCTGATCTCAGACACACTATTAGAGATGGTTGGGGTTCCTTACATTGCATCTGATCTCAGACGCGCTATTAGAGAGGGTTGGGGTTCCTTACATTGCATCTGATCACAGACGCGCTATTAGAGAGGGTTGGGGTTCCTTACATTGCATCTGATCACAGACGCGCTATTAGAGAGCGTTGGGGTTTCCTTACAATGCATCTGATTTCAGACACGCTATTAGAGAGCGTTGGGGTTTCCTTACAATGCATCTGATTTCAGACGCGCTATTAGAGAGGGGTGGGGTTTCCTTACAATGCATCTGATCTCAGACACACTATTAGAGAGGGTTGGGGTTCCTTACAATGCATCTGATCTCAGGTGCTATTAGAGAGGGTTGGGGCTCCTTACAATGCATCTGATTTCAGACGCGCTACTAGATAGAGTTGGAGTTCCTCAGAATGTCACAATATAATTATAGGGCTCATCAAAGCTAAAAAAAAAAAAACACAATTACACAACTGCATTCTACTAATTTATGATTTTCTGGTGAACATAATATCAGAGTAAGATTCAACAAATAACTTAGTACAACACATACAAAGTAGAGGCAAGTTTATTTTAATGGATCAATCAATGTAATATAATAGCCTATTTCAAAGGCCGTGCTGTTCTGGGACATAACTCTATTAATAATGATACAAAAATCAAAGAGCGAGACAATTTATTTGACGAAAAAAAAAAAAAAAAAAGCTTTAAAAAAAATTATGCTGCATCACATTTTAGATCAAGGTAAATGTGTTATTCTAACAGCAGAATAATACAATTCAAAGAAAGTGGTTTCCTTTGCAGTAAAAACTCAACATTGCATACAGAAGAAAAGTGCCTACTGGTCACCTATGTTATACACTGCATTACTTTTATGATAAGCAGTCAGTAGAGTGATTCTCTCTGCAACGCTTTAATTCAGAGACCTACAGTATGTACCAAGCATCTCAAACGTGTTTTTTTGTGTTGCAAAATTGGAGCAGGGAAACCGTATTTTTCAATGCGCTTGCGTGTGCCTGTGACTGTTCTAACCTAAAATGTCTCTACCTGCTCCAGCAGCGTCAAAAATGACCTTTTCCGCGTTGGGTGCACAGAAATGGGACCCCGCTCGGCGTACACGTGTTAAGTGTGTGTGTACTAAAAAAAAAAAGAATCGTTTTTGATGATTTACTAATACTACTTATAAATTAAAAAAGACAAAATCATTCTGTTTTCATTCAAATTGTATCAAGCGGGTATCTACCATGACGCGACGCGCCAAAAATAAGTCCAAGCTTTAACACAGACAACGCACATTTTATGAAGGTTTGTATTACCTTTGGACACTGACATTTTGACGCGCAAAAATGTTCTAAGTAAAATGTTGGTACATAGGTTGTTTTTCTAACACAGTAGGGAGGCATGCAGCAAATTGATGCAATCCAACAGTGTCTCATATACTGTAGACCTCATTTAATGTATATAGCTTGATGAAGCCCCGCTATAAACATGCACAATAGTGTATATGACAAGAATGAACAAAGGAGAAAAAAATAATAATCACATTTTGTGACTGGCTCAGGGTTTTTTTTTTTTTTTTTTTTAGACCAGTAACAGGTTACGTTGAACTTGCAATAAAGTGAAAGCGCTCAGCGACATAACACCTTTTCGATTATTTCAAATATTTATTTACCCTTTTCGTTGTCAAAATGTCCAGTAACGCCTATCTCCTTATAGCACAACAACGAACACCACAAAATACACAATGCTGCTTCCGTTAGGAGCTAATATTTAACCAAGGCTATCTTCGCTTGCTGATTGCAGAATTGCAGTAAACAGGTCACTCAAATAACTGATTTGAAGAATTTTTTTTTTTTCTTAAAGATCCCAAACATATTTTTTAACATCAGAATCATTTACAATGCAAAAGTATTACCCCTTAAACATGTGATGAAGGTGACCAATGATAACTGTTGAACAAATGGTTTTGGGGCGCAATAGTTAGGACTCCGTCTGTACAGGGACATACCCTTTGCATGCGATATTTATTTAATGTGGGGGCAAACTGGCATTGATTGTTGGCAAACAAACTGCTACACGGAAGCCTTGAAGTTAAAAAGAAATGCGTACTTTAAAAGGCAATAAACATATATATAGTCACATGCCAGCCCGGTCACACTCATTTAATAAGTGATGGTAAAGAAAATGTTCCACCAAATAATGCAATAGAATTAAATATATATATATTTTAAAATAATCGCTGCACATTTATAGTCCACATGCTTTCTATTGGTATAAATAAAAAGGTACTGTAGTTTTTTTTCTCTCTTAATTGCTTTGCCATTGGTTTTGCATCTCTACCATGGAAAAATATGTGCCTATCGCACTCATTAACTGACAGTTTCAAAGTCTTGATATATAAATATGATGTCATTTTAAATAAAAAAAGGGTATTATTACAAAATACATTGGAGTGTTTTCACAGCAACAATCCTATACGTTTATTAAAGGCGTTTATTAAAGTGAGTTAATCTGAAACAAATCAGAGTTCGTGTTCATGGCTGTGTCTCTGTTTATTGTCTCGAAATTATTTGGAGCAGTGAACATACACAGTGTGGAACCGTATTAATTCCAAATCTTCTGCTTCCGTACAATAAGTGAAAGAATGCCAATGCATTTTTGTTTTCATCATCAGAGTCAGTAAATGTTTAACATAACCTGAGGTAATTTCTAACAAAAGGCAGTTATGTGGCTGAATATAAAAAGGTAAATGTTAAAAAAAAAAAAAATAATGTCAAAAGAATTCCGCTTGAAGATACAGCACATATTTCAATACAAAAACTTCTTGTTAGATCACCATATTCAGTTTGAACTCTCACGTCAACCATTACAGGCATACCCCGCATTAACGTACGCAATGGGACTGGAGCATATATGTAAAGCGAAAATGTACTTAAAATGAAGCACTACCTTTTCCCACTTATTGATGCACGTACTGTACTGCAATCGTCATATACGTGCATAACTGATGTAAATAACGCATTTGTAACAGGCTCTATAGTCTCCCCGCTTGCGCACAGCTTCGGTACAGGTAGGGAGCCGGTATTGCTGTTCAGGACGTGCTGAAAGGCGCATGCGCGAGCTGCCGTTTGCCTATTGGGCGATATGTCCTTACTCGCGAGTGTACTTAAAGTGAGTGTCCTTAAACCGGGGTATGCCCGTATGTTTCCTAGGCTATTCGTTGACTTTGAACAATGTTTATGCCACCTGTGTCATTTGTGAACGCCTTGCAAATTGGCAGTCCTGACCATTTCCTCGTCGGATAAACACGTGATAATCATTTTATAGGGCTCAGTGAAAAGGAAATGAGGAATTTCTTTGCAGCTCCAAAAAAGTGGTGAAGGTTTCCTTTCCAGGGAAGCCAAATACATCTATGTCGGTCCCTTGCGTGGAACTGCACCATTGAGACTCTTCTATATGGTCAATGACATAAGCAAAAGTAACTTGCCTTATAGACCGATGTCTCTTCTTAGCAGCAATAAAACGTCAAATAGGCTGTGTCAGGAGCTTCAGTCCTGGCTCTCAATACTACAAACCCGATTTAATTAAAGAGGGGGATGTGTATTCATGTGCTTAAGACCATCTTTGTGCACAGTGTTGTATAAATGTAGTGGGTAGAGGGAAGAAGAGAGAAGGGAAAATGTCCGCATCAGCCTATAGAAATAGAGCAATAGTAGAGCATACTATAAGGTGCAATGTAGGGCCAATAGCAGATGCAGTACTGTATATAGGTAGAAAAGTGCCCTACTGAATGCACTCGTAGTGTGACAATGCAGAGTGAATTGGTGCAAATAAAACCCTTTTATTGGATATTTAAATATATATTTGTATGGGGGTCAGGTGTATAGGTCCATGACCTGTCCCCAGAAAATAAACCACTACCTTTTAAAGCTTCTAAGTTTGATGTGCTATAGCGGAACCGGTGACTATATCATTCAGTAAGGGCACTTTTCTACCTGTATACTGTATCTGCACAGTGTTGTACTAGAATCTAAAAAGGATGTTGCTACTAAAGAGAGAGGTACAGTAATGTACATTGCAGGAATTTTCTACGTGAGTACATCAAAGGCTGTATGCTCCCTTCCAAACATTAAAAGGTATTTGACAACGCGCTGCATTATATATCATCCCATGTTCAATGTATATACAACTTGTATTCCTTCAGTGCGAAGGGGGTTAAAATGCTTGTATTGTGCTTAATTTTAAAAGTGGCTTTTGAAACGACCAGCCTTTATTCTGCCTCGTCTGCCTGTTATTTTTTCTACGTAAAAGACATCATACACTCGTATCAAAATTAAATATTGTCTGAGACAACAACATTTGCTTTCAATTCCCAAGGAAACCTCTGCATTAAAGATGTCCAAAAATGATAGTTTTCTTTAGATGCCGAGTACGTGAGAGAGAATGTACCAGTGCACATCAAAATCGTATGTTCATTGTGTGTAACATGACCATCGCAGCTGTAAAATCCCCACTTAGCTGCCCACTAATTCCAGGTTCTACAATGCTATACAATAAAGATGAGTAAATAGCGACAAAAATGTGTACTGCTACTAACACTAAGATGTTACGTAGTATAAACCAGTTTTATTACAACAAGCTGGCTCTGCACTTCTATAACCCAGGCTATGTTGGAAAGCTGTATAAGGGCTAGCTCGCTCTGCCTGCTATGCGACGTGCGCGCGCTTAAGTGCGTGCGCACGTTCGGCACACTTTGAGGCTAGTGGATGACAGTTGTCACACTAGAAACGGCTTGTGGCGGCAAAGTACAGCGTTGACGCTGCGACATTTTGCCGCCACAACCCAAATTGAAATTTCGGGCTGCAGTCGCGTCACGTGAGCTGGTTCAGCCAATAAAGGCCAACCAGGTCTGTGACGCGTTCGTCACGCCCCCAATCACCGCGACCCAACTCCTGCAGCTAGCTCACAGATCGCTGGGCTGCAGGAGTGCGCGGCGGAGGCGTGCACGGAAGCGCGCGGCCGTAGCAGGCAGTGTGAGCTCGGCCTAATACGGCAGTCATAATCTTAGAGGGGTCAATGTTAAAATGGACAAGATGCTCACTTGCATGTCATTTCCCAGAATCCCTGGCTGCAGTGGAAGCACTGCATGCTGGGAGATAATGAGGAAAGGCAGGGTTGCAGACCTGGCTGAGACATGTGACTGCTCACAAGTGATATTCTTTATTAGCATTACAACAAATGAAATTGACTTGTGCCTTGAAATATTTAAATGTAACATGCTCCTCTTCATCAAGTGATTTGGACGCAGGTTTAACGACATTTTTTAAGAAACGGTACAATCCTTTAAAAATGCATTATAGCTTTGTGGAAACCCTTAAACATTATTGTGCCTTTGCAGAAGCCATAAGACACTTAGCCTGTAGTTTTTAAATAAACGAAGAATTCACCTTATATTATATTTAACAATACAGTGCAATAGTGAGAAACTCTTTTCAATCACAGGATCACCATATGAATTATGGCAAAAAAAAATAAGTAAAACGATTGGACATTGAAGAGTAAACTCCCCCATTACCGAACATTTCTCAGGGATCCCCCGGGAATTCCAGGGTTCAACGGAAGACAGGTGGAAACCCACTGACAGAATGGAACAGTTTTTCTGAAGCTTTTACTCTGGACGCAACAAATTGCTGGGGGGCAGCGAACAGGCCGCGCTCCCCACCAGCTGGGCTTCAAGTAGCACTCTGCGCCTCCCTCCCACCCCCCCTCCACTCCCCCCTCGTGCTGGTGGGAGGAGAGCAGCCAGGGAGGGCAGGGAGCAGGGTGGAGAGGTGGAGTCTGACCACCTCGGTCATGGGACCCCGCCGAGGGCTAGGAGGCCGCTGCAAGGCCATCGTTTGGGTGGTGGTAATCAATATATCACGCTTTCACATATAAGGTGACTGCATACATGTGTGCTTAATAAAGTTATTCATGGGTTATTCCTAATACCTGCTCTAGTTGGGGTTCGGAAACACGGTTTAACACTCCCATCAAATTCAAAAAGGTTGCAGCGTAACTTTTATTACGTCAAATGCTGCAAAGGCTATCTTCATAATTTCACATCATCTTTGTCCTCACAAAATGGCCACCACCATCTTTACCATACAATAAACCATTGCTGAAAATACGCTATATTAGGTGACACTGGTTTTAACCCTCTCCTCTAGGATTATGAATATGCACTTGTGTATAAATGGATCGTTCCTTAGATCTCGTGTGACCCGGAATAGAGGTATAAAACCAGTGTTATATATGATGTGTAAGCTTAAAGTTGCCCTTCACCCCAATAAATAAACTGGGCTGAATGTGATGCCATGTAAACACACCCATATTTTTAATTTGTCCTTGCGGTTATTTTTTTCTTCTTCCATTATTGTAAAGGCCCAAAGCCTGCAGTAGATTGTTCCCACGGTAACGTCTGCTGCTTATTCTCCCTGGCTCCACCTCAGCAGGCGGAGCAGTTTCCCTAGCAGACTTCAAAGAGACTATATATATAGATTATTGATGTAATTTTGTCCAATGGTACTATCATATCAATTGTGGCCACCCCACCTTTGTACGAGAGGAACAAGCAATAGCTTGTTTTCAACTTTGTCATTGAGAAGAAAATACAGATGTAACAGAACTTGTTGTCTCCTGAACCGCGGCAGCAGCTGCGGAGATCGCGATGCAGCGACATCTCTCCTTGGGCTCCGTGCTCCCGATCATATGGAGCCTCCCCAGTGATAACCCTACGACGCGGCTGGGGAGTGGGGGGGGGGGGGAAGGGGCAGCAGCTTGTCCTGCTACATCTGTGTTTTCTGCTCAGTGACAAATGTCACGTTTTCAGCAGACGTAACCTGGTTAATGGTGAATGGCATCTCTGGCATAACACAAATAAACATGTATAAACTAGCTCTCGATATTGGCACTGTACATTCATTTAAAATTTACAGTTTCAGAATAAAGTGCAAACCAAACAGCATTGGATTTTAAAACCCAGTTTTCCACGGTCATTATTAAATAAATGTATAACGTTTTACAGGCATCAGAATTTTGGGGGGAAATTCCTGCAGGAAGCCTAAGGTCTCAACAATTTGAATATGAATGAAACAAGTATATATATACACACACATATATATATATATATACATACATATACATATACATATATATATATATATATATATATATATATATATATATATATATATATATATATAAAAAGATGTAGCAATTATGTTTTTTTCTGCAAAATTCAACAAAACCATGTTTTTTATTGTAACTTGTATTTTTATTTCACTTTCTTGTCGTTTTCTACAGTAACACAACATTTACCATTTGATATTGTCATGTGTGAGTATGAATCGGATCTTTTATTTCTCGTTCTCGGCTGTGAATGAGATATCGACCAGCAAGAAAGACATTCTTCTAAGTCTTACAACTATTTCTCGACGCAAGCAAAGAGGGCCAAATTCAATAGTCAATAATTAACAACCATTGTATGCAATATTTCTGACCAGCAGGGATTGAAAAATGGTGAGTTCCTCTTTTGTACATTTAAAAACAATATCTGTTCCTCGGCATGGCTTGCCACTCACTAACAACTCTTTTTTCCTTATTTGGAGAACGTACGCTTGATCTCTCTCTGCCCAAAGCCATAGAAACGCGTCAGGTTGGAAGTACCCTATCTGTCTCCCATGGAGAAAGCTGGTTTGAAGATGTGTTCTCAGTCAGATAAATCCTTCTTGTAAAGAAATTCCAAGAAGGGTACAGCATCTGGCACTCACGAAAAAAAAAGGAGCGTCTGGAAAATGGCACGCTAGAAAAAGATAACGCATGAGGCAGTAAGAATGAAAGAGGATCCACTGTGTAAGGCCATCGCTGTAATTTCTCAGTGTCTTTCCTTACTGGTAGTACCAGGATCTTCAAAGAGAGAGATATGTCCGTTGAAAAGTCTCACTTGATGGGCTTTTGATCCCAATATCCTTTTAGCCCTCATTAAAAAAAAAAACTAAAAAACAAAAATTGAAAATGTTCCAGGTCTTGTCATACCCATTCCTGCACGGGGCGTTTGTAGTAGGTGACATGTTGCTGTACGCCTTTGTTTTTAAACTGGAATATTGTGTATACCAGGACAAGGATGCACAACGACAGTATGCACGGGATGACCACTGCTATCGCGTTGACGGTGCTGGGGACGTCATTTATGGTGACCATAATATCCACGTCATCGTGGGGCAGGTGGCGGTCCTTGCTGCTGTCTACATCTTTTTGGTTGCAGCCCATCCAATCTTTGAGGATTGATCTCGGATAACCCGGCTCCACGGTCAGCTTCTGATTATCAAACTTCCAGTACTCCTTTCCTTTATAGAAATAAGTATAAACTGGGGGGAAAAAAAACATACATATTTTAAATGTTGTATATATTTTAGTATGTATGTGTATCTAAATCATCTATCCATCCGTCCATCCGTCCATCTATCCGTCCATCTATCCGTCCATCCGTCCATCCTTCCATCCGTCCATCCTTCCATCCTTCCGTCCGTCCATCCGTCCGTCCGTCCGTCCATCCATCCGTCCTTGTCCAGTTGCTGGGGCGGGCACAGGGAAGACCATTGCTGCTAAAGGACCTCTCGGAAGCATAGCAAACATACACTTATACACAGCAGACTGACCCACCCTGCAAAGACACACACACACACACACACACACACACAACTCCTACTGTGAACTCTGCAGACCCATTAACCACTTCACTACCAGATGGCACCTCTGGCAGTGAGGGAGTTAAATGTCCTAAATAAATATTGTGATAATCTTACTGTCTGCTAAAGGAAAGTTGATGGGTAACACTGTTTCAGTACAGGGATGTTTGAAGGCTACAATAGCACTTATACTGTATTGACACTGTCTCAAATATTATGCTTTAGCACAAGGGTGCGCAAACATTTTAGTCTGCTCTCCCCCACTCCTCGCACTCCCTGCCTGCTTTCCCCCACTCCTCGCACTCCCTGCCTCTCCCCCACTCCTTGCACTCCCTGCCTGCTCTCCCCCACTGCTTGAGCCCCCTGCCTGCTCTCCCCCACTGCTGGCGCCCCCTGCCTGCTCTCCCCCACTGCTGGCACCCCCTGCCTGCTCTCCCCCACTGCTGGCACCCCCTGCCTGCTCTCCCCCACTCCTCGCACTCCCTGCCTGCTCTCCCCCACTCCTCGCACCCCCTGCCTGCTCTCCCCCACTGCTGGCACCCCCTGCCTGCTCTCCCCCCCTGCCTGCTCTCCCCCACTGTTGGCACCCCCTGCCTGCTCTCCCCCACTGCTCATGCCCCCTGCCTGCTCTCCACCACTGCTTGCGCCCCCTGCCTGCTCTCCACCACTGCTGGCGCCCCCTGCCTGCTCTCCCCCACTGCTGGCACCCCCTGTTTGCTCTCCCCCACTGCTGGCACCCCCTGTCTGCTCTCCCCCACTGCTGGCACCCCCTGTCTGCTCTCCCCCACTGCTGGCCCGCCTGCCTGCTCTCCCCCACTGCTGGCGCCCCCTGCCTGCTCTCCCCCACTGCTCGCACCCCCTGCCTGCTCTCCCCCACTGCTCACCCTCCCCTGCCTGCTCTCCCCCACTGCTCGCACCCCCTGCCTGCTCTCCCCCACTGCTCACCCTCCCCTGCCTGCTCTCCCCCACTGCTCGCACCCTCTGCCTGCTCTCCCCCACTGCTCGCACCCCCTGCCTGCTCTCCCCCACTGCTCGCACCCCCTGCCTGCTCTCCCCCACTGCTGGCACCCCCTGCCTGCTCTCCCCCACTCCTCGCACCCCCTGCCTGCTCTCCCCCACTGCTGGCGCCCCCTGCCTGCTCTCCCCCACTGCTGGCGCCCCCTGCCTGCTCTCCCCCACTGCTCGCTCTCCCCCACTGCTGGCGCCCTCTGCCTGCTCTCCCCCACTCCTCGCACCCCCTGCCTGCTCTCCCCCACTGCTCACACCCCCTGCCTGCTCTCCCCCACTGCTCGCACCCCCTGCCTGCTCTCCCCCACTGCTGGCGCCCCCTGCCTGCTCTCCCCCACTGCTGGCGTCCCCTGCCTGCTCTCCCCCACTGCTGGCACCCCCTGCCTGCTCTCCCCCCACTGCTGGCGCCCCCTGCCTGCTCTCCCCCACTGCTCGCACCCCCTGCCTGCTCTCCCCCACTCCTCGCACTCCCTGCCTGCTCTCCCCCACTGCTGGCACCCCCTGCCTGCTCTCCCCCACTGCTCTCCCCCCCCCTGCCTGCTCTCCCCCACTGCTCGCAACCCCTGCCTGCTCTCCCCAACTGCTCGCACCCCCTGCCTGCTTGCACCCCTGCCGGCTCTGCCCCACTTCTCTCGCCCCCTGCCCGCTCTCCGTCACTGCTCGCGCCCCCCTGCCTGCTCTCCCCCACTGCTCATGCCCCCTGTCTGCTCTCCCCCCCTGCCTGCTCTCCCCCACTGCCTGCTCTCCCCCACTGCTCGCCCCCCACTGCTTGCTCTCCCCCACTGCTCGCCCCCCACTGCCTGCTCTCCCCCACAGCTCGTGCCCCCCCACTGCTCGCGCCCCACTGCCTGCTCTCCCCCCACTGCTCACGCCCCCTGCCTGCTCTCCCCCACTGCTTCCGCCCCCCTGCCTGCTCGCACCCCTGCCGGCTCTCCCCCACTGCTCATGCCCCCTGCCTGCTCTCCCCCACTGCTCTCCCCCCACTGTCTGCTCTCCCCCACTGCTCTCCCCCACTGCTCGCCCACCACTGCCTGCTCTCCCCCACTGCTCCCCCCCACTGCCTGCTCTCCCCCACTGCTCGCCCCACTGCTCGTGCCCCCCCACTGCTCGCGCCCCCTGCCTGCTCTCCCCCACTGCTCGCACCCCCTGCCTGCTCTCCCCCATTGCTTCCGCCCCCCTGCTGGGGTTCCAGCGGCGGATCGGCTGTAGCGGAGGGTCCTTCCGTGGCCGAACGCCACCGGCCATTTAACCGCGGCTAAATGGCCACGACCAAATGTCCCATTCTGCTCTTCCAGGCTATTTCAGCATTGACAGGGTTGCCTTCCACCGTTAAGGACACCAAAATACGGTAACACGTGCCTGCTCTCCCCCACTGCTGGCACCCCCTGCCTGCTCTCCCCCCACTGCTGGCGCCCCCTGCCTGCTCTCCCCCACTGCTCGCACCCCCTGCCTGCTCTCCCCCACTCCTCGCACTCCCTGCCTGCTCTCCCCCACTGCTGGCACCCCCTGCCTGCTCTCCCCCACTGCTCTCCCCCCCCCTGCCTGCTCTCCCCCACTGCTCGCAACCCCTGCCTGCTCTCCCCAACTGCTCGCACCCCCTGCCTGCTCGCACCCCTGCCGGCTCTGCCCCACTTCTCTCGCCCCCTGCCCGCTCTCCCCCACTGCTCGCGCCCCCCTGCCTGCTCTCCCCCACTGCTCATGCCCCCTGTCTGCTCTCCCCCCCTGCCTGCTCTCCCCCACTGCCTGCTCTCCCCCACTGCTCGCCCCCCACTGCTTGCTCTCCCCCACTGCTCGCCCCCCACTGCCTGCTCTCCCCCACAGCTCGTGCCCCCCCACTGCTCGCGCCCCACTGCCTGCTCTCCCCCCACTGCTCACGCCCCCTGCCTGCTCTCCCCCACTGCTTCCGCCCCCCTGCCTGCTCGCACCCCTGCCGGCTCTCCCCCACTGCTCATGCCCCCTGCCTGCTCTCCCCCACTGCTCTCCCCCCACTGTCTGCTCTCCCCCACTGCTCTCCCCCACTGCTCGCCCACCACTGCCTGCTCTCCCCCACTGCTCCCCCCCACTGCCTGCTCTCCCCCACTGCTCGCCCCACTGCTCGTGCCCCCCCACTGCTCGCGCCCCCTGCCTGCTCTCCCCCACTGCCTGCTCTCCCCCACTGCTCGCACCCCCTGCCTGCTCTCCCCCATTGCTTCCGCCCCCCTGCTGGGGTTCCAGCGGCGGATCGGCTGTAGCGGAGGGTCCTTCCGTGGCCGAACGCCACCGGCCATTTAACCGCGGCTAAATGGCCACGACCAAATGTCCCATTCTGCTCTTCCAGGCTATTTCAGCATTGACAGGGTTGCCTTCCACCGTTAAGGACACCAAAATACGGTAACACGTGTGATCTTTACTTAAACAGCGTTCTACTTACAGCCTTCCTTGCTCACAAAAGCTCCTTGGGGGGCTTCCGGAATTCCTTTCCAGATAGTGATGGGTTTGGGGTATCCTGGATCGGCGGCCCTCTTCTCTTCGTTGTATCTCCAGTATCGGTCCCCCTTAAAGAAGTAGGTTTTGCCCACCGGCTCCCAGCGCAGCGCCGTGTCGATACCTTCCCGGGGCAGGCAGCTGCCCAACTCCACCAGACTGTGGGGGTAGCCCGGCTCCGCAGTGACTTCCTTGAAGACCCAGTATTTATCTCCTGTAGTGCAAATGGAAGAACAGACATGATGAGAACATGCTTTAATAAATAAATGGAAGAACATACATGATGAGAACATGCTTTAATAAATAAATGAAGAACATACAAAGCCGTACAACTGGTTTAGGCAGCGGTGTTTTTGTATGGAAAAAAAAGGTACCAAAAACCTAAGCAAAGTAAAATGCACTTATCTAAACAGCAATACATAATTCAGTTTAAAGCAGCAATCTGTGGGGCTCCTTTATTTTTTGGGAAGAGTGTTTTTACGTTAGTGCCTCTTGGGGGGTCTGACAGCGTTCAACCTACTTCTGAACTCAGGGACCCCACCGGTACCCGTGAGATCTAGTGATTATCTAAGATCTGCATAACTGGCAATTCGGGTCGTGTCAACAGCTGTTAATGAGGAATACAGTGATATGTGATACAAGCTCCTCACCCCCTACCACACGCAGCACTTATCATCTGAGATCTGACTCCAAAAGACTGCTCATGGTCCCAAGGTTCAACAAAGTATCCGGACGTTCCTCCTTCTCTTACCGTGCACCCCAAAACTGGAACAACCTACCGGAGACTCTCACATCCACCACCAGTCTAAATTCTTTCAAATCTAAGGCTGTCTCACATTTTAATCTGGTCTGTAACTGTTGCATACGCCCATAATATACATCTTCTCTAACTGTGCATGCAATGTCTTGTATATAATGTATACAGGCATACCCCGGTTTAAGGACACTCACTTTAAGTACACTCGCGAGTAAGGACATATCGCTCAATAGGCAAACGGCAGCTCACGCATGCGCCTGTCAGCACGTCCTGAACAGCAATACCAGCTCCCTCTACCTGTACCGAAGCTGTGCGCAAGCGGGGAGACTATAGAGCCTGTTACAAATGCGTTATTTACATCAGTTATGCACATATATGACGATTGCAGTACAGTACATGCATCAATAAGTGGGGAAAAGGTAGTGCTTCACTTTAAGTACATTTTCGCTTTACATACATGCTCCAGTCCCATTGCGTACGTTAATGCGGGGTATGCCTGTACCCTGTTCATTTATGTAACTGTATTTGTAACCATGTATTATTTGTCTTAACTCTGTGCCCAGGACATACTTGAAAACGAGAGGTAACTCTCAATGTATTACTTCCTGGTAACACATTTTATAAATAAATAAATGTAATAGTATGGGCTGAAGGAGAAAACCCCGGTGTCGGCTTTCCTTGGGGGAGATGCACGGTATTATGTACCACTGCGGGGTATTGCACTATGTTTCTGCATTAACTTCAAGCCCCTGATAGTTAACGCAGGATTGCTCTGCAACACCCCGCTTTAGCGCTTGGCGAATCAGACTTGTGTGTCAGCGCGCACGTCACTCTCTCTTTCTGCCTCTTGCACCAAATTGAAATCGGGGGCAAATGACAAAAAGAGGAAGCTCTTTGTAGAGTGAAATGAGTAGGGGGTTCGGAGGCGCAAACGGACTTCTATTCAGTCGAGGAATTGAAATCTCATGACCCTTATCAGCCCGACCCAGCGAGAAGGGGGGGAGGAGACTCGTTTAAGATAGAGCATCGCTCTTGACTTCTATAGTCTACAAGCGATGATGTATTATACTGGAAATGTGTAAGAGTATTTTTCACCCCTTATACATTATTTTCAGCATAAAACGGCATTGCGCCATCTTTTTGCCTTTTCTTTCGTTTAGATCAGGGCTGCACAACACGCGGCCCGCGGGCCGCATGCGGCCCGCCTGGCCTCTCTGTGCGGCCCTCAATGAAATTTAAAAAAAAAAAAAAACTTTGAAAAAAAATTTTTTTTGAAAAAAAAACTTTGAAAAAAAAAAAAAATTTTGAAAAAAAAATGGCGCCGATTCCCTGCGGTCCCGGCGCGGCCCGCTCCACCCCCCCCCCTTCCCTGCTCCCAACGTGGGGCGGAAGCATGGCCCCCCTGGAAATATGCAGAGGCAGCTGAGCCGTGGCCCGGGATTGGATGGGAGGCGGGGCTAGCAGCAGTCACGCTCTCCCGCGCTTTTGCACACCAGCCAGTGCAGCACCTGGAGCTTCTGTCTATTTCATTACCTCACCAGTGGCCGCATAAGGTAGGGACCCGTGGGACCAGGGAGATGCGGGGGAGAGAGGGGGCAAAGAAGCTTGGGGGGGCGAGGGAGATTGGGGGTGGGGGGAGGTTGGGTGGGGGGGGTGGGGGGAGGTTGGGTGGGGGGGAGGGGGGGGAGGTTGGGTGGGGGGGAGGGGGGGCAGGGGGGGGGGGCCGCCACGTGCCCTCCCGCTCTCCCGCTGTAACTCCCCATCCGGCACCCAGACTCTCCCTCTGGCCCTCCCTCCTGCACCCCGGCAGTGTGGTCGCATAGGCAGGGAGTGGGACCCGTGGGACCAGAGAGAGATGGAGATTGGGGGGGGGGGGGGGGTGGCAAAGAAGCTTGGGGGGGCGAGGGAGATTGAGAGATGGGAGATGCAGGGGGGGAGATGGGAGATGCAGGGGGGGGGAGATGGGAGATGCAGGGGGGGGGAGATGGGAGATGCAGGGGGGGGGGAGATGGGAGATGCAGGGGGGGGAGTGAGATGGGAGATGCAGGGGGGGGAGTGAGATGGGAGATGCAGGGGGGGGAGTGAGATGGGAGATGCAGAGGGGGGGAGAGATGGGAGATGCAGAGGGGGGGAGAGATGGGAGATGCAGAGGGGGGGGGGGAGAGATGGGAGATGCAGGGGGGGGAGTGAGATGGGAGATGCAGGGGGGGGGGAGAGATGGGAGATGCAGAGGGGGGGGAGAGATGGGAGATGCAGGGGGGGGAGTGAGATGGGAGATGCAGGGGGGGGAGAGATGGGAGATGCAGGGGGGGAGAGATGGGAGATGCAGGGGGGAGAGAGATGGGAGATGCAGAGGGGGGGGGAGATGGGAGATGCAGGGGGGGAGAGATGGGAGATGCAGGGGGGGAGTGAGATGGGAGATGCAGGGGGGGGAGATGGGGAAAGATGGGAGATGCAGGGGGGGAGAGATGGGAGATGCAGGGGGGGGAGAGATGGGAGATGCAGGGGGGGGGAGAGATGGGAGATACAGGGGGGGGGGAGAGATGGGAGATGCAGGGGGGGAGAGATGGGAGATGCAGGGGGGGAGAGATGGGAGATGCAGGGGGGGGGAGTGAGATGGGAGATGCAGGGGGGGAGAGATGGGAGATGCAGGGGGGGGAGAGATGGGAGATGCAGGGGGGGAGAGATGGGAGATGCAGGGGGGGGAGAGATGGGAGATGCAGGGGGGGAGAGATGGGAGATGCAGGGGGGGAGAGATGGGAGATGCAGGGGGGGAGAGTGATGGGACGTGCAGGATGATGATGAGGTGCTGGAGGAGAGACGATGATGATGATGATGATGATGATGATGATGATGATGATGATTTTACCCGTGCGGCCCAATTTTTTTTTCCTTGGAGCATTTCGGCCCTCCGCACTTTACGAGTTGTGCAGGCCTGGTTTAGATATTCAGAGATTTCATTGCGTCAGCCCTGAGAACCGCCACCAGTTTGAGATTTTCTTTTTCTTCTCCATACTGATATAGCGTCATTTACTTTTGGGCGGGGGCCCCGTGGTGTGAAATTAATGACGCACCTCGTCTGGAATTATTATTTGTGCCTTTATTTAAGTTGTTGCAGTTACGTGCATGGCTGGCAGGTGGCGCACTGAATATCTTCTGAATACATTTGCCTATGGTACTCTGAATGCTACAGTTCATTACTGCAGTAGCCTTGCAGGTGTCTGAGTACAAGATAAAATGGCAAAGTGTCTCGAAAATGTTCCATTGACAACCCTCTGTTGTCTGTCCTTAAACCAGTTTTCAATCCAGGTGCAAATATTTTTACGAAGTCCAATTTGCTTTATTTTGTACGCTAACCTCGTGTGGAACTGTATCAAATGCCTTTGCAAAATCTAAGAAGACAAAATCGACTGCATTACCCTGGTCTAAATTCCTACTTACCTCCCAATAAAAACGAATAAGGTTAGTTTGGCATGATCTATCCTTCATAAATCCATACTGACTATTACTAATAATTTTGTTTGCCATTAGGTATTCCTGAATATTATTCCGTACTAAGCCTTCAAGTAGCTTCCCCACTATTGATGTCAGGCTTACAGGTCTGTAATCCCCCGGTTGTGATCTGTCTCCCTTTTTAAATATAGGCACGATGTCTGCTTTACGCCAATCTTGTGGTACTGAGCCTGTGGGAATGGAGTCCTTGAATATTAAATGTAATGGTTTGGCTATTACTGAACTTAACTCCTTAATCGGGGCAAGGTGCCTTATTTATTTTAATTTTATCAAGCCGCCTATGAACTTCTTCCTCCATTAACCAATTGTTCGTTAATATAGAGGTTGTGGCTTTCACCCGTGGCACTACAGTACAATTGCAATTGATTCTTCTTGGTAAACACAGAGGCAAAGAATTTGTTTAATACCTCTGCATTTTCCTTATCTCCAATAATCTGCCTGCCCATCTCACACTGAAAGGGTCCTATATTTTGTCTTCTAATTTTTTTGTTATTAAGGTACTTAAAGAACTTTTTAGGGTTGATCTTACTTTCTATTGCAATCCTTTTTTCATTGTCCATTTCCCCCCCTACCTGTTTATTTAGCCACATTGGTTTAAACTTGTTTCTTTTATACGTATTACCCAAGGGTATACACTGATAAGTGTGCTTTTCTAACAATGGTTTAAAGACTTCCCATTTATCTTCCACATTTTACCCTGCAAAAAATATCATCCTAATTTATTCCTTTTAGATACGTCATCAGTTTATTAAAATCTGCCTTTCTAAAGTTTAAAGTCCTTGTTGAACCAAAGTAATCTGTTTTTTTTATAATTTATTTCCAATGAGACCATGTTATGATCACTGTTACCCAAATGTTCCTGGACTACATTGTTTGATATGACCAAATCCAGTCTATGTCTGGATAATTAATTTCTCCCATTATGCAAACATTACCTAGTTTTGATGCCTTCTCCGTTTGCAAAAGTATTTTGATGTTTATAGCATTTCCCAACAAACATTTTCTTTGTACTGTTACCTCCCCTGCTAATTTCTATCCACAAAGCCCCTATGTAAAATGTTCTATGTCTCTTGTATTATCACAGCGGTATAACAATACTCTGCATTCCGGCTTTTAGCACACAAAAAGAAACGTTTTATTCTTCAGATAATTACTTACATTCAGAAACAGTAAATAAATGGCGGTGACATCAAATAAGTTATCATATTTTCTAAGAGGGTTGTATAATCATTCTTTTCTTGGCGCTAACCCTTCTGTCTCATCTTAAAACACCCTGTCCTGGTGTTATCCCCGTCTCTCAGCTCTCTTAGCTTTATTGCCAATATTTATCCAGACAAAATCACCTAGACGCCATCTTTACTCTAAGTATTATGCCCAAATAAGGCATCAGCATGTGTCTTTCAGCTTAACACTGATAAGGAACTACCCACTCTCCATACAAGGAATTAAACTTCGATTACACAAATGATAACCTCAGTGGACCAACGGATAGTGATTGTAACTCAATTGTCACCCTCGGGGCCCCTTCCTCAGCCAACCCCCACACGGCTGCAATCCCATTATAACTTTTCAGTTTATAATGTAACAAAGAATCTAGAGAAGATTAATTTACTATCAGAATAATCGAGTATGCGACACAGCCTGTTTTAAAGAAGAATCTTTGCATAATCAGAATAATTAATTAGTGACGTCTCGTTCTCGGATTCAAACCTAATTACAATATAATAAATGTCTAAGGCCAAGTCCCCAGTGGCCGCTACAGCTTGCGCGCCACACACCACAGCCCTCTATAGGGGCAGGCCTCAGTGGGCGTGCAAAGCGCGATGACGCGTTCGCTGGCAGGGAAGACAAAAATGTTGTCTTCCCGTGCAGCGACATCACGTGTTCGGCGGGCAGCCAATGGAAGGACAGATATGCCCCGGCATGGCCGTGCCCCCCCCCCGTCATGGCCCCGCCCCCCCCCCGCGCCTACCATTGCTCCCCTGGGTCCGTAACCTTACACTCTACATTGCCATCATTCCCTTCATAAACATCTTCCCTTATAATAAGTTTTAGATCCGGTTTAACATATAAACATACTCCACCTCCTCTTCTATTTGCTCGATCCTTCCAAAAAAAGAGAATGCCCCTCTAAATTAACTGCCCAGTTATGAGTTTCATCCCATCGTGTTTCAGTAATGCCTATGATATCATACTACTCCCTATTAGATATTAATTCCCCCATGTTATCTGTCAGGCTTCTTGCAAGCATGCATTTAAGTTTTTTCTGTACTATAATCTTATCTGCTTCTGCCTTTCTACGCCAATTGGGTTTAGTCTTACGAAGTTTTCTAGTATTATCTGTCTGGGTTAATGTTCAATATAAGGCTTGACCATAAAGATGAAAGGAAAAAGACAGAATGGAAGGAAATCTACTTTGAGAAACCTCTTTGTGTCCGACTCGCTTTCCCTCATCGGTGACTCCACGCGATTGGGAAAAGAAGATTCCGGAAACACCTGAGTAAGCGGAGACGTGAGGCACTGGGAGATTTTGGGAAGGGCAGGACCCCTGAATCGAGAGATCGGGATAGCAGCCGGAGCCGAGTGTTCCACAGTACCTGGCGCCAGCGTTTACCCTTTAAGGCCTGACACCGCTAGTGAGGATACACTACAAGAGTTCGGGGCTGTGAGCGGCGCTAGAGTCAGCGGCACACTTCCAGATTCCGCTGACCCATACTTTTTCCATATCTGGCAATCAAACACAGTTCTGATTACTCTAAAACTAACGTGATTAGTGTTAATAACAGAAGCCTTGTAAGTGTAACCCGTTAGTTTATTATTGCTTTGATCTCTATTACCCTAACGTTTTTTTGTTGGTATTAGGGCTTCTCCACCGTCCTACTGTCTAATAATGTTTTTGATTTGCAGACTATACAGTATACGTGAAATTCACACTTCTGAATGCAAATGCAACTCATGAAAAGTAAGGCCTCGTTCAGGGTGCTGGCTTCGGGGGCAGGGCGTGCTGACGTGCGTGCTGCCGTGAGCAACAAAGTATTCAATTTGAATACTTGTTGTCAGGATAGCTACTGCCCTGCCTCCGAAGCCAGGAGTTGCTGCTGACGACAGCTTCAGTAAACGAAAATTTCGTTTCTTGGAGCTGAAGCAGCGTCACAGGGACCAAGGCAGCCAATGAAATCATTCTTCAGAATGATTTCATGACTGCAGCTTGGATACTTTACCCTGCGTCTGTAGCCCCGCCCCCTCCCCAACGCTGAAAAGTTTGCTGGGGGATAATCACATGTCGCCCAGCAAACTCCCAGCACTGCCTCCCTCCCGCCCTCCCTCCGAGTCCTCAGCTGGCAGCCTGAACGAGCCCTAAGAATTACTGCAGCTCTAAGCAGTGACATCTCTTCCTGCACGTCTATTTCAGCCTATAAAAAAAAAAAACACTTTTAAATGTCAAATCACCAACAAGATGAGAAAATACCTTTGAAGAAAACGAATTTCCCGTCCGAGCGCTCGTACGCGGCATCTATTTTAGCAGGAAGGCCTTTCCAGAACTGCTCAATCTGCATTGGGTATCCCTCCTGCACTTTGTTATTCCGAAGACGCCAAAACCAACGATCCTACAAAAAAAATAATAACAACAATGAACTAAATGTAAAACACACACACACACACACACACACACACACACACACACACACACACACACACACACACACACACACACACACACACACACACACACACACACACACACACACACACACACACACACACTGTCACACACACTGTCACACACACACACAGATTTGACCTCCGATACATACCCCTCTATAAGGCAAAGTCTCAAAGCCAGGTCAAAGGTGGAACAGGACAACTGCACCATATTTATCAAAGCAAACTATCCCATTGATTTCAATAGGACTCCTTTTCTTTGATACAGGTGGTGTCATATTAATGGGTGCAAAGCTTAGGAGCCTTTTGTGGTCTTGGGGCTAGGAGTCCCTGCCACATGGAGCATGCAATGTCATTTTAGTGCCCGAGATATAGGAAGATAAAGTGACTTGTCCAGGGTTATAAAGGAACGTTCACCGTGGGATTCCAGCCACATTACCACTGAGCGATTCCTACTGCCCTGTATTTTTTCCTGTACAGCTGCAATGTGCGTTTTAAAAAAAAAAACGTTAAACATTATTAAAAAGTAGAATAGGGCGCCCCCATGTGGCATCTTTGGAGATGTTATTTACAGTACAGAAAGTTTCAGGTGCCATTAACATCAATGTCCTTTCGCATCACGTTCAGCTCCCCATGGATGACGGGAAGATACAATGTTGCTATAAATATCCAGCAGCAGAGATACGTTTAACACAAGTGACATCACTGCTGGGAAAAAAAATGTATTCCTAAATTAAGATTTTCTATTGAAATCACAACCAGTGAAAGAAACCGTTCCCCATCTCATTTTCTTTTTAAACCCCCTTTTTTGTTACCTAGGATGGGAGGAAGGGGACCCCTGGCTTCAGAGATAGTTACCACTGAAGTTGGCGCGCTCTTGACCCTTCCGGGGAAAAACAAAATGGTGGTTTAAATATCCCACGTTCTGCGGGCCACTCTTTATCCTTTCCTTCTCCCCCACACCTCTCTTTCTCATCTCTTCCCCCTTTACCTTCTCTTTCTGCCCCCCTCCCACCACTCTCTCTACCCCCTCTCTCTCCCTTCCTTACCCCCGCTCCTCTCGCTCCCCCCCCCCGAACTCTCTCTCTCTCACCCCACAACACTCTCTCTCCCACTTTACTCTCCCCCTCCCCTTCCTTTCTCCCTCTCTCTTTAGTCCATCTCCCACTCTTTACTCCCTCTCTCCCGTCCATAACTAAACCCCCTACGCCCATATTTCCCCCTCCTTCAGGGACCCCAAGTGGTGCACAGTGTGTGTATGTGTGTGTGTGTGTGGGGGGGGGGGGGTCGGAGGGGTTTTATACGGGGGGGATTAAGGGGGGCTTGCTCCTGTGTCCCAATATTTCTATTGGCGGTCTTGGTTGCGTTGTAATCAGAAAAATATTGACAAATGATATAGCATGTTTTTGTCTCATATAAAAGCAGTTATCGTACTTTGTACAGGGAAAAAATTAGTGGCCTTGGTAAAAATACTCCCTGATAAAGCATTGTGTGAAACGCGTAGGAGTTTTTTTTTTTTTTTACCACCTGTCTCCCTGAGCAGTGCGCTGCGTTGTGCGTTTTTTTTGCATTTTTTGTTGCCGCTTGGCCATGGTAAATATGACTGCTTTCTGGAATTTATCCTTCTGCTGATTATTAAATGTTTCGTGGGGTTAGAACAATATCATATTATGTAGCTCCAGTACCTTGAAGACGAACATTTCTCCTCTAAAAAGTGCCACCGTATTAAAATTTCCATCACATATGTTGGGTCTGGAGCCGGGAGTGGAAGGTTTGTCGCCGAGCGGAGGCCGCGGCGGTCTCGGCTGTCTTTCGTGCTTTCGTTCTGAGGTTGAATGGATCCGGCGCGGTGGAAGAGTCGGTAAAGGGCGGGTGGGTTCCAGCGTTTCCGCCGGGGGACCTAAAAATAAGAACGAAAAATAAACATTTATTCTAAGTAAATCTGTCAGTCTTCAGAAGAAAAAAAAACAGATCTTTTAAAGGGTAAGAACATACAAATTGCCAATACTGGCTCTGAAACCAATAATCTATAAAGGCAAATAGGAAGTATAGAACTGTGGCAAATACTGGAAGCTTCCAGATGAGGGCAGTATAGAGTATCGCCCACTCCTTGTCTCTAGCTTTGTTCATCCTGCTAATATAGGGTGAACAGATTTTCAAAAGTAAATAACGGGACGCATAAAAAATGATTTAGAAAATAAATGACATCACTTAAAAAATACATATTACTATGGTGTTTGTCTAATAGCATCTCCATTAATGCTGTATTATTGATTTATTCTGCTCCCTTTCTCCCCCTTCCCTCTCCTAACCCACTCTCCTCTTGTCAATCTCTCTCCCCCTCTCCCCCCTTTTCTCCTCTTGCCCTCTTCTCCTTCTCTCCCCCCCTCTCTTCTCCTCCCCCTCCTCCCTCTCACTTCTCCTTCTTTCTCCCTCCCCTCCCCCCTCTTTCACCTCCTCCTCGCTTCTCTTTCCTCTTCCTCCCTCTCTCTTCTTCCTTCTCTCTCCCCTCTCCCCCTCTTCCACCTCTTCTCTCTCTCCCTCTTCTCCTTCCTCCTCCCTCCTCTCTGCCCCTACTCCCTCCCTCGCTCCCACCTCAGCAACAGATCCTCTAGTCTGAGGGAAAGAGAGGATACATACATACATACATTAAATGACTATATTTTGCGTGCGCAAAATAATTTTTGGCAGTCTAGCATAGGATTAAAAAGCTAATCGTGTTAATATTATAGAAAATTATTTTTCTGTTATAGATATCCGTTATAACAATAATATCAATGTAAAAAAAAAAAATTCAAAATGAGTGACTTCCTAGCATAGGATTAAAAAGCTAATCGTGTTAATATTATGTAGCCCCCTGTAAACAGCACGGGCTATACATATCTTTCTCCTACTGTGGTAGGTCCTGTTAAGGGCAGGCACCAGTAGTAATCATGGGTTTTCCCCCTTCAAAGCCCTGCCTGCAGTGATCGATGCAGGCCCCTGACTCTGGTGCAGGCCTGAGACAGAGGGGAGGTCCTGTTGACATCATGAGGGGCGGGGCTGACTCTGTTTAGTTGCCGGTTCCTGTCAGTGACGTGTTGGTTCTGTCCTGGGAGTTGGAGGAGACAGTCCAGTCTTAGCCTGTCTGTCCTGGGAGTGGGAAGAGCGAGAGAACTCTGGCCTATGAGTTTGGATTGTGAGCAGAGGCTCCAGTGGACCAATGCCGCCTCACCCTGATGATGGTGGGCATTGGGGTATTGAGGCCCCCCCACAGACCATCCTGTCGGAGTACTCATTTGGAGGGAAGGAGAGGAGGAGAGAGGCCTGTACATACATTTGGATTGCCGTGTGCTGCTTTACTGCTGTGTGCGAGAGAATAAAGAGACACTGCTATTTTACATCAGACTGTGTGTGATTCTGGAGCATCCACCCTGGGACCAGGGTTATTTCTTCTATAAGGATCCTACCCCATATCCCTGGGATTTATAGAGGATGGAGGCGCTGCACCACCACTAAAGCATGAGGCAACTACCCCAGAAGCCTGGTCCTGTGTCCCCAACATCATCGCGGGAAGCTCAGGCCCTCCTGTTCCTCACAGGTACGCACCACTCACACACGTGGAGCCAGCCTTCACACACCCTAGATATAGCATGTGTGTCTGGGGGGGGGGGGGGAAATATGGGTTACAATTATATAAAATTATTCTTCTGTTATAGGTATCCGTTATAATAATAGTATCAATGTAAAAAAAAAATTCTAAATGAGTGACTTCCAAACAAGTTAATTAATGTAACATAATAAAAACTATTTGATGAGTTTCTTTAGAAAAGGCAAAACAGTAGGTACAAAAATTCACACTTACTGTAATTTTATAACGCAACATTTTTTGACTCCTTATATATGTACCTCTACACATTATTAGTGTAGCTGAATATTTCAATATCAATATGTTTTTTTAAACTGTAAGTACTTTGTTTTACTACCGTTTAACGTATCCTTTTTTCATTTCAAAACTCTGCTTTGTCTCTGGTCTTGTTTTTTTTTTTAATAGATTCTTGATATGGAATTGTTTGGACGTAACATTTCGAGACACACTTATTTTGTTCCAAAGGCCTAATCATTTGAAGGACAACTCCGGACACAATGTATTGGAACCACCCAGCTTTCAAAAATCATCATTAGGGTACAGAAGAAGACACGAAGATTACAGTGGACCAAGGTCTCATATTTCAGTCAAATACATTAGTCTAAGGAGGTTATCCCTCAACATAACCTTTACATTTAAATTCACTGCATTGTTCGCCTTCAACAGATTGCTGGGGGCAGTTACAATATTGAGCAGGATTTCATAATTATTAGGCACGCTGGCAGCTCTAATAATGATAAGCTCTTTGCAAAATGTCAAGTGGGGAAACCGAAATTAGATAAGTCAAACTCTTCCAAATTAGTCATACAGTACACTTAGTTGAAGGAATAACTAAAGTTTCACCCGTAGAGAGAGATGTGGAACATTTTTGCTGAAGTTTTGTGTACCAGGAGAAATTTGCCTATTTTGATTTGTGAACGTCTTTGCAAAAAAAATGTTCCCAAACATTAAAAATCAATACGCAAAGGTCACGGGGTCCTTTATATACAGCCATTTTTGTGAAATGCCGTCACAATTCTGGCAAAATTCTGGGCCACGCGGAAAAAAAATTCTCAAACGCAAAATGAAAGAAAAAAAAAAAAACGGGAAGCAAATTCGAAGACATTCTCACCACTCTATTCACTCGGAAATACACGTAAGGAGAAGGTAACACTGGTTTATTTCTAATAGACGTGGGACCGGGCACATCTAACACTGGAGTATATTGCTCAGGCAAAAGGTAGCCAGTGCAGCAATGAGTCATTTTAATCATAGGCCTGCAGAGAACGGACCACAGGAAGCAGATGTGTAGACAGAAGCCCAAGGCACGACATTGCTAGTCACAGTGTTCTCGCTGGAAAATAGCAGCACTTGCCAAATTTTTCCTGGCATTTTGCCTTGTTTGACACTACGCAGCTCTCGCGGGGTAGATTGCGTTCGGAAAACAGGCGACTTCCGCCCACCTCACTGTCTAGTACAGCTCTACCTCATGACCTCAACATCTAATAGGTTTTTTTTTAGTGTCACGTGAAATTCTCCTTTAATGTGACAGCCACGAACCGTGGGAAGACCGCGTTCCAGGATGAAAGGTCCATATGGGACCTGGAACGCTGTCTTTCCGCTGTTCGTGGTTGTCACATTAAAGTTGAATTTCGTCATGAACTTGTGAGTAGAGGTCTACTTGTTTGGAGGAGACCGGCACTTTGAAGACATAGTTAGTCTGTTCGGTAAAGACACAAAGTTTTTTTGGTATCACGCGAGACACTCAATACGGTACAAATTATACCTGTACAGGTTAACTAATATCTATCCATCCATCCATCCATCCACCCATCCATCCATCCATCTATCCATCCATCCATCCATCCACCCATCCACCCACCCACCCATCCACCCACCCATCCATCCATCCATCCATCCATCCATCTATCTAATTTAGGTATTTTTCCGTACATATGTTCAGCTGTTACATGGTTGATAAGCAACAATAAAGTTTAAGAATGGAAACATTGTTTAATTAGAATTGTTAAGTGTAACCATTTTAAGTGTCTTTGATCTTAATAGTCTGTAAAGGTTTTAAGAAGTGTAAAAATAGCTGACCTGTGTGGAAAGAACCGAGACACCGTAGAAGAAAAGCCCATGAAACATGAGTGGAGAGCTCAAACAGACTAAGAGATCGAAGTGAAACTCTACGGGGACGAAGACAGACAGAGACCGTTGACTAAAGAGGATAACCATTGGAAATGAGACGAGCAAAACACGGCAGGACTAAACAAATGGAAGTGTCGGAAGGGAGTAATCAGCAAGCTGTAATCACAGTGGGAGCATGGCATAGGAAATGTGTGTTACAGCTGTGAGTGCTGCAATGCAAGATATTGGGGATATGAGTTAAACACGTCAAATAAATACACAAAATGCTGCCGTGTTGGAAAGGTTTCACTCGGCCAACTGTTTGAGACACCTACTCTATTACGAGAGCTACTTAAAGGGGATACAAACAAAGCAAATAACTACAGAAAACGTGTATAATAATAATAATAGCATGTTTTTGTATAGCGCTGCTAGTTATACGTAGCGCTTTACAGAGACATTTTGCAGGCACAGGTCCCTGCCCCGTGGAGCTTACAATCTATGTTTTTGGTCCCTGAGGCACAGGGAGATAAAGTGACTTGCCCAAGGTCACAAGGAGCCGACACCGGGAATTGAACCAGCCTCAAACTCTCAGTGCCAGTCAGTGTCTTTTACTCACTGGGTCACTCTCTCTCCCTATATCAGAGTATAACTTCGCAATGTCGTTTGCCTCAATGGGCGCTGAGATTATATCGCTGCCTGGACATGGCCATATTGTTTTCAAGAGAGGCAGCAGGAGGGCAGGAGAGACAGCAAGGAGTGGAGGAGACAAACACAGCAAGGATGAAACGAGAGGGAGAGGGAGAAAGGAGAGAAGGAGACAGATGGATGACGAGGAGGTGGGAAGGAAGGTGGGAAGGAAGTGCAATGTGCACATGGGGCAGGAGGGAGTGCAAAGAGAGGGGAGGAGAGAAGGAGGAAACAGAGAAACAGCAAGTGGAGGAGACAGAGGAGATGAGTAGGAGAGGAGGGAGTGTAGTGTGCACAGAGAGGAGCAGACACAGTAAGGCAGGGAGGAGAGAGTGCAAAGAGGAGCATGGGGCATGATGGAGGACAGAGTAAGGTGGTGAACAGGGGACAAGAGACATCGTGGCATTACAGGGAGGGGTAAAAACAAAATTTTAATTAATAACCTTTAAGATCTGCCAGATTGGCGCATGTTACACCGGATACAGCTAGTTCATGGGAAAACCCTTGTCATGACAATTCAAATCCCTTTGGATTTCAGGGGTCGGTCAGGGAGGATTGCTTTGGCTTTGTTCAGTGGATATAGGTCCATATTTACTAAAGTAGTGCTAAGCCTTAAGACACCTTCCGTTATCCCTAGAAACCTTATGACCCATTCAAGTGAATGGACTGTAAGGTGTGTTCTGGTGCCGGACGGTGTATTATGGCATAGCACCACTTATGAACTATTTCTTCCTGAAATGTGGCAATGCAAGATGTTGATATTGGTTATACATGCATGTTATAGCATATATTAATAGAAGGCTACACATATGAATGAAATGTTACTGACTTAATCAAGTAACCACTGTAAAGCAGACATTGGAATTCTTATTGGTTTGGCATGTGGATCTGGAAGGAGATACCAGGGATTTATATCACCAGGGTGGCACAGGAGGGAACCTGTAATGCTTTTATTCATTACTAGTAAGTAACATAACAAATGTAGGGTACAAAGGGCACCGCGGCTCAGAAGCCTGAATAAATCTCCAGAATAAGTGGACAACCACCGCGCCCAACCCAAGTGGGCCGGTCCTGGACAAAAATACAGTCAGCCTTAACATTCCTTTAAAGGGAGGTACTATCAAATGGACACCAATCTGACCAAATCAAATGAGCATGAAAGAAAAACGATTCCACAAATGTATTATGTATTCCACCCTCACTCAATTGCCCCCTTAATACAGCCTGGGCTGCCCAGGCCTTGACAGCATCAACTCCTAATTTTGGCGTACGTGATCAAGACCACCTACGGACCAACCATCGCGAAGGATAGATTCCCGAGAGTGATATTTATTTGCATTTTGCCCTTGAGAAAACTATGAGAGTGTGCAAACTCTACAATGACATAAACCCACGCTCATTAAATAGTCCACCCACTCGTGGATTGAGTCCATAGACTTACATGATCATGACTCATGTGAGACCTTATCGTTAGGCAGTTTATTCCAGCAGCACCGCGAGCTTTCCATGAACTCCCACGAACTGGGAACCCTTAATTGATTTCTGATCGTACCAACACACCTGCAGTACTGTAGTATGTATTCCACTTCTGTCATAAATATATACTTACTAGCTTATATACCTGGCGTTGCCCGGGATTGCATGTCCACGTGTACTGACCCAGTCGTGACGCAGGATGGATCTGCCAGGACTTCAAACCTGCACAGGTAAGTAATGGGTGTGTGTGTTGCTGCTCCTCCTGCCCCCGGTCCCCGTGGCTGGCTGCCGTGTTCCTTCCCCTCCCCTCCCCCCCCCCCCCCGGTCCCCGGCGCTCCCGCTGCCCAAGCGGGGCAGCAGGTGGTAGCGGGGGGTGTTTCTTCCCCCCCCCCCCGGTCCCCGTGGCTGGCTGCCGTGTTCCTTCCCCCCACCCCCCACGGTCCCTGGTGCTTCCGCTGCCAACGCGGGGCGGGTGGTGGTAGCAGGGGGTGTTCCTTCCCCCCACCCCCGGTCCCTGTGGCTGGCTGCTGTGTTCCTCCCCCCCCACCCCCTGGTCCCCCGTGCTCCCCTTTCACCTGATGTCGACTGAGTGGGGAGAGTACCTTCAACGATTTGAAGAAGCTTGTTTCCCGAACGCCAACGCTCCCATACGCAAACGCTTCGCCAACCCACAAACAATTTTTTACTTTTATATATATAGATAGGTGTAATTATGGAATCATTTGCTCTTTTCTTGATGTTTTGAATACAAATGATAGCTCTGTAGTTTAACCAAAGTTACAAAAAAAATACAGTGTTCGGGAGCACTCAGATTCCTTTCTGACATGTCTTTTTTTAATTGCCCAGCTGCCGTAGGTCCAATGTCCTTCAAACATTTTGTAACACAAGACGTTGATATCTTCAGTAGAACCCAATACATATGATTGAAATGGGTGGGTGTTTGCATGTGAATTTTTAACACAAAGTGGTTCAAGACAAATATTTCTTACCGACTTCAAGTATCTTATTATATTCACACATTCGATCGCTCGCTACGAACCCTTCCCCTGTATCAGGTACTGCTACACAATTCAGATCATTTGTAACGGATCGATTACAAAAAAAAAGTGCAAATGGGGTATGGATGATGCTGTTATCAAATGATTAATGGGATGTGGATGCCCTTGAAAGAAATCTATCTGAATATATGTCTGGGAAAAAGTGCTGGTACACTTACATCCAATCCTGCTGTCTAAAAAAAAAAAGCCAGTGACAGCATATTTTCTATACCAAAAGGCTAGGTTAATGTAATAAAGATTAGCACATTTGATAAAATCAAATGTTGGCAGCACACTGATAAAGTGATCTAAAGAAATCTTCTGTATTGCAGTATTTAGCATTTCCAATGGCACCCACCGTGCTACACCCTCCCCCCCTTATCCCCAACAACCTCCCCTCCCCCTGCCCCCTAACACATACAGTAAAGTAATGGGCAAAATTGTTCTCACTATGAAGGTCATTTGTCATATGGAAAACATACCCTACATACAAGATAGGGCGATCGTTCAATAACCTCATTTATTTCTGCATAGGCAACAATCTCCCTCACAAATAAAATGGATGTCGTAACCCCTCTATTGGGGCCAGATTCAATAAAGTCCAAAGAGTATCCAAAGGCAAAATGTTATCACCATAACATAAGTGAGGGCAGCTTCGCTGTGTTCAATATACACAAAAATAGATGACATAACCCGGCGCTAATATATGTGAAAAAACAATAAAAAATGAAAAAATGAAAATATTGTATATATAGTCCCAAATGGTGCCAAGTGATAAAATGATAGTTCAATGGTTACAACCTTAAAAATCCGGTTGGGCACAGACTCAGTTCACAGTTCATCAAAACAGATGGTTCTTCTCATATGTTGTACTTGATCCTGCATATTAAAGATATCAAGCAGAGAACAAACATTGCGCAGTATATTGAGACAAACAATATTATTTCCAAATAGTAATGTATATCTGTATTGCCTACTTACTAGAAGTGGCTAGATCACGTGCAGGGGAGAGAATCTGTTCTTTAAACCTTCTTTCCTTGGAAGCCTCTTGATGTCGCACGAACCCCTCGTGGTGTTCCTGGCCTCCGTGGGTATAGAAGGGATCTTTCTGCAGCCCCTGTCTTCAGGAATCCTGTACCTCTTACTCCGTTTAGGGAACAAAAAGAAGAAGGACAGAGGATTGCGCAGCACAATAAATCTTTAATGGCACTTGCCCAAAACCACGATAAAATACTCACAAAAGAAGGTGAGTTAAAATACAATGAAAAGGTGCTCGGCCCAGCACACACACACAGCCGCCTGAGTCACTGGTAGTCCGCTCCGGTACCGCGTGTACCTCGCGTGTATCCGGCGCTCTAGTGTGACGTCACTATCTTCCGTAAGACTCGCGGCTGGGATGACTGGGACACTGCTCCTTAGGCTCCTCCCTACGCGTTTCGTGACGGGGAACGTCACTTCGTCAGGGGACCCCGTCACGTCAGGGTTCCCCGTCACGAAACGCGTAGGGAGGAGCCTAAGGAGCAGTGTCCCAGTCATCCCAGCCGCGAGTCTTACGGAAGATAGTGACGTCACACTAGAGCGCCGGATACACGCGAGGTACACGCGGTACCGGAGCGGACTACCAGTGACTCAGGCGGCTGTGTGTGTGTGCTGGGCCGAGCACCTTTTCATTGTATTTTAACTCACCTTCTTTTGTGAGTATTTTATCGTGGTTTTGGGCAAGTGCCATTAAAGATTTATTGTGCTGCGCAATCCTCTGTCCTTCTTCTTTTTGTTCCCTAAACGGAGTAAGAGGTACAGGATTCCTGAAGACAGGGGCTGCAGAAAGATCCCTTCTATACCCACGGAGGCCAGGAACACCACGAGGGGTTCGTGCGACATCAAGAGGCTTCCAAGGAAAGAAGGTTTAAAGAACAGATTCTCTCCCCTGCACGTGATCTAGCCACTTCTAGTAAGTAGGCAATACAGATATACATTACTATTTGGAAATAATATTGTTTGTCTCAATATACTGCGCAATGTTTGTTCTCTGCTTGATATCTTTAATATGCAGGATCAAGTACAACATATGAGAAGAACCATCTGTTTTGATGAACTGTGAACTGAGTCTGTGCCCAACCGGATTTTTAAGGTTGTAACCATTGAACTATCATTTTATCACTTGGCACCATTTGGGACTATATATACAATATTTTCATTTTTTCATTTTTTATTGTTTTTTCACATATATTAGCGCCGGGTTATGTCATCTATTTTTGTGTATATTTAATTAGTTAGAGATAATAGAGATGTCTCAATAGATCACCAGGCTGCTTAGTTTGGTTAGTGCACAGCACTGTAGTATTAGCATTAGGTTTAGCGCTTTAAACAGTATATTTGTATTTAAAATTCGCTGTGTTCAATATTGAAATGATCACGCGGCAGAAGCAGTAACGGCAGGGGGGCGAAGTGGCTCTGAACAGGGCAGAGAGGAAGTGTTGCCCAAAGTAAGTTATGGTGAGTCCAAAAGGGGCAAAACCCTCCACGCCGCAGCAAATAAAATAAAAGGCAGAGAACATTCCCACGTCTCAGGCTGTGCTGGAAATGCAGTGTAATACAGCGGGTATAAGCTTATAGGGGTCAATGATACAATGGGTAAGAAGCAAAAAGTGACGCACGGAGAGCTCCTTAGCATGTTATTTCCCAGAATCCCTGGCTGCAGTGGAAGCAGTGCATGCTAAGAGATAATGGGGAAAGGCAGGGCTGTGGCTCGCCTGGACATCTGAATGTGCTCTGCAGTTGCATTTTTATGCAGTTGCAAATACACAAAGGTATACGTATATTATCATTGTTCGCCAAAATAAGTATGCACAGAGAGAGAGAGAGAGAGAGACCAGGCAATGGTGCTATATGGGATATATAGGGCTCCCAGGTTCAGGTTACTAGGCAGTTTCTATCCTATTTACACCAGAAAGTACAGGCACAGGGCACATGTGCTCCATGCCACAGCTTCACAGTTGCTGAAACTGGTGGATGAGAAATCCAGGCCAGAGTTGGCTGTTGCTCTGGTTTCCCTCACCTGCTCTGCTGACTGGGAACGCAGGTATTTAAGGCTGATTCCCTGCTGTTTCTATCTCTTTCCAAGAGCCCGGAGTCTCAGGAGACAGAAAGGGTGAGAACCTTCTCCCCAAATGTTAAACTTCTTTCTTATGTGTAGTTTTAAACGCGGTTATGTTGTTGGAAAGCGGATAAGCCGCCCAACGTTAGCAGGGGAAATCCTATGTTTAGTTAGTGCTCAGTCGAGCAGGTCTTTATTTTCTATTTTCATTGAAAGTGTTGCAGTCCCACTGCCTAGAACTAATAAAGCAGACCGAGGCCAGAGGATCCCAACATTGGGGTACGTGGTCCTCTATCTGGTTACCCAGAATGACCATGTTATGGCGAGCCTGGACAGACGTCAGAGCAACCTGAGGGAGCCGTATGCCACAATATATATATATATATACATATATACATATATAACATTACAGTTACTTTGTTCCCACATCAATTCTTCTGACTTAAATGATCAAATTTCGAATTAGTAATTTTCTCCTCTCCCTTTTGATATTCTCTCATAGGCAACAACAAAAAAAAGGTGTTTTTATTTAAAGACAGCACAAGATAACGACAAAAAAACAAACAAACAGTGAAACGAGTGAGGATACATGCAACTGCCCCATGTCTGCAAAGGGTAGCGATTGAGCAGGACTTTACAGCAGGAACCATGTCCCGTGACACAAAAGATAGCTTCAACTGGAAAAATGATCAATACACAAGCAGAAGGAAGTGTGTGGGAAGAACAGAAAGGGTTAAAAAAAAAAAAAAAGCAATAAAAGTCTTCGGGCTGTGTGTGCCAATACTCGTAGCCTGGGAATAAAATGCCAGAACTAATTGCAATAATGACAAGGGATGATTTTGTGGAGTCATGGAACACTGAGAATCGGGACTGGGACACCGTTCTAACCGGGTTACGCTCTACTTAGAAAGGACGGCGAAGGAAGGAAGGGAGGAGGAGTCGCCCTTTATGTGAAGAAAAGTCATGAAAGTTACTTGAGCAGAAATTACTAGAGCAAGACTGTTGTCACTTTTTCCGTTAGTGGCTAGTAACTGTTGAGATCGTCATTTATACTAAGGTGATACAGCTCAACCCCGTTATAGCGCGATCCGTTACAACGCGGATCCGCTTATATCGCGGTGCAAGCGTGGCTCCCAGTTTTCGTATTTATGAATACTTTACAACACGGTTATTGGCGTCTTAAATACTTTATTGTACAATGCATACAATTGTACATTATTTCTAACGCGATCCACTTATAACGCGATGTGATTCTTTGGACCCCGAGCACAGCGTTATAAGGGGGTTCCGCTGTATATAGACCTGCAGGACAAAAAAAAAAAGGAATTGTACAGGGTCTTCATAGAGGACATCACGAAGATGGCAGCTGACTGGCTGAAGACAGGAGAAGTTCCTACCAGTGGGAGCAACATCCCTTCTCCCTGAGCATCGGGGAGACGGAGGCAATATATAGACCTTACGGAGGTTCAGGGTCCGCACTACTGATTTACAGCCTAAAAATTATCAGCAAATACTGGAGGGCCTTAATATGTACAGCGTTGATGAGATAAAAGGAGAGGGACGTGAAAAGAAACTTTCAAATATATCTTCCCAGGGAGACGGGGAGCCGGTGTAAAGAGCTGCCGACTTCCGTTCCACGGACTATTCTGGTCGTAGCATAGCACATCTACGGGGATAGTCATCCAAGGTTTTTGCCGGAGACACCAAAGCGAGGTCCGTAGTGGATGCGGGTGGGCGATTTTATGTCGCTATAGTTGAAATCGCATCCTTGGACGGCTGCAGTGCCCAAAACGGACAGAGAGTGGAAGCTGCCCGGGGAAAGCTGCGTCCATGCTGCCGAAGACCGCGCTGTGGCGTGCACGTGCGTGACGTCACCCGCGTTTAGCGGGAGCGTTTTATGGCCAAGGTAGACACGACGTGGGGTGTGTGTCTAGGGGGGGGGGGGGGCGCGTCTATGATGTCATGACCTAGCCGCCTAGCCAAGGAATCAGTTTGACTTCTTTTATTATAACTAGTCAAAACTATTAGGGGTTAGATCTCCAGATATACATGCAGATACAGAGAAAAAGGGGTTCCAGCGTAGATATCACAATCTACGTGCTGGGATGGGAAGCAAACAGAATGCAGGAGCATATTCATATGCATTAAGGATGTAGGAACCTAGTAGAGAGATCAAATGTGTTTGGTGTCAGCTGGGGTAGTCTTCTTACCTCTGACTTTTGCAACACCAATTAAAAATAGGTAAACCTTCACGCACCACATTTTTTGCCCAATGGCAAGCATGGTATTAGTATGTCTCAAAATTACTTGTCAGTGTACAGTAATCTGCCATAATGATCTAAGCACATACTGCCCAAATGAAATATTTATAATGGAGGACCTACTGTACTCACCGTAGATTTTCTGAATCCCTTGCAAGTCATCTTGGGGAAGTTTAAAGTTATGGGTTTCCATGTACTGGTAGAAAGGGGCCATGATGGCACTGGGATCATTAGAGTGTTCCAATCCCAAAGCATGGCCAAGCTCATGGACAGCTACTAGAAAAAGATCATTACCTGCGGAGAGGAAAAGGTGTACACTGTAAGCACAGGGGACAATCATTTGCATACTATTACAGTACACGGTTGATGGACTGGTTCATTGTAAACTCCATTCACATTATATCCCATATTTACTAAGACACCCTATAGCGGCTATAGGGTAAGTTACCCATCGACTTGAAAAAAATGTCCGACAGTATGCAATAGCACGACTTAATAAATATTGGCCAGCATTCATTTTCCATGTTATTCTTTGTGTGTAAGTGTTGTTTTTATTATTTTCAGATTTTGGAACCCTTTTCCCTGGCATATTTTTCTTTAAATTACAGGCAATCTGTGCGATATGCAAATGTAGTCATGTAAATGAACACATTTTGTAAGAGAGCCATAGCGTAATCTCTCTTTCCTTATAACATTAACACAGGTTTAACAAGTACACATTGTGCTATTTGTCACAAACATACCACTTTTATTCTAAACACTGCATGGAAATTCGTTTTTTTTTTCCAGTAGCGACTGTGGTGTATATGACTCTAATTGAAAAGGGTGAAAAGGTGTGGCCCCATTTTGGGAACTACTAGTTAATGTGAGGGGTTAATAGCCTAAGAGGGTTAAATATGTGGGCTCGTATGGTATTGAGTGACATTGGCAGAAACTAAGCCATTCCCAATTTCTTCCTGTGGTAGTGTTGTCACCAATACAGTACATATACTGAGAAGGTTCCTGGAGGAGTAACAGTGGGGGGAGCCTCACTGTATATAGCATACCGAATACATAAGTAGGTAAGAAGGATCTGTCCCATTTATTATGTTGTAGATAGGGAAATATTCCCTTTAGAGAGAATCCACATATGGCCAATGTGAACACAGTAGTTCACAGCAGAGG
The DNA here is from genome assembly GCF_040206685.1 of Ascaphus truei. NCBI lineage: Eukaryota > Metazoa > Chordata > Amphibia > Anura > Ascaphidae > Ascaphus > Ascaphus truei. Next base: position 15,375,604 of record NC_134497.1, read on the forward strand.
AGTTAAATACCCTACAGAGATCCCTATGAGAGGGAGTGCAGGGTGTGACAAGACCAGCTCTACAAGCTGGTCCACAGCGGCCTCAGTACCAGCGTGCCTAGAAGTGGCAGTTAGAATACAGAAGCGGGACATGGATCCATTGACAGCATTGAGTCAGCCAGGGCCCGAAAACGGGCTCATAGTGTCAGAGCATGGCGGACGTTATGCAGAACGGGGACAGGTCAGTTCATCCACGCCAAGCGGTGTATGCGAACAGTATGTGCTGCAGGTGTGCTTCCCAGTCTCCCCCTTCAGCCTCCACAAATGCCTGCACCATGTGTTTCAGGGTGCCATTGAACCGGTCACACAGTCTTATAGTTTGAGGATGGTATGGGAGCCGTACAGAGTGGGGTCACCCCGCACACAGCCCAGAGACTTTGGAGCAGCTCACTCTTGAACTGTGCTCCCTGGTCAGTCAGGGATTTCACTAGGGAAACCTACCCTAGTAAAAATAATGATCAGCACCTCCGCCATCTTCTGGGTGTCAATGGAGGAAAGAGCCACTGCCTCCGGGTACCTGGTCGCAATGTCCATGACTGATAAATTATACCTTTTCCTTGACCTACTGGGCATCATCAGGGGTCCAATGATGTCCACCACTACCTGCTGGAATGGTTCCCCGATCACCAGTAGCAGCCTCAGGGGGGCCTTCGTCTGCTCAACATGACTACTCGCTGGCAGGCATCACAGGTGTTGCAGAACGCAGATGTCTCCTGTGATACCCCAGGACAGAAAAAATGATGGGTCAGCCTGGATCTCGTATGGGTAATGCCCTGGTGCCCAGCTAGCGGGATCGTGTGCGCTAACCGCACCAACTGCACCCAAAACATACTGGGGTACCACAAGCTGACATTTGGCCGTCCATGGTCTCTCCAGAATTGCCGGGGCGTGTTCCCGGTATGAGTTCATGGTGCCACAGGATCCGCCTGGTGGTCATAAAGTCATCAGCCAAGGCGGCTGCTAGCCTCGCACTGGATGACTTACAGTCGGTGATCCATTCCTGCACCTCAGGCAGGCATTTCAGCATGAACTGCCCTTTTACTATCAAGTCATGGGAGGTCTTCAATTTGGTCACCTCACACTCGGCAATCCACCGTTTAGACTGGTGCTCCAGCCGAGACATAAATTCAGCTGCACAGTTTTTACTCTGTTACAGAATTTACAGAAAGCAGTAGTACAGCATCCAGGTCCTATAGATCAATGCATTTGAACAGAGACACAGGTAGTGCAGCTACATCCCTCTCCTGTCCTCAGCCCTGATATAGACCTACTAGCCAAGTGAATTCTACCAGCGCACAGGGAGCTGGGAAATTAGCCATGGTGCTCCAGGTCCACTGTAAACCCAGGACTGGCTCAGACAAACACCGTCTGTATATAAAGAAGGGGTTTTTCTTTCATGTTACACCATGGCACAACCTTTTTATACCGGGGCACGTGGAAAAGAGTGTCTCGTGATTTTTCTTTAACATCTGTAATGCTAAAGGTCAAGAAACATCATTCTAGTCTGATTTATATAATGAATTTAATGTCTTACCATCATGATTTGAGTTCCCTAAAGTCCATGGCTCATCGGAATCAAAATGAGTATCGCCTCCTATCCCTGGTCCGGGAAAGTAGGCATGTGCTAAGAATCCACCTTCTCCGTCAAACGGAGAGCTATCTCCATGAAAACCAGAAGCAAAGAATATCATGATATCGGCTTCTTTCCTTTCATTTTTGATCTCGTGGTAGGGGACCTCTTCGAAGGTCAACGGGGTGACCTTCTGCCATACGTCGAACGCCTGGCGGATGGCTTTTCTTGTGTCCAGCTCTCCGACTTTAGGTGTATAGTTGTGTATGCTGAAAAGAAATAAATGGTCGGCATTAAAATAAATCACAAGCATAATAACAGGCCACATTTACACAGTGCAGTGTAATGGAGGTAATTATGATCTAAATGTAGCATAGGTTGAACTTGATGGACGTTTGTCTTTTTTGAACCTCCATATACTATGTAACTATGATATTTACAATTCTAAAGGTGAATTCATTAACAATATTTTGCATACCAGAGATGGTCTATATAATACATCATTTCATTTGATGATACTGATACATATCTGACCTTTTCATTTTAGTTGCTTTCCCCCATTTGTTCCTCTAATGTCTTTGGATCTCCGAATCAAGGTCTTTTGCGGGATAAACTGATGCAAAGTTAGGTATTTTTATCTTCTCATCAATGTATTATAGCGTGTCTGAGATCAGATGCATTGTGAGGAACCCCAACCCTCTCTAATACACCGTCTGAGATCAGATGCATTGTAAGGAACCCCAACCCTCTCTAATAGCGCGTCTGAGATCAGATGCATTGTATGGAACCCCAACCCTCTCTAATACACCGTCTGAGATCAGATGCATTGTAAGGAACCCCAACCCTCTCTAATAGCGCGTCTGAGATCAGATGCATTGTAAGGAACCCCAACCCTCTCTAATAGCGCGTCTGAGATCAGATGCATTGTAAGGAACCCCAACCCTTTCTAATAGCGCGTCTGAGATCAGATGCATTGTAAGGAACCCCAGCCCTCTCTAATAGCGCGTCTGAGATCAGATGCATTGTAAGGAACCCCAACCCTCTCTAATAGCGCGTCTGAGATCAGATGCATTATAAATTCTTCTGTTTTTGGTACAATTTTCAAATGATCTGAAAATTGCAGGGAACCCTTTAGGGATGCCAGGGGGAACCCTGGTTGAAAAACCCTGAATTAGGGCATAATTTTAAATGTATTGCCGCATAGTGGTACAAAAACACACATTTCGGGAGCAACTGCCCCCTTCCTCAGGTGTGCAATATTTATCAACCAGTTTGGCCCTAGTTTTGCAGCTCACATACTCTGATAAAACGACGACTATGTTCAGGATTTCAGGATCGCTAGTCTTGTAACCAAAGAGATGTTTACAACAAAAAAACAAAAATGCCCAAAGCTACTTCCAATGTGACGAAAATACACAGTGCAATACCTATATATCTCTTGTAAAAGGGTTATTTAGTTTAACCCTTTGGCCAAAGTGTCTTAAGCCTGCTGCCACTTGCAAGGCATGACCGTAGCAGGTCCTAACACTCACCTGGGTTAAAATTCTTATTTACCTGTATAATTACAGGAAGAATGATCACATTGGATCTGTTGTAACCTGGCAAAATGAAACTGACCTGCCAACTTGGAGGAATTGGTGGAATTCCTTACCCATGGAGACTGTGATGGCAGATACAATAGATTTGTTCAAAAAAAAGGTTGGACATCTTTTTAGATGGAAAGGTATATAGGGATATACCAAATAAGTAAACATGGGAAGGATGTTGATCCAGGGATTAATCCGATTGCCAATTCGTGGAGTCAGGAAGGAATTAATTTCCCCCCTTATGAGATATCATTGGATGATATGACACTGGGGTTTTTTGTTTGCCTTCCTCTGGATCAATAAGTAAGTATAGATATAGGATAAAGTATCTGTTGTCTAAATTTAGCATAGGTTGAACTTGATGGACATACGTCTTTTTTCAACCTCATCTACTATGTAACTATGCAACTATGTAACTATGCAACTTGGAAAGTGGGGTGGGGCAAGTTTAAACCTTGGGTGGGGTGGGGTGGGGGGGGGGGGGGGGCACTACTCTCCCATAAGCAACTGAGACCAGCTGGTATTGCACTGTGTATTTCTGTCACATTGGAAGTAGCTTTGGGCATTTTTGTTTTTTGTTGTATACATTTAACCACGCCCACTAGCACTCCTTTTGACACTTATATGCATATATATATATATTATGTGGTAATGGTTGGGGTTTCTCAGAGCTTGTTGGGAATCTGTGTATTTTATTAACCAAAGAGATGTTACAAAGATTGTACAAACTCTCTGAAACAGTTACAATCTACTTTCTGTTTTATTGTGGGGATAACATTGTTGGTTGTCTATGTTTTGTGCCGTTGTTTTTATAATAATGATGAAATCATCATTAAACAGGGAAACAGACGTGGCTGATAAGCTTGGCCCAGAAGCAAAACAGCAAATGTATTCTTCAGATGATACAAATAATGTTGACTGTTACTTTAAGTGTGTAGGGAAGCTGATTACACGGAAGTTTTTTTTTAATTTGAATTATTTATTTTTTACCTCCTACGTGGGACTGACACTTTAAATAAACCTGGTGGTAGCAATGTCAGCAGATCTCAAAACCTAATTAGTGTTTTTTAAATATATCCATTGTGGCTCCACGGGGTTTTTCCTGCTCTTGTTCTAACTGGTTTCTTTGCCCTCCCTCCGTTTCCTGTAACAACTGTAAATAAATAATTCTTTAGACAGTGAAACGATTATGGATTCACTGACACATTTCAATCTATCCTAAACGCTGCTGCGAGAATCACTTTACTCTCTCCTAAATCTGTTCCAGCTTTTATCCTGCTGAAATTCTTCTACTTGCTTCCTATTAAATCCCGTATTACTTACTGTATGTACAAAATTCTCCTCTCTTAAGGCTATACATTCTTGTGCTCCTCCTTACATCTCACCCTAATATGTCACTATACCCTCCTCTGCTCCTCCTTATCTCCCCCTAATCTTTCACTATACCCTCCTCTGCTCCTCCTTATTTCTCACCCTAATATCTCACTATACCCTCCTCGGCTCCTCCTTATCTCCCCCTAATCTTTCACTATGCCCTCCTCTGCTCCTCCTTACATCTCACCCTAATATGTCACTATACCCTCCTCTGCTCCTCCTTATCTCCCCCTAATCTTTCACTATACCCTCCTCTGCTCCTCCTTATATCTCACCCTAATATCTCACTATACCCTCCTCTGCTCCTCCTCACATCTCACGCTAATCTCTCACTATACCCTCCTCTGCTCCTCCTTATTTCTCACCCTAATATCTCACTATACCCTCCTCTGCTCCTCCTTACATCTAACCCTAATATCTCACTATTCCCTCCTCTGTCCCTCCTTACATCTCACCCTAATATCTCACTGTACCCTCCTCTGCCCCTCCTTATCTCCCCCTAATCTCTCACTATACCCTCCTCTGCTCCTCCTTACATCTCACCCTAATATCTCACTATACCCTCCTCCTGCTCCTCCTTACATCTCACGCTAATCTCTCACTATACCCTCCTCTGCTCCTCCTTACATCTCACCCTAATATCTCACTATACCCTCCTCCTGCTCCTCCTACATCTCTCGCTAATCTCTCACTATACCCTCCTCTGCTCCTCCTTACATCTCACCCTAATATCTCACTATACCCTCCTCTGCTTCTCCTTAAATCTCACCCTAATATCTGACTGAACTCGCCTCTGCTCTTCCTTACATCTCAGCCTTAATTTCTCGTTATGCACCATCCGACTCTTGCGTTCTGCTCAAGGATGTCTTCTGTCTACTCCCTCTTGTATCTAAAGCCCTCTCCCCCCTTAAACCTTTCCCACTGACTGCCCCGCACCTATGGAATGCCCTTCCCTTCAATACCCGACTAGCACCCTCTCTATCCACCTTTAAGGCCCATCTTAAAACACACCTCTTTAATGACGCATTAGGGTAGCTCCATTGACCGATACTAAAGTATATACCTCATATGCATTGACCTTGGCCCCTTGCAGATGTTCTTCCCCTGATACCCTCCCACTGCCTCTGTAAGCTCTCCCCACTTATCACTTAGACTGTAAGCTCTTCGGGGCAGGGACTCCTTTTCCTAATGTTACTTTTTAACGCTTATTCCTATTATGTCACGTGTTACTGCTGTAAAGCGCTATGTACAGCACATGGATGGTGCTATATAAAGACATACATACATACATTTCAGAACATACCTGTATGTGATGTGCTTCTGCCGCCATTTTTGTCCCGTTAGCGCATACCGCTTATTCCTTCTTCTATGGCTTAAATGAGGATGGTCAGGAACGCCACAGCGCGGCCTTTTCATCCACCTATGTGATAATTGTCCAACTTATTAATGGAATTAAGCGATTAGGGAATTGCTATGGTGATCGTTAATCAAGGCTCCAGTTTTTCCACCACCAAGGGAACGGGAACCCGAGGTATCAAAGAAAGAAAATACTATTACCTTCAAAGGCAAAACGCGTCGGATAAAACTGCTGAAGATTGTTTCCTGTTGTAAATAACTCTTTAATTAATCAGTGGTCGACAAATCAGCAAAAATCTACTCGCCGAACAAAAAAATCTACTCGCCACCTAATACCAAACGTGTGCTGCTTGGTCCAATAGGAGCTCGCCACGATGTTAAATCCACTCGCCCGGGGCGTGCAAATGTATAGGTTTGTCGAACACTGTAATTAATGACCACCATGATTCGAAAAAGACACTGAGGATGTAACCCCCACGGTGCCCTTATGACATTTCCTGACTATGCAGGGTAGGGCAACTCCAATCCTCAAGGGCCACCAACAGGCCAGGTGTTAGCGAGACCTCTGCTTCAGCACAGGTGGCTCAATTAGTGGCTCAGTCAACAACTGTCATGGACTGAGGCATTGATTGAGCCGCCTGTGCTGAAGCAGGGATATCCCCAATACCTGGCTGCTTGGGGGCCCTCGTAGATCACCACTGGCCTAATGGCTCTTATGACATTCAGTGGATGTCATGTGAATATTACTCTTTATCTAGAGGAAGCCACCCGGCTTCTGGTGGTGGCCACGTGATAGCAACCCAATTACGTGGCGGCTACCACACTCGGCGGCCCTCGGATACTGCCTGTCTCTCGCCGGTGAAAAGGAAAAAGTCAACTGTAGCGCTATGTTTGAACAGCAACACATCATAACCCATTGTTAGAAACGCATTGTTCTTGGTCAACATCCACTCAAGCTACGACACATTTGTTGCATGTCGTGATACCTCTTAGACGATCATCATGAAAGTTCTACATACATTAAATTATAGTACACAACAGTTTTTAAAACGTCAGAGAAAGGTCACCAGGAAATATCTGAATCTGCCTCCCACTCTTTTACTGCACTTTTATAATACTCAAGAAATGAAATACTGCAACAACGATACCATTATGTGGCTTCCTGTGCTTAATGCCGAAAAGAAAGGGCTGTGTAATTTTGATTTTTTTCTATATTCCGGCGCTTCACTACTAACCTACTGTATGGTGATCAAAACAGGCAGAATCTGTGGAATTTCTAGACGCTAATAAAAAGAACATTCTACGCATATTTCTAACTTAAGAGACAATAAGAGTTTAAACAGATTGTGACTAAATTGCAGCAATTGTTTTTTTTCTAGTAGCGGCTGACAGAATAATGGCCATCGTTTATTTTAGGATGTTTTGTGTTTTTAAAATGGCAAACACGGTACTAATTAAACAAGTCTGGGTGTATTTTCAAATGGACTTGAGTGATAAATATTGAATATCACAGAAGTTCAGTACAAAATATTCTTGTTGATATATTGGTATTTTAAAGCAGCAGTCATGATTTTTGAGAGTACTTTTAATATATACTGTGTGTGTGTGTCTATATATACATCTCTCTCTCTCTCTCTCTCTCTCTATATATATATATATATATATATATATATATATATATATATATATATATATATATATATATATATATATATATATATATATATATATATATTGTGACAGAAACCAGGGGATGGTAATAAATTCCATATATAGGGCTCCCAGGATACTGAACAGTTTCTATCCTGTTTAGGCTGGAAAGTGCAGCCTCAGAATGCATGCACTCCATCCCACAGTTTGGCAAGTGCTGGAACTGAGGGGTGAGGGATCCAGACCAGAGTTTGTCTGCTGCCTGATTTCTGTCACCTGTCCTGCTAGATGGAAATCAGGTATGTAAGGCTGATTTCCTGGTTCCTCTCCCCTCTCCCCAAGAGTCTGGAGGAAGGAAGGCTGCTGGAAGCAGAGAGGGGAAAAGCCTCTCCCCAAACAGGTTAAATCATTTTGTACCTTTATCAAATTGCAAAGGTCCTTATTTTTGTTTGTTGGAAGCGGATAAGCCGCCCCAATCCCAGTCAGGGAAAACCTCAGTTAAGTTATTGCTCAGGTGAGCAGGCTTTTGTTTTGCTTGTGTTTCTTTTGTATGCACTGTGGCAGTCTCAGTGCCTGGGACTGAATAAACCAGGCATAGCCTGTTTAAAGGAACAGCACATTACGCCTCGTCATTTAACCTACCCTAAAAGACCGTGTTCTAATAGTCCCGGACAGACGGCAGAGCCCCGGAGTAAGCCATTTGTCACATATGGTGGAGAATGCGGGCAGAACACTAAAAGGTCTGCGGGTTAAAGAACTTTAAAAAAAAAGTGCATTGGTACGCAATGTTGCTGCCCAGAAAGAGACGAATGAAACCCAGCAACAGGCGAGTGCAGCCCTGCAAAGCGCGAATGCAACCCAGCAACAGCTGCTAACAGACCTGCAAGAGGCGAACGCAACCCAGCAAGAGACAAACCGCTTGCTGAGAGAGGAGCAACAACGGTTCGCCCAGGGCTTACAGCAGGAACTCGAGATCCTGAGAGAGACTATCATTACGACTCCACTGGCAGACGCAGCCCCAGGCCCGAAAATGACCAGGGCAAGGCACTACCTTCAGAAGATGGGGCCCTCGGATGATGTTGAAACCTATCTTCTCACTTTTGAATACATGGCACAGAGAGAGGGTTGGCCAGAAGCTGAGTGGGCCGGTCTAATCGCACCCTTCCTAAGCGGCGAACCCCAGAAGGCTTACTTTGATCTAGAGCTAGACGAAGCTAACGTCTATGCAACCTTGAAGTTCGAGATCCTCGCCCGCCTCGGCGTAACCACGGCTGTTCGTGCCCAAAGGTTCCACGCATGGTCATTCACGTTGGATAAAGCCACCCGAAGCCAGATGTATGACCTCATCCACCTTGCTCGGAAGTGGCTACAACCCGAGATCAACTCAGCAAGCCACATCGTGGAACGGTTGGTCATGGACCAGTTCTTGAGGAAACTTCCCTCTGCCCTACGCAGTTGGGTCAGTCAGAGTGACCCCCACAATGCAGATGAGCTGGTGGCCCTCGTAGAAAGGTACAATGCAGCAGAAGAGCACCCGCAACCCATAGTCATGGAGCATCCCCACTACCCAAGGTTCCAGGACTCTTCCAGAGACGGTAAAAGGGTACCAGGGTTAAGGGGGGCTGAAGAGCGACGACCGCCTACACACAGCACCAGCAACAGTGGCTCGCATACTAAGGGCAACAGCCAACATGGGGAGCCGAAAAAGGGCTCTAAGTGGGACACAGACTATGTACCTAAATGTGTAAATTGTTATGAGAGGGGCCACACCGCGAAAGTCTGCCCACTAAATACTGAACCAATGCAATGCAACAGCGTTGAACCTTATTCGTTGTGGTCTTAATGTATGGGCCCTAGCCCAGAGGATCCCTTGACTAACCATCTGTGGACATTTGTAAAGGTAAATGGTAAGAGGGTTCTGGCACTTCTTGACTCTGGGAGCATGGTCACACTAGTGTCCAAATACCTGTTGCCCATTGGGAAAAAACAGGTAAACAGTTCACAAAGAGTGGCAATTTGTTGTATACATGGGGATAATCACGAATATTCCACTGTTGATGTTCTTATTGAAACAGCGTTTGGTTCGTTAGATTTCAAAGTGGGTATAGTGTTAATAGGGACCGACTTTCCCCATTTTCTAAAAATGTGGTCCTCCTCTCAGAATAGCACCCAGAGTTCAATAGCGGACCATAAAGAAGTAACAGAAGAAACAAATCCTTTCCCTTTTTCAGAAATAGAGGTTAACGAGTGCCCAAATAAAAAGGGGAAAGAGGAAGAGTCCTGTAAAATTCCCTTTCCCACGGCTACCTTGGTAGGGAATACCCCAAATCAAGATGTTGAACAGGCGCTTACCACCCCAGAACAGTGTACGACCTTCACTGACCTAGAGGTCAGTCCTGGGAGTTTTAAGAAGGCCCAGTGGGAAGACTCCACATTAGCCGAAGCAAGGGGGAATATACGGGACCAGAATAGTACCCCTGGCCAACCAGATAGGTCACTTGCCTACCCCTACTTCGAGGTAGAAAATGAACTAGTATATCGGGTTGATAGGAGGAAATCCATTATAACTAAACAATTGTTGGTACCACGGACATTCCGTAATGTAGTATTAAACCTCGCACATAGTCACCCATTGGGGGGACACCTAGGGGTGGAAAAGACAAAAGAAAAGGTTCTCCGAAGCTTCTATTGGCCTGGGGTTCTGGCAGAAATGACAAATAATTGCTCCTCATGCCCAGAATGTCAGATCACCGCCCCGTTCAAAGCGTATCGTAGCCCATCGGTACCCCTTCCCATAATAGATGTACCATTTGACCGGATTGCTATGGATCTAGTAGGACCCCTAATAAAGTGTGCTAGGGGACATCAGCATATATTGGTAATATTAGATTATGCCACCCGATATCCGGAGGCAGTTCCCCTATGTAGCACCTCTGCTAAAAACATAGCAAAAGAGTTAATAGTTCTGTTTACCCGGGTCGGAATTCCTAAAGAGATCTTAACTGACCAGGGAACACCATTAATGTCCCAAGTAACAAAAGAGTTATGTAAACTCCTAAAAATCAAGCATCTCAGAACCTCAGTCTATCATCCACAAACAGATGGTTTAGTGGAACGGTTCAATAAAACCTTAAAGAGCATGTTACGCCGGGCGGTCGATAAGGATTGGAAAAACTGGGATTGTTTGTTACCATACCTGTTATTTGCCATTAGGGAGGTTCCCCAATCATCCACAGGCTTCTCCCCGTTTGAACTATAGTATGGCCGACACCCAAGGGGCTTACTGGATATAGCCAAAGAGACTTGGGAACACGAGGTTACCCCTTACAGAAGTGTAATAGAACATGTTGCCCAGATGCAGGACCGCATAGCTGCAGTCCTACCTATAGTGAGGGAACACATGGAAAAAGCTCAAGAGGCACAGAGGAATACGTATAATAAGGGTGCTAGGGTCAGAATTTATCCAGGCGACAGGGTGCTAGTTCTGGTTCCCACCGTAGAGAGTAAATTCCTTGCTAAGTGGCATGGGCAATATGAGGTCTTGGAAAGAGTGGGAGAAGTAAATTTCAAGGTGAGACAGCCAGGTAGGAGGAAACCTGAGCAAATCTACCATGTAAACCTACTTAAGCCCTGGAAAGATAGAGAGGTCTTGTTAACCCTAGTACCCCCAGGTCCGTCAGAGAATCGAGAAACTGACCCAGAGGTTAGCATAGCTGAAACCCTGTCCGTTCATCAGAAACGAGAGGTCCAGAACCTAGTGAGAACAAACAAAGAAGTCTTCTCTACAAAGCCAGGTAGAACTAGGGTAATTGAATATGACCTAGTCTCTTAACCAGGGGTCCGAGTTAACCTTAAACCGTACCGAATCCCAGAGGCCAAAAGGGAGGCTATAAATTTAGAGGTTAAAAAAATGCTAAAACTAGGTGTAATTGAAGAATCCCAAAGTGGGTGGAACAGCCCTATAGTTTTAGTCCCAAAGCCAGACGGTACAACAAGGTTTTGCAATGACTACTGTGACAGAAACCAGGGGATGGTAATAAATTCCGTATATAGGGCTCCCAGGATACTAGACAGTTTCTATCCTGTTTGGCCTGGGAGTGCAGCCTTATAATACATACACTCCATCCCACAGTTTGGCAAGCGCTGGAACTGAGGGATGAGAGATCCAGACCAGAGTTTGTCTGCTGCCTGATTTCTGTCACCTGTCATGCTAATTAGAAATCAGGTATGAAAGACTGATTTCCTGTTTGCTCTGGTCTCCCCACAAGAGCCAGGAGGCTGGAAGGCTGCTGAACTACAGAGGGGAGAAGCCTCTTCCCCAAACAGGTTCAATCTTTCTGTTCATTTGTGTAAGACTGCAAAAGTACCGTGTTTTGATGTTGGAAGTGGAAAAGCCACTTCCAACCCTGAGTCAGGGATATCTAAGTTAAGTTATCGCTCAGGTGAGCAGCTTTTGTTTTGATCTGTTTTCTGTTGTATGCACTGTGGCAGTCTCAGTGCCTGGGACTGAATAAACCAGGCATAGCCTGTTTAAAGGAACAGTACGTGACGCCTCATCATTTAACCTACCCTAAAAGACCGTGTTCTAAACAGTCCCGGACAAACGACGGAGCCCCGGAGTAAGCCGTTTGTCACATATGGTGGAGAATGCGGGCAGAGCACTAGGGGGTCTGCGGGTTGAAGAACTTTGAAAAAAAAAAAAAAAAAAAAGTTTTTTCATCCTCTGCAAAGAAGATGGAAGACGTGGTGGGTGCGCTGGTACGCAATGTCGCTGCCCAGAAAGACGTGAATGAAACCCAGCAACAGCTGTTAATAGCCCAGCAAGAAACTAATGCAAACCAGCAGCAGACGAATGCAGCCCAGCAACAGCTGCTAATAGCCCAGCAAGAGATTAATGCCAACCAGCAACAGGGGAATGCAAACCAGCAACAGACGAATGAAGCCCTGCAAAACGCGAATGCAAACCAGCAAGAGACAAACCGCTTGCTGAGAGAGGAGCAACAGCGGTTCGCTCAGGGCTTACAGCAGGAAATCGAGATCCTGAGGGGGACTATCAGTAACCTTCCACTGGCAGCGGCAGCCCCAGTTCCGAAAATGACCAGGGCAAGCCACTACCTTCAGAAGATGGGACCCTCGGATGATGTGGAAGCCTATCTTCTCACGTTTGAACGCACGGCACAGAGAGAGGGATGGCCAGAAGCTGAATGGGCTGGTCTAATCGCACACTTCCTAAGCGGCGAACCCCAGAAGGCTTACTTTGATCTAGAGCCAGCCGAAGCTAACGTCTATGCAAAATTGAAGTTCGAGATCCTCGCCCGCCTCGGCGTAACCACGGCTGTTCGCGCCCAAAGGTTTCACGCATGGTCCTTCACGATGGATAAAGCCACCCGAAGCCAGATGTATGACCTCATCCACCTCGCCCGGAAGTGGCTACAACCCGAGATCAACTCAGCCAGCCACATCGTGGAACGGTTGGTCATGGACCAGTTCTTGAGGAAACTTCCCTCTGCCTTACGCCGTTGGGTCAGTCGGAGTGACCCCCACAATGCGGATGAGCTTGTGGCCCTCGTAGAAAGGTACAATGCAGCAGAAGAGCACCCGCAACCCACAGTCGTGGAGCAACCCCACTACCCGAGGTTCCAGGACTCTTCCAGAGACGGTAAAAGGGTACCGGGGTTAAGGGGCGCTGAAGAGCGGCGACCACCGTCACGCAGCACCAGCAACAGTGGTTCGCACACTAAGGGCAATAGCCAACATGGGGAGCCGGGAAAAGGCTCTAAGTGGGACACAGACTATGTACCTAAATGTGTAAATTGTCATGAGAGGGGCCACACAGCAAAAATCTGCCCACTAAATGATGAGCACATGCAATGCAACAGCGTGGAACCTTATTCGCTGTTGTCCCAATGTATGGGCCCTAGCCCAGAGGACCCCTTGAATAACCATCTGTGGGCATTTGTAAAGGTTAATGGTAAGAGGGTTCGGGCACTTCTTGACTCTGGGAGCATGGTCACACTAGTGTCCGAATACCTCTTGCCCATTAAGAAGAAACAGGGAAACAGTTCACAAAGAGTGGCAATTTGTTGTATACATGGGGATAATCATGAATATTCCACTGTTGATGTTTTTTTTGAAACAGAGTTTGGTTCTTTAGATTTCAAGGTGGGTATTGTACCCAAACTAGCACATGATGTGTTAATAGGGACTGACTTTCCCCATTTTCTAAAAATGTGGTCCCCCGCTCAGAATAGCGCCCAGAGTTCAATAGCGGACCATAACGAAGTATTAGAAGAAACAAATCCTTTCCCTTTTTCAGAAATGGAGGTTGACGAGGGCCCAAATAAGAAGGGGGAAAAGGAGGAGTGCTGTAAAATTCCCTTCCCCATCACTACTTTGGTAGGGAATACCCCAAATCAAGATGTTGAGCAGACACTTACCACCCCAGAACCGGATAAGACCCTCGCTGACCTAGAGGTCAGTCCTGGGAGTTTTAAGAAGGCCCAGTGGGAGGACCTCACATTAGCGGTAGCAAGGGGAAATATACGGGACCATAATAGTACTCCTGGCCAACCAGATAGGTCACTTGCTTACCCCTACTTCGAGGTAGAGAACGACCTAGTATATCGGGTTGATAAAAGGAAATCAGTTACAACTAAACAATTGTTGGTACCACGGACATTCCGTAACGTAGTATTACACCTCGCACATAGTCATCCATTGGGGGGACACCTAGGGGTGGAAAAGACAAAAGAAAAGGTTCTCCGAAGCTTCTATTGGCCTGGGGTTCTGGCAGAAATTACGAATTATTGTTCCTCATGCCCAGAATGTCAGATCACCGCCCCGTTCAAGGCGTACCACAGCCCATTGGTACCCCTTCCCATAATAGAGGTACCATTTGACCGGATTGCTATGGATCTAGTAGGACCCCTAATAAAGTCTGCTAGGGGACATCAGCATATATTGGTAATATTAGATTATGCCACCCGATATCCGGAGGCAGTTCCCCTACGTAGCACCTCAGCTAAAAACATAGCAAAAGAGTTAGTAGTTCTGTTTTCCCGGGTCGGGATTCCTAAAGAGATTCTATCTGACATGGGAACACCATTTATGTCCCAAGTAACGAAAGAGCTATGTAAACTCCTAAAAATCAAGCATCTCAGAACCTCAGTCTATCATCCACAAACAGATGGTTTAGTGGAAAGGTTCAATAAAACCTTAAAGAGCATGTTACGGCGGGCGGTTGATAAAGATGGGAAAAACTGGGATTGTTTGTTACCGTACCTGTTATTTGCCATTAGGGAAGTTCCCCAATCATCCACAGGCTTCTCCCCGTTTGAACTATTGTATGGCCGACACCCAAGGGGCTTACTGGATATAGCCAAAGAGACTTGGGAACACGAGGTTACCCCTTACAGAAGTGTAATAGAGCATGTTGCCCAGATGCAGGACCGCATTGCTGCAGTCCTACCCATAGTGAGGGAACACATGGAGAAAGCTCAAGAAGCACAGAGGAATACATATAATAAGGGTGCTAGGGTCAGAATTTTTTCTCCAGGTGATAGGGTACTAGTTCTGGTTCCCACCGTGGAGAGTAAATTCCTTGCTAAATGGCATGGGCCATATGAGGTCTTGGAAAGAGTGGGAGAAGTAAATTATAAGGTAAGACAGCCAGGTAGGAGGAAACCTGAGCAAATTTACCATATAAACCTACTCAAGCCCTGGAAAGATAGAGAAGTCTTGTTAACCCTAGTACCCCCAGGTCCGTCAGAGAATCAAGAAACTGACCCAGAGGTTAGCATAGCTGAAACCCTGTCTGTTCATCAGAAACGAGAGGTTCAGAATTTAGTGAAAAGAAACAAAGAAATCTTCTCTATACGGCCAGGTAGAACTAGCGTAATTGAACATGACCTAGTCTCTGAACCGGGGGTCCGAGTTAACCTTAAACCGTACCGAATCCCAGAGGCCAAAAGAAAGGCTATAAGTTTAGAGGTTAAAAAAATGCTAAAACTAGGTGTAATTGAGGAATCCCAAAGTGGGTGGAACAGCCCTATAGTCTTAGTCCCAAAGCCAGATGGTACAACAAGGTTTTGTAATGACTACCGGAAACTAAACGCGGTGTCAAAATTTGATACTTATCCTATGCCCAGGGTAGATGAACTTGTAGAGAGACTGGGCAAAGCCCGATATCTCACAACCCTAGACCTAACAAAAGGGTACTGGCAGGTTCCCCTCACAGAAAGGGCAAAAGAAAAGACAGCCTTCTCAACCCCAGACGGCCTCTTTCAGTATAGGGTGCTGCCTTTTGGCTTACATGGTGCTCCCGCCACATTCCAAAGAATGATGGATAAAATTTTAAAACCACATGCTCGGTATGCTGCCGCCTACCTGGATGATGTGGTAATCCATAGTGAAGATTGGCAATCCCACCTTCCAAAGGTCCAAGCTGTGCTTGACGCAGTCCGGTCTGCTGGACTAACTGCTAACCCCGCTAAATGCACTATTGGTCTGGAGGAGGCCAAGTATCTGGGATATTCTATTGGCAGAGGTTTACTCAAACCCCAAACACTCAAAGTGGAGGCGATACAAAATTGGCCAAGGCCAGTTACAAAAAAACAAGTAAGGACCTTTTTGGGGTTAATTGGGTACTATAGAAGGTTTATTCCCAATTTTGCAACTAAGGCAACCCCACTAACTGACCTCACAAAAGCAAGAGGACCGCTAATGGTAAAGTGGTCCCCCGAAACCGAACAGGCCTTTAGAAGCCTGAAAGAAGCTCTCTGTGCCCAACCAGTGTTGGTCACACCTGACTTCTCCAAAGAGTTCGTAGTCCAAACCGACGCATCTGAGGTAGGGCTGGGGGCGGTACTCTCCCAGGAGTCTCAAGGTGAGGAGCACCCCATCCTTTATTTAAGTAGGAAACTAAATCCCCAGGAGAAAAATTACTCCATAGTAGAGAAAGAGTGTCTCGCAATAAAGTGGGCTGTAGAGACGCTCAAATACTACCTGTTGGGGAGAAAATTCCGGTTGGTCACAGATCATGCACCCCTTACCTGGATGTGTCAAAACAGGGAAAAGAATGCTAGAGTGACCAGGTGGTTCCTAAGCCTACAACCCTTTAAATTTTCTGTGGAACACAGGTCAGGGCACAAACATGGCAATGCTGACGGGTTGTCAAGGATGCACTCCCTAATATCCATGGTCGCTCATCCCTCGAGGTCTGAGCTGGGGGGGAGGATATGTGACAGAAACCAGGGGATGGTAATAAATTCCGTATATAGGGCTCCCAGGATACTAGACAGTTTCTATCCTGTTTGGCCTGGGAGTGCAGCCTTATAATACATACACTCCATCCCACAGTTTGGCAAGCGCTGGAACTGAGGGATGAGAGATCCAGACCAGAGTTTGTCTGCTGCCTGATTTCTGTCACCTGTCATGCTAATTAGGAATCAGGTATGAAAGACTGATTTCCTGTTTGCTCTGGTCTCCCCACAAGAGCCAGGAGGCTGGAAGGCTGCTGAACTACAGAGGGGAGAAGCCTCTTCCCCAAACAGGTTCAATCTTTCTGTTCATTTGTGTAAGACTGCAAAAGTACCGTGTTTTGATGTTGGAAGTGGAAAAGCCACTTCCAACCCTGAGTCAGGGATATCTAAGTTAAGTTATCGCTCAGGTGAGCAGCTTTTGTTTTGATCTGTTTTCTGTTGTATGCACTGTGGCAGTCTCAGTGCCTGGGACTGAATAAACCAGGCATAGCCTGTTTAAAGGAACAGTACGTGACGCCTCATCATTTAACCTACCCTAAAAGACCGTGTTCTAAACAGTCCCGGACAAACGACGGAGCCCCGGAGTAAGCCGTTTGTCACACTACCATAAACTAAACGCTGTGTCAAAATTTGATACTTATCCTATGCCCAGGGTTGATGAACTGGTAGAGAGACTGGGCAAAGCCCGATATCTCACGACCCTAGACTTAACAAAAGGGTTCTGGCAGGTTCCCCTCACAGAAACGGCAAAAGAAAAGACAGCCTTCTCAACCCCAGACGGCCTCTTTCAGTATAGGGTGCTGCCTTTTGGCTTACATGGTGCTCCCGCCACATTCCAAAGAATGATAGATAAAATTTTAAAGCCACATGCTCGGTATGCCGCCGCCTACCTAGATGATGTGGTAATCCATAGTGAAGATTGGCAATCCCACCTTCCAAAGGTCCAAGCTGTGCTTGACGCAGTTCGGTCTGCTGGACTATCTGCTAACCCCGCTAAATGCACTATTGGTCTGGAGGAAGTCAAGTATCTGTAGTATTCTATTGGCAGAGGTTTACTCAAACCCCAAACACTCAAAGTAGAGGTGAAACAAAATTGGCCAAGGCCAGTTACAAAAAAACAAGTAAGGACCTTTTTGGGATTAATTGGCTACTATAGAAGATTTATTCCCAATTTTGCAACTAAGGCAACCCCACTAACCAACCTCACAAAAGCAAGAGGGCCGCTAATGGTGAAGTGGTCCCCCGAAACCGAACAGGCCTTTAGAAGCCTGAAAGAAGCCCTCTGTGCCACACCTGACTTCTCTAAAGAGTTTTTAGTCCAAACCGACGCATCTGAGGTAGGGCTGGGGGCGGTACTCTCCCAGGAGTCTCAAGGTGAGGAGCACCCCATCCTTTATTTAAGTAGAAAACTAAATACCCAGGAGAAAAATTACTCCATAGTCGAAAAAGAGTGTCTCGCAATAAAGTGGGCTGTAGAGACGCTCAAATACTATCTGCTGGGGAGAAAATTCCGGTTGGTCACAGATCATGCACCCCTCACCTGGATGTGTCAAAACAGAGAGAAGAATTCTAGAGTGACCAGGTGCTTCCTAAGCCTACAACCATTTAAATTTTCTATAGAGCACAGGTCAGGGCACAAACATGGCAATGCTAATAGGTTGTCAAGGATGCACTCCCTAATATCCATGGTCGCTCATCCCTCGAGGTCTGAGCTGGGGGGGAGGATATGTGACAGAAACCAGGGGATGGTAATAAATTCCATATATAAGGCTCCCAGGATACTGAACAGTTTCTATCCTGTTTAGGCTGGAAAGTGCAGCCTCAGAATGCATGCACTCCATCCCACAGTTTGGCAAGTGCTGGAACTGAGGGGTGAGGGATCCAGACCAGAGTTTGTCTGCTGCCTGATTTCTGTCACCTGTCCTGCTAGATGGAAATCAGGTATGTAAGGCTTAATTTCCTGGTTCCTCTCCCCTCTCCCCAAGAGTCTGGAGGCAGGAAGGCTTCTGGAAGCAGAGAGGGGAAAAGCCTCACCCCAAACAGGTTAAATCATTTTGTACCTTTATCAAATTGCAAAGTTCCTTATTTTTGTTTGTTGGAAGCGGATAAGCCGCCCCAATCCCAGTCAGGGAAAACCTCAGTTACGTTATTGCTCAGGTGAGTAGGGTTTTGTTTTGCTTGTGTTTTCTTTTGTATGCACTGTGGCAGTCTCAGTGCCTGGGACTGAATAAACCAGGCAGTAGCCTGTTTAAAGGAACAGCACGTTACGCCTCGTCATTTAACCTACCCTAAAAGACCGTGTTCTAACAGTCCTGGACAGACGGCGGAGCCCCGGAGTAAGCCGTTTGTCACAACATATATATATATATATCTATATAGATATATATAATATATATATATCTATATAGATATATATATATATATGTATATATATATATCTATATATATCTATATAGATATATATATAAAGCAGAAAATAGCCGTGTTTGTACAGTTGCTATAGTGCAGAATAAATGAGCTCTTCAGTATTAGGTGATACTTTTTTTATTGGACTAACAATTTATGTCATAGGACAAGCTATATATATATATATATATATATATATATATATATACATATATATATATATATATGTATATATATATATATATCTTTATCTCTATCTCTATCTATATATATCTCTCTAGTTCTGTCATGAATCGGCGCCTCTGAAGCTGATCGATGAGAGATGCTTGATCCAAATAAACCATGAATGGGGGTGTGAGCAGGTTGGGGTCCTTTGGAGATAGGGGGTCCTTGGCCCTCTCTGTTTCTGAGATACAGGCAGAATACTTGTCTAGCGGACACCATATGACCACCAGGGTCAGCCTTGCTACGGAGGCCAATCGAAAGGAGACGATGTTGCAACTTTCTGTTGCTAACCCAACAGACATTTCTTTTGGTGTCACACACCAGCACAACAAAAACTACAAATATCTCGAGTAGCAGGGGAGCCCCCCCGGAGATGCAGGGACAGCGGATCAGCTCCCAAGTT
Organism: Ascaphus truei; assembly: GCF_040206685.1. Taxonomy (NCBI): domain Eukaryota; kingdom Metazoa; phylum Chordata; class Amphibia; order Anura; family Ascaphidae; genus Ascaphus; species Ascaphus truei. The sequence goes on from NC_134497.1 coordinate 15,395,473, forward strand.
CGGCTACATAATATATATATATTTTAGAACAATGGGGACTGCTGCTTTAACACTTTCACTTGGTGTCTATTTGTTACTAAACGCCCCAATTATTATTAAACTAGCTATTTCTTTGAAATTAAACGATACTATTAATTTACCCTGGGTAATCAGTCTGAAATGAATTCTGAGCGAGAAAAACTAAAATCAGCTTCAACCACCCATAGATCTCATTCGTTTCTCTTTTGGGCTGTAATTCTGCCCACTAGTGCGGAGTAAGATCGTTTCACAAACAAAAACACATTAGTGGCCCTGAATTAAAGTGCGGGAACAAATAATTACAAAAAATATATGTAGCGGTCATGTAAAATGGCTACAGTCATCTCTCCTGCTGACAGTAAGGCCTGGTAAGTTGTGGGCATGCCAGCAGTAATTATGGAGGTTTGCCCTCACACCCTGGTGAGGGCCCTATGTATGGATGGGAGTGGTCACAGGCTCTGACTCCATGGTTAGTGATGTCAGAGGTGTGTCAGCTTCCAGAGTGTACATAAGGCACAGCACTGTGTCTAAGAGTTAGTTCTGCCAGAGTTCTGAGAAGAGTTATGTTATAGTAGCTGAATAGGAAGACTGTGTCCAGGGACCTGGCACAGAGTAAAGACATCCCGGCTGGGATAGGGAATCCCTATTTAAGGAGAATTACACCTTGTAAAGGGAAGTGCTGTAACAATGGAGGGCTAATACACCCCATTGTGGAGGGCAGCATGGCCCACAGTCCAATAAAGATGCTCTTAATTACAAACCCTCTCGTGTACATGTGTGGAATGATTGTACAGAGAGGAGCACCACAGAGGAGTTCCTCGCCAGGACCATCCCCAAGTGACCGAAGGGACCCTGATGAGGTGGAGGCGCTGCACTGGACTTAGGTAGGACTCAAGCCACTACCTCAGCTGCCTGTCTGGACGGGTCCTCCCCATACACCATCATGCGGGAGACTCAGGAGTCCTGTAGCCAACAGGTGCACCACCAGACACTATCACACTGTAATGGGGACCGGTTAGACCACAGGGGCCAATGTGAGATTGGGTGGGTCAGGCCGGTTCACAAAAACCGTTACATTTGGAGGCGCTGCTGAGATGCCAGACCTGTCAACAGGACAGGCTTTTAGCTAGGTCACTTGGAAACAGGGAGAGTGTCTGCTGCCACTCTGTGCTGCGTTGGGACGGACCTAGGGGTGGTCAGGGGCTGACAGGGTATTGTCAGTTCGCAGGGACGACATAGGGGCCTGAAAGGAGTGAGGGGTTTGGAGTCGGGCTATAGCTGACCGAGTCACTTTGAGGTAGTGCTAGTTGGTAGGACGCCAGAAGGGATAGCCTGTTAACGTGGTCAGGAATCCTGGAGAGGGTCTGCGCTAGGCTGACCAAGAGAGGTAGACGCCCCAAGTACTGCATGGCAGAGCCAGATTACTCTAGCCCATTCCAGACACTTACCATAGGGAGCACAGACTGGGAGGAAGGAGTCACAGCAGACACTGAGAGAGTGAGCCTAGCCTGAGGTAGTGCAACATGAGTCCAGCCTAGATCAGGTACACATGTGGTGGTGCATCTGAGCAAATCTTTATTGTACTGGTATGGTGGCTGCCCCACAGAGCGGAGCCCCATGTACGATAATTGGTACGAGAGCGTGACAACCCAAGGAATGGAGGATCCGCGTGGTGCGGAGAGCCCAAAATGGCGACCAGAGGCTGATGGGGAAGGCACCCGTGGCGTGCGCCCCACTGAAGAGCAAACTGTCGCTGAGCTGTCTCTAACTAATCTGCTCTGGAGTGGAGCGAAGGCTGTGGCTGCCCCGTTTTTGTCCTGTCTGGGACACCGAGGTGCCACCCTTGAGGAGTGTGAGGACATTGTGATAACTGGGGTGGAACCCCGTGAGGAAAGAAATCAAACTGACATTGCAGACTCAAAAGCTACCCAAAATGGCGGCTCCCGCTTGCTAGGGAGACCGCGTGGGCCAGTCGCAGAGAAATTGGATGATTCAGGACTTGCAAAAAGCTGGCCGGGAATGGCGCGAACAGCAGAGCCCCGCCCTGATGGGGGGCATGGCGCGAAATCTATGGCTGCGCCTTCATGGACAGTGACTCACTCGGCCCCTGTGCTGAGTCAACCGCTTAGTCTATGGGACCCTCCCCTGATTTCAACCAGGGGGAGTGACTTTCAACTATGGCCTGTGGGAATGCACCCACTGGGCCCAGGGACTGATATCCAGACGGCGCCACTACAAGAAGTAGTTCCGGCCGCGGAGGTAGCGTGCAAAAAGGAGGGATATTTTGCACGCAAGGCGGCTGCCAGGAGAAGGCGGGAACTAGCCGCGGGAAAAGAACCTCACCCTGATGGGGAAACTGGCGCGAAAACGCAGACCGCGCCCACCAGGACTGAGAAAGGCGCGGCCTTAATTAAGGGGCATGCTATTCCCCTGTGGGACCCGCCCATAATTGCAACCCCTGGGGGCGGGTTCCAGCTATGCCAGCGGAGGGAGGAGCCGAAGCAGGAAGTGGCTGGCCCAGCAACTTCTACCAGTCAGTTGCGAGGAACCACTGACCTGGAGAGACCCATACAGAAAGTGGACCCTATTAAGAGAATGGCCTGCTCCTCCACTGTGGGCACTATGGTCTCCACCCAGCCCTACTCGGTACCCGGCGGGGTACTGGTAGTCAGGGTGGCCAACACCGAGACGGTGGTCGGGCTCTGCCTTCAATGTGGGCTGCCCGGAGGCACTGTTAATACAGCGGCACGTTGCCCACAATGCGGGACATTATACTTGTGGCCAATGCCGACGTTCATTCCGATCCAACCTGCTGACCCCCCGGGGGATATGGCTAGGCGCTCAGCCGAGTCCCCTGGTGCACTGTGGATCAGTCGTGCAAGTCCCGGAGAAAGGGGACTGGAGTCGATTAAATCGGCTGGCTCAGCAGCAACTGAGACGGTCGGGTCACCCCCCGACCGAACTGGAAAGAGACTATCGCCCCGATCGGTGACCCCTAAGTCGGGGAAGGGAGACTACTCGGATGAGGATCTCCGTGAGCTAGCGGAGGTGAAATCAAGGCCCAGGAAAGAACCGGGGAGGACGACACCCCGTGGCGTGAGTAGCAGCCTGGAAAGCAGGCCGTCCCCCGCAGATCGGCGAGCCGAGAGACGGAGTCCCTCCGCCCCAGGATATGGCGGCGACGGGCGAGAGACGCCTACACCCCTGCGGAATGGTAAGAGAAGGCCACTTACTTACCTTGCTCCGGTAGATGGTGTAGCGGAAACAAGGCCGTGCCAGGCCCAAGACGCACGTGCGGAGAAGACACCACTTCCGGTGGAGACGACGGCGGAGCTTCCGGATGTCGTCATCGAGGAAGAGATCCCGCATGGGGGTCCAACCCAAGATGGCGGCGCTTCCGGTTCCGGAGAGGACATCACTTACGGTGGCGACGGCGGAACAGGCGGGAAGGATGCAGCGACGCTTCGGCGATCGGGTGAAGGTCCCCGATCCCCTCAAGGGCCCAAGAGCTGGATGGGCGAACCACAGACTGAGGAGGGTGAGCTATCCTCCTTGGATCAATCCATGGACAGCCGGGAACGGGTCGTAGCCCCGTGGCACCCACTCGCATGCCCTTACGCCCAACCCCATGCCCTAGGTAAAACCCCTGCCCCCATCACCTGTTCCACGGGGTCCCCGCCTAGCCTAGAACTTGTGGACGTACCTTTGGGGGGGGAGGAGAGACGGACTGGGGAAAGACAGCGCAGTTGCGCTACAGAGGGCATTTCTCGGGGTGGGGGAGAATTGGGTAAGGCCGCGGAAGGCCGGTGGTTGCCTCCAGCGACCAACAAAACAGAGAACAAGGCCCTGGGATCATCACGGTGGTCCGTACCACGGTCGGCACGGACATCGGGGGTATTTTCGTGGGGGGATGTGGAAGAGAGTGACTCAGGGGATTCACACCGCTTCAAAGAACACCGTTGGTGGGCCCCACTTTTTGAAGGCTATGTAGCCTGGATGGACTGTACGCGGTTTCTCATCCGTAGGGAGGAGGTAGTAGATTTTTGGTGGGCCAAAGGAGAATTCACCCCTGAGCAAAGAGATAGGGAATTGCAGGACCGGTGGATTAAGATTGAGCACAGGGAGATAGAGCCCATGGGCCCTGACACACTGTCAGACCCTGTGGATCCTGACGAACCCCTGTCATGGGTGCTACCTGGGAGGGCAGGTAGGGCTGACCTGACTAGGATCAGTAGAGCGGAACGGGCAATAATGGCTCGATATAAGTCTTCCCACGGGTTGGAGTACCCTTATGTCCCTGAACCCCTCATGGAGGAGATAGAAGAAAACAGAGAAAGGTGGCTTAGGGAAACCATTGAGATGTATCTGGTCAGCAAGGGGAGTGAAGTTACTGGAAGGAGGGCAGAGGACAGAATAGATCACCTGATGCGAGTGTGGAGTATAGGGAGGAACATACATAAACACAGGGTGACCTATAGGCCCGAGAGGGGACTGCCTAGGCATTATCATGTCACGGTCCTGGACATGGGTGGTAGAGAGGTTAGAAAACCTGACCCGAGTCACTACTATTAGGGGGTACTGAGGCATTACGCGGGCTCGTGGCTGCTGGTCGGGGCGGGCTTGGCGAGATGTCACTGTGGTCATTTTTCTGTTATATTGTGCAATCTGTGTGATGTTAACAATTATGTTTTGTGTTACAGTGCTTCCTGGAGGAAGGTATGCAAATTTAGGTCCCAGCGAGATCGATGGGATTCACCAGGGGGAGAATGTAGCGGTCATGTAAAATGGCTACAGTCATCTCTCCTGCTGACAGTAAGGCCTGGTAAGTTGTGGGCATGCCAGCAGTAATTATGGAGGTTTGCCCGCACACCCTGGTGAGGTGCCCTATGTATGGATGGGAGTGGTCACAGGCTCTGACTCCATGGTTAGTGATGTCAGAGGTGTGTCAGCTTCCAGAGTGTACATAAGGCACAGCACTGTGTCTAAGAGTTAGTTCTGCCAGAGTTCTGAGAAGAGTTATGTTATAGTAGCTAAATAGGAAGACTGTGTCCAGGGACCTGGCACAGAGTAAAGACATCCCGGCTGGGATAGGGAATCCCTATTTAAGGAGAATTACACCTTGTAAAGGGAAGTGCTGTAACAATGGAGGGCTAATACACCCCATTGTGGAGGGCAGCATGGCCCACAGTCCAATAAAGATGCTCTTAATTACAAACCCTCTCGTGTACATGTGTGGAATGATTGTACAGAGAGGAGCACCACAGAGGAGTTCCTCGCCAGGACCATCCCCAAGTGACCGAAGGGACCCTGATGAGGTGGAGGCGCTGCACTGGACTTAGGTAGGACTCAAGCCACTACCTCAGCTGCCTGTCTGGACGGGTCCTCCCCATACACCATCATGCGGGAGACTCAGGAGTCCTGTAGCCAACAGGTGCACCACCAGACACTATCACACTGTAATGGGGACCGGTTAGACCACAGGGGCCAATGTGAGATTGGGTGGGTCAGGCCGGTTCACAAAAACCGTTACATATATATATACATTTTTGGACTGTGGCAAATGGATATTTTATGCAGATCTGCGAGTCGGTAACGATAACTCCACATCAGGAGGGTTATTTGCTAAATTTATCGAAAATAAATCCCTCTGCTTTCAATGCGGTTCCGTGTCTTTGGGAAATACAGTGCCCTGTGCCATCATAAGGTACCGTTCGGCTCTGGAAGACCCCACAGAGTCCATTCAAGTCAATGGGCTTGAAAAGTGTCTTATTGCAGAAGACTGTATATTAGAACCTGGCCCAAAATGTTGTCATGATCCACAGGGGGGGGGGGGGGGGGAAGGGAGCGGTATTCTCAGGAACACACCCAAAAAATAAAAAATATACACAATAATGGTGCAGTATGATAAAGCAATAGGGGAATGGGTGAATCTTGGCTCTAATGCAATTCCTACTTACAACAGGTAAGATATAAGCAGGCAGTGGTCTGACTCTGTCAGAGGGATGTAGGTTTAGGATAAACGCAGAGAGGGGAATTTGATAGTAGATAGCTTCATGCAGGATACTTTCAAGGTATGTCAGCTCAGATTCACGCAGAATAACATAGGAAAGAGAAACGGACCATAGTATAGATCACAAAGTACAGATTTATCCAATCATAACAGGGTGCACAAACGTACTTACAATAAGTACTTGAAAGATATTCACGTAGCAGTATCGTGAGACAGTAGAGGGCTTTTTTAGCGATGATAAGCTGGCTGGCTGGATGTCTTCCCTTAACTTCCACCTCCCCGTCGCGGTATGGCGTCTGACGTAACTTCCAGCAACACGGGTGATGACATCCGGTAGGGAGCAGGGAAGATGAGTCTCAGCCGATCGCTTGTGTAGACAGCAGGCACCTCACACGTCTTCACGTTCAGCAGGGCTATAGTGGACTAAAGGCTTGGCTCAACGCGTTTCGCTGTTCTCAAACAGCTTCCTCAGGAGCAGATTCTTCTCCTGAGGAAGCTGTTTGAGAACAGCGAAACGCGTTGAGCCAAGCCTTTAGTCCACTATAGCCCTGCTGAACGTGAAGACGTGGGAGGTGCCTGCTGTCTACACAAGCGATCGGCTGAGACTCATCTTCCCTGCTCCCTACCGGATGTCATCACCCGTGTTGCCGGAAGTGACGTCAGACGCCATACCGCGACGGGGAGGTGAAAGTTAAGGGAAGACATCCAGCCAGCCAGCTTATCATCGCTAAAAAAGCCCTCTACTGTCTCACGATACTGCTACGTGAATATCTTTCAAGTACTTATTGTAAGTACGTTTGTGCACCCTGTTATGATTGGATAAATCTGTACTTTGTGATCTATACTATGGTCCGTTTCTCTTTCCTATGTTATTCTGCGTGAATCTGAGCTGACATACCTTGAAAGTATCCTGCATGAAGCTATCTACTATCAAATTCCCCTCTCTGCGTTTATCCTAAACCTACATCCCTCTGACAGAGTCAGACCACTGCCTGCTTATATCTTACCTGTTGTAAGTAGGAATTGCATTAGAGCCAAGATTCACCCATTCCCCTATTGCTTTATCATACTGCACCATTATTGTGAATATTTTTTATTTTTTGGGTGTGTTCCTGAGAATACCGCTCCCTTCCCCCCCCCTGTGGATCAAGACTTCTTCTGTAAGGAATCTGTACATATTCCTTGGAAGGTGGAGAAGTGTGTTTTTCTGGGATACACACCATTCTTAAGTATTGCATTTTTTTTATTGCACTTAAATACATTAAGGTGTCTATTAGCGCCGGTACAAGTCATTTGGTTGCACCAAAATGTTGTCAAACAACTCAGAATGAATGGCAGCGGGGACCCACTGACATACTTAATCTTGACAGTGCCGGGAGTCTGGCGGCACCAGAGTGACACTGGGCCGTCTGCCTTTTTGCCTCACATGGTCCTTCCTGAAATGGTCCCATCACCCCCACTGGATGCCAGAAACAGATAGAGCTCCACTTCTGGTTTGATTGGGCTGGTCGCTTCTGGTGTACTAGTGACCAGGTGACCAGGTGCATCATAAACACACTGTAAGGGTTAATCATACTTAAGGTCTAGGGGGGGAGGGGGGATTGTCTATAAAGGGACCCAATTAAAACTTTTTGCAATGAAATTGACACTTAAAGATGAATCCTAAAGATGCCTCTAAGCATCAGCTTGTGTTTTGGGGCAGGGGTACTAGAACGTGGCACTGACTGACATATTGTAATTAGATGTATGAACTATTGGGTTATTTTTTTGTATATTATTTCCATCAAAAACGAAGGACTTGCGTCAAATTCAAGAGACCTGTTTAACTAGTTTCTAACATTTGGCGCAAACACACGGGCAATTTGCTTCAAACCCCCACAACTGGAACAGTCTACCGGAGACTCCCACAGCCGCCACCAGTCTAAGTTCTTTCAAAACTAAAGCTGTCTCACATTTTCACCTGGTCTGTAACTGTTACATACGCCTATAACATGTATTATCTTTAACTGTGCACGCAATGTCTTGTATATAATGTATTCCCTGCTCACTCATTGTAACTATGTATTTGTAAGCATGTAGTTGCCCAGGACATACTTGAAAACGAGAGGTAACTCTCAATGTATTACTTTGGGTAAAACATTTTTATAAATAAATAAATTTTCTTCTTCATGCTATGTGTCGAGTTACTCTTTTGAGAACCTTCTATACATAGCATTTAAAAATAAAAAATAAAACAGTACATGCATATAAATATACATGTGTAGAATCCTCTACTGATTCCGTTTTGCATATGGGTTGCCCAATCACCCTTTAAAAAGGGGAAATGAATGTTCTACTTATTAAAAGACACCCACGCCTCAAAATATTGAATGACTAATCCCTAATTAGACAAGCGTACGTTTTACAGAATAAAAGTTGACCTAAAAGCAAAAAGAGCTCCCATCGTGCACATCAGATGTGTAGCGTTTGTACATCTTGAGGGACCAGCAACGCCTTGCTTTGCAGTGAGGGGACGTGCTGACCCTCCTAGCACTCGAGAGGCCAAGCAAATGTGAAATGTGCCCATCATTACGGCTGAAACTTACTCAATCGTTGTTTGATCCAGCACTCCAGTTACCGGGATCCCATAGAACTGTTGCATTGTTGCGACCGCCGACTGCATCGCTTTCCCGGAATGTAAAGCTGATATCCTGATGTCGTACGGAAGCAAATAGCCATACGTTTTTAACCAGCTCTGAAAAAGAGGAGACATGGCGGGCGTTTTTGTTTTTTTTAAATTTCCTACAATGAGGTACAATTTTGAAACCACATTTACATTGTGTTTGCAGACATGGATGATATTACCAGCCATGCAGTATGTCAACCGAACGGCTTTCTTTTACAAGTGTTACTATTTATATTATCTATTGCTATTGTCAGTGGTTGACAAATCACCAAAAAATCTACTCGCCGAACAAATAAATCTACTCGCCACCTAGTACCATACGTGTGCTGCTTGGGCCAATAGGAGCTCGCCACGATGTTAAATCCAGTCGCCCGGGGCGTGCAAATGTATAGGTTTGTCGAACACTGGCTATTGTTGCTAGTCAAGGGAAACTGATAACTAACGGGCGCTTGCATGAAGTGCCTGTACGGTTGGCGAAACGCGTTAACTCCCCATCCAAGATAATGGGAGTTAACGTGAGAACAGGTGCGAAAACCTCAACCGGCTCTTGATGCGTGTGCCCCTAAAGGCTTCGAACACACATCCATTCAGGGCTTATAACACGGGTGCGCAACCTTCCTGCGCTGCGCCCCCCTGCCTGCTCTCCCCCCAGTGTCGCCCCCCCCCCCCTTTACCTCTAATGCAGCGTCAAATGATACAGCAGGGTCATGTGACGACACGTGACCCGTGGCGTCGTTTGACACGTCTCCATGGCAACGGGCGTCATTTGAAGCCGCGGTGCCATGGAGACACGTGAATTGAAGCCAGGTAAGCCAGCCGCTCCCCCCCAGTTTGCGCACCCCTGTCATAACATGATGTTACCAAAAATAGGAGGTTAACCTGTATCCTAAAAGCTAATTATATGCAATAACAGCCATACTACATATTATTAGCATATGCCTAATGCTACATTTTTGTAGCATAACGGGTTTTGTTTTTTTTTTGTAAAAGCCCGAGGTGTATGTGCTCAGGCCTGTGCGCAGTGACACAATGTGTAGCATGTGTGCTCAGGCCTGTGCGCAGTGACACAATGTGTAGCATGTGTGCTCAGGCCTGTGCGCAGTGACACAATGTGTAGCATGTGTGCTCAGGCCTGTGCGCAGTGACACAATGTGTAGCATGTGTGCTCAGGCTTGTGCGCAGTGACACAATGTGTAGCATGTGTGCTCAGGCCTGTGCGCAGTGACACAATGTGTAGCATGTGTGCTCAGGGGCAAATACTTATAGGCTCTGCGGTCACAAGGCCAGCGAGAGTCCGGTGCTACTTGGTGCTACCAGTGCTCAAATGACTTCAGCCGAATGGCTCTACAATAGCACCTCAAAGGGATGTCTGGCGGGATTTTGCAGTGTCCGGTTTTTGTGCTCTGGTCTGGGATTTTTTTCTGGAGGAGGTCGTCCTCATTTGGCGGTTTTGGTTTCTGGCAACCTCCTATTAAAGGCAGCACTTCCTTCAGGAAGTTGCCGCATGAGGTTCCGGTTTCTACTGCAGTCCCAGCCATGTTACTCTATCTCCTGTCTGTGGATTCCCTGTTGCTGACCTCTCTGCCTGTGACCCCGACTCTGCACCTCTGCTGCCTGCCTTGATGTCTGCCTGTGACTCCGACTCTGCACCTCTGCTGCCTGCCTTGATGTCTGCCTGTGACTCCGACTCTGCACCTCTGCCGCCTGCCTTGACGTCTGCCTGTGACCCTGACTCTGCACCTCTGCCTTGATGTCTGCCTGTGATCCCGACTCTGCACCTCTGCCACGACGTCTGCCTGTGACCCCAAATCTGCACCTCTGCCGCCTGACTTGACATCTGCCTGTGACCCTAACTCTGCACCTCTGTCGCCTGCCTTAACATCTGCCTGTGACCCCAAATCTGCACCTCTGCCGCCTGACATGACATCTGCTTGTTACCAAGACTCTGCACCTCTGCCGCCTGCCTTGATCCTCTGTCTGCGACCTGACTACATTAACTCTAACAAGTCTCTGGTTGGTTAATTAAGTAATAATCCCCGAAGAACAGGGCATTACTGGCCAATAATGCCCTGGCTGGAAGAGTTGAAGGCCCGAGGCGATCATTACTATTATAGGCTAAATGTAGATTTTTTTCATAAATAATAGACACTTTTGTATAGTTAAATAGATTTTTTTATTAAAATAAAATGGTAAATACATGAAACCACCTCTATATACACTTACACTGCAGATATCTATATCACACACTGCCGCCCCTCTGTGTACACACACACACAAACACACACACACACACACCAGCTCAACACACACACACCAGCTCAACACACACACACCAGCTCAACACACACACACACACACACACACACACACACACACACACACACACACACACACACACACACACAGCACCTCCCCTACACTCACAACACAGCACATCTACACACACACAACACAGCACCTCTACACACACAACACAGCACCTCTACGCGCGCGCGCACACACACACACACACACACACACACACACACACACACACACACACACACACACACACACACACACACACACACACACACACACACACACAACACAGCACCTCTACACACACAACACAGCAGCTCTACACACACAACACAGCACAGCACCTCTACACACACCCCATCTCTACACACACAACATACACACACAACACTGCACCTCTATACACAGCACCTCTACACACAACACAGCACCTCTACACACACACAAACTGCTGCTACACACACATGCTACACCCAAAAACACTGCTGCTGACACTGACACACACACACTGGAGCTCTATACACACACACACACACACACACACACACACACACACACACAGCACCTTTACACAGATATACAACAGCACAGCACACACACGCTGCTACTGGAACACACACAAACTGCAGTCAGCCACTTACTTATTTGCTTTGCAGACTCCCCCTCCCCCCCCCAATTCAACTGAATCTGCTCAGAAAATCTCAGTCAGCTCGGGAGGGGGAGGAGTCAACCCGTGGCTGACACATCCTGACCAGTCCCCTGCCCTGTCTCAGAGCTGTTACTTCAATCAGACGAATCCCCTGCCCTGTCTCAGCTGTTCTGAAAGCTGATTGGCTGGAAATAAACACATTGAAAACTACACATTCTGCTGCTTAAATTCCGGGCATTACTGATTGGATAATGCCCGGAATTTTAACCAATCAGAGAGCAGGGATTTCAATAATGCCCTGAATTTTACTGTTTTAGCCTGTAATTAAGTAATAATCCCCTCAGAACAGGGCATTACTGGCCAATAATGCCCTGGCTGGAAGAGTTGAAGGCCCGAGGCGAAGCTGAGGGACATTAACCCAGCCAGGGCATTATTGGCCAGTAATGCCCTGTTCCAAGGGGATTATTACTATTATAGGCGAAATGTAGGCTTATTTCATAACTAATAGACACCTTTGTATAGTTAAATAGATTTTTTTATTAAAATAAAATGGTAAATACATGAAACCACCTCTATATACACTTACACTGCAGATATCTATATTCACACACTGCTGCCCCCTCTGTGTACACACATAACACAGCATCTCTACACACAACACAGCATCTCTACACACAACACAGCAGCTCTACACACAACACAGCAGCTCTACACACACACACACACACACACACACACACACACACACACACACACACACACACACACACACACCTGCTACACACACACACACACACATACACAAAACAGCACACCACACACAACACAGTGCCTACACACACACACACACACACACACACACACACACACACACACACACACACACACACACACGAGCTCTAGACACACAACACAGCACCTCCTCTACACTCACTACGCAGCACCTCTACACACACAGCAGCTCTACACACACACACAAACTCTGCTGCTACACACACGCTACACCCATAAACACTGCTACTGACACACACACACACACACTGGAGCTCTATACACACACACAGTAGCTCTATACACACACATCAGCTCTACACTCACACAAACTGCTGCTACACATACAACAGCACAACACACACACACACTGCAGCCACAATAAAAAATGCAGCCACTTAATAAACTTTGCACTCTCACCCCCAGCTCTACACACAACACAGCACAACACAACACAGCACCTCTACACCCCCCCCCCCACACATACACAACAAACTTCTTTGCAGTCTCTTCCCCCCCCCCCCCAATTCAACTGAATCTGCTCAGAAAATCTCAGTCTGCTCCGGAGGGGGAGGAGTCAAACCGTGGCTGATACTTCCTGACCAATTCCCTGCCATGTCTCAGAGCTTTTACTTAATTCAAACCAATCCCCTGCCCTGTCTCAGCTGTTCTGAAAGCTGATTGGCTGGAAATAAACAGATTGGAAAATGCATTTTGCAAGCTGCTGAAATTCAGGACATTACTGATTGGATAATGCCCGGAATTTTAACCAATCAGAGAGCAGGGATTTCAATAATGCCCGGAATTTTACTGCTTTAGCCTATAATACTGTATATATCCCCTACCTTAGCTCTGCTGGTCTGCTTCCTGATCTGAGAAAGACATCCCCAATTAGTGATTGCAGGGAGCAGCCTGAGAACCTTATAAGAGGACCTATTTAATTCCTTAAGTGCATGCCTGCTCTTCTAAAGATGGAAATGTAATAAAAAATTGATTAAAATAACATGTTACTTAGTTCCTCGTGTGTTTCTTTTCTCTTTACCATGTCAGCAGCCATCAACTTCGAGATCATATTTATAATACCCGGTGCAATTTTTCTGAAAGTGTAATTACCGCTATTTTCTTTATTTGAAATAACATCAATGTGTAAAAACAACTCAGTAATAAATTCCACGTGAGTAACAAAATAGCAGAGGGTAAAAGCTTCCTTTCCTATTGTGTGATTTAGCTGCGCTTATTGTATTATTATAATTCCCTGTACTGTATTCTTTGTGGAGCGCTGAGTAAACTTTTGGCGCTATATAAATAAAGATATACATACATACATACATACATCATGTACAGTAATCACACACTGGGTTCCCAGGACCTTCTTACTCGCTAACATTTGCTTTTAAAGGTTTATATAATATATTCCGTAACTACTATATATATTCAGAATATATTCTAACAGTTTAACATTAATTTATCACAGAGGGAATAGTAATTCTATTGTGATGGAATTCTGTAAGCGCTGCACCTCCTCCCCAACCCCCCAGAAAATCTCGGGGCGCACCCCTGGTCTACACGATGCTAATTTTATTTTGCCTCTCAGAGAAGACTTCAAACCTGAGTGTGTTGGAGCACAAGTACCTTTGTGTACTAATCAATAACTGTTAGGCCGCGCGTTTAGTGCCCTCGACCGCGACGTATGACGTCACCCATCGCTGCTAGCGAAAGTTGTATTTCGCTTTTGCGGCGGCGTCGCGGGTGACCCGGGCATTGATTGGTTCAGGGGCTGTCACGTGAGGCAACAGCCCCTGAAAAATCAAATATTCGCGGTTGCAAAAAAAATCGCGTCGCCACGTCGCTGTCGCGCTTACTATAAGCGCATGCGGCGGCGGCGACGACAATGCATTTGTTTTCGGGCGACGTCGTCACTATAAGCGCGGCCTTAGGCTGGGGAAATGATGCTGCAGACTATGTACTGAGTGATCAAACTGCCTTAAGCTGGAGGGGGCGCGGGTGGGCGGACCAGCTCCGTGACGCCCCCAGGCACGCCCCCACCATGGCCAGGAAAAGCCCCCGCTTCACGTGGGTCACTTCCCAGCCTCCGCGCAGGCGAAGGCACTATGGCTCCAGCCTTAGAAATGAAATGTAGGGGTGAATTGCTCTGTCTATTACAGTACATTAATCAGGGTGAAGATATTTCACAATAACTGGGCTCTCTCTCAGACAAAATTAGCACATAATCCTAAAATAAGACATTAATCAACATTCGAATGTACTGTAGTTTAAGCTTCTTATCTTATCTTTGCATACTGCACATGGTCATCTCCAGACATCTTGGCCTCATACCCATGATAAAGACTACCAACTTTATGCTACAGACAATATTCACAATATCAGAAGATCACCTAATGGCATTTGTTACTTTAGTACTGCTGTTTTTATAGTAATTTGCCTTAAACTAACAATAAAAACGCCCCTTCTGAGCATAGCAATTACAGTCCTGGGAAGTACAGCACAAAATGATGTCACCACTCCCGCCGCTAACCAGAATGCCTATTGTTTTAGCTCTTTCACAGAAAATTTGATATTTTGACATTAAGGAGTCCTACGGTGTTCTGCTTTAGTTAACCAATTCATAAAAATGTGTATGTCGGGTTGGTAACCACGCTACCACTGTGAACCCATCAAACATTCTTACAGAGGGCAGAATGGGAGTGATGACTACAGTGTCACATTCACAAAGCTGCGGGCAGATACAGCAAACACAGTCACCTGCAAGGAAATCATTCCACTCAAATGGTGTTGTGTCATCTATGAACACCACAAGCCCAGGCGCTGCAATGTTTCTCAGATATTTCCTTTATCACAATATACTATCTGCTTGTGGATAACACTTCTTCATCTTCCCTGTGACGTTCCTACACTAAATGTCACAAACGCTGCTTCGCAGGTGATAGAAATGAGGTGTCCCTCCCAGGTAAGGGTGTATGACCCATGTGTATATTTAAAGTAGTGACCCTATGAACCTTTCACTTACTACAAAACACAATGATCCAACCTACTGATGAATTGAACAGGGCATCTCTATGATAGTATTGTGCTAGACATTATGATAATTAGATTGTAAGCTCTTCGGAGCAGGGACTCCTTTTCCTAAATGTTACTTTTATGTCTGAAGCACTTATTCCCATGATCTGTTATTGGTATTATTTGTTATTTATATGATTGCCACGTGTATTACTGCTGTGAAGCGCTATGTACATTAATGGCGCTATGTAAATAAAGACATACAGCTCAACCCCGCTATAACGCGATCCGTTACAACGCGAATCCGCTTATAACACGGTGCAAGAGTGGCTCCCAATTTTCATATTTACGAATACTTTACAACACGATTATTGGTGTCTTAAATACTTTATGTACAATGCATACAATTGTACATTTTTTCTAACGCGACCCGCTTATAGCGCGATGTGATTCTTTGGACCCCAAGCACAGCGTTATAAGGGGGTTGAGCTGCACATACATTCATACATATGATCGTGTAAATCATGTATGCCGTATGTTAGCGCAGATGTAACTCAATGGCTTTCTATTAATGTACAAAGACTCTGTATATTTTGTTTGTTAAACTGCTGGGTAATATAGAAGTTAACCTCCTACACAAGAAACTGCATTGCTCTTTTCCTCATGTCATTGCTGCAAATATATAAAAAAAAAAACCTTAATATACCATCTGGAATAAAATGATCATGATATAAACTGTTACATCATGATGCCATTATAGAATACAAACTGCTAATGTGGTAATAAGTCACTAATGTGAAACAATCCTAAGAGCCATATTTAAAATGATCCTTAACACATGACAAATGGTGTGCCACAAAGGAGGTACACAACATTTTTTGACTCCAGTCCTAGGACTGTCACATGCTGTACAGATGCCCTGTCTCCAGAATCTGCCATTACACTGCAGCGACTGTACACTATCTATTCCAAGTACAAGTGCCCTTGTGAACGACCCTGAAAGTCACCGGAGCTGACACTCTGGGGGTCCTCATTATGTTCAGGGAACGTCATACGGATTTTGCTGAGTGGGTTCAGCAGGAGATTGCATTGACTGCTCCGAATGCGATTGTAATATACAGCTTATAACGCTGTGCTCGGGGTTCAAAGAATCGCATCGCGTTATAAGCGGATCGAGTTAGAAATAATGTACAATTGTATGCCTTGTACAATAAAGTATTTACAGTAAGATACCAATAATCGTGTTGTAAAGTATTCATAAATATGAAAATTGGGAGCCACGCTTGCATCGCGTTATAAGCGGATTCGCGTTGTAGCGGATCTCGTTATAACGGGGTTGAGCTGTACTTCCATTGAGGTCATCAGGGGCTGCCTATGACCATCTGACCACTACCAAAGCGAACAAGTGGTTGCGATCTGGGAAGTCACCAAAGCATTGTAAAGGTGAAGGGGGCTACACCGAAAAAGGACTTTTGTTGTGTTTTTTTGTTGCGTTTTTTTAATTTTTTTACTTTTTATAGAAGCGTATTGATGTTATGAACATTTCAAATCAAACAAAAATACCATGTCGCCACTTTGGTTTGTGATATACAAAGTTCCAGGTATAAGACATCAATGTGATTTCACTTTCAGCTCTCCCCAGGTGACAGGAAGGTACAATTTAACTAAAGTACCTAGCAGAATAGATACATGTAACACTGGGGGGAAAATCACTGCCCAGGAAGCAAAGTCTCAAATGAAAACTACTGTAAGATAGTGTATTAAAAGTAAATTCTTTTCAAAAATACTCGCTCTCCTGCTGTTACCAAACGCTCCCTCGCACAGACAGTGCAGTGAATGACAGAAGAGGTGACAGTTGGACAGACGAGGGATATTGGACAGCAGAGAGATGCAGGACACTGATCTTGGCATTACACAGAGGAAAAGATAAACTCCATGACTCAGTAGACTGTGTCCTTCCCCTCGCTGGCACATCTTCCCCCCCTACCCCCCCGCTGGCACATCTCCCCCGCACATCTCACATCACACACACACACACACACACAGCCCTGATCCAGGCAAGGACACGCCCCCTCCCTTAGTAGCTACCCCCCCCCCCCCCCGCCCCCTGCTCCTGCTCTAATAGATTTGCTGTACAGCCGAGGGAAACTTAATTTGGGAGGCGAGTCACATTGGAAGCTCAAAATAGTTGCGTTGACCTACAAATCCGCTGCAGAATGTCCAGTGAAAGTTTCCTTGTGCTACGTGGTGCCGTTTCTGAGATTTCAATGCTTCTGACATACAAACAAACAGACAGACGGAATCCAACTTAGAATTATAGTGTAAGAAGATATATATCCGCCATCAATAAATATCATCCCTAATTAGATAATCATATAACACTAAACACGTAGTTAAAAACTTTCCGGACCCTGCCATTAATAAAAAAAAAGCACAGAGAACAGGCCAGGCCTCTTGCCTTCCAACAAAGAAGCAAGGGACATGAGGTTACGTACCCAGCCTTGCCCCTCTCCAAAATACCCCTAACAGCGGTAACAACCACCACCTCTCTGATAAGGCCCAATGTGCCGTGGCAGACCACATGTTAAGGTATGATTTAGCGCAGGGGTGAGCCACTCCAGTCCTCAAGGGCCACCAACAGGTCAGGTTTTCAGGACTGGTTGCGCCACCTGTGCTGAAGCAGGGGATATCCTGACAACCTGATCTGGTGGTGGCCCTTGAGGACTGGAGTTACCCACCCCTGATTTAGTGTGATTATTTTATTAACATTTAGACATTTCTTGATATACTAAACACACAGTTATAACCTCACTTTAACACTTTTAGTATAAAGTGTTCCATGATTGGGTTGTAGCCTGACTTCTTCTACAGTGGAATTTCCTTGCTTTCCTGTTTGCAGCACATCAGCAGGAGTTCTAAAGCCCACGACATACTTCAAGTTAAGAAGGTAAGTTCACTTCAGCAAGATAGGCAAAACAACAAAAAGGTCATGTATCACAGAGGCGCAGTAAGATAATAAGTGCAGTCTCTGGTCCTACATGATATTCTACCCTGTGTGTTGGGATAACAGCTTCTACTCCTAGTTTCAGCACTTGCAGAGTAGAAAGCAGTAATGCAGTGCCCAGGTTTTTAAAGCTGCAGTCCAAGCTGCCATTTTTTAAATTTTATTTCTCCCCCCCCCCTTAATATGTGCATCAACACAATCCACACATTGATAAGTAATTAGCTAAGTTGTCGATCGATTCGTTCTCCTGTGATCGATCGGCGAAGTCAGTGCAGCAGAAGATGACTAAAGATCTGCGGGGAAGATCATGTGACCAGGCAGTCAGTAGATGCAATTGGTTCACTGCTAGAGAGAGGGCGGGGCTCAAAAAGGGGTGTGCCAGAGTCTGTTTCAGAAGAGGAAGGGGGTGTGACTTTGTAAATGGTTGCTATAGAAACCAAAAATGCTTGTTACATTATAATACATAAAAAATGTCATTAAAAGTATTTACTTATAGTACAGAACTGATTTATTGAAAAAACACAAACACATGTAGGATATTGCTTGGACTGCAGCTTTAAGATCAAGGCACTTCAAGAGGGAAGCAGGTTGCTCACCAAGGTGGCAGGTATCGCAGCAAAAAAGCCCTCCTCTCCTGCACTGTCCCTGATATAGGGCAAACAGCCTGAGACATTCGTTCTGTAGCTCCAGATCCACTGAAACCCCAGCACTGACTCAGACAGAGTCCCTGTGCATATTTATAAGGGGCACGGGGTCTTTCCTTGTTACAGTCGTATTCACTATGAAATATCCATAGGGGGCGGGGAAAGTAAGCATTCTCTTAGCACTTTACAGTGATAAATAATATTTAGCCATACCTCTTTTCCAACACCTTCACACAATAAGTTTGATACCAGTGAGCTATATTTAGTCAAGTAATTTACCCATCAGAGTTTATTGAATAGGGAGTAAATCCGAATGCTGTAATAAATACTTTTCATACGTCATATATATACATACATACATATACTGTATATACATACACACACAGGTGGATATATATATATATATATATATCTATATATATATATATATATATATAGATATATAGATATATATATATATATATCATGACGCAATTGGGGGGATAAATGCGGAATGGAGCTTGTCAATCAATGTAACTATCAATATTAATCATTAGAACATTTATTAAAGGTTAGCGGATTTGGGTCCTATTATTATTCTGCTTTGAACTTCTCTCATATTTGATCTCTGTTTTCGAAAACGCGTTTGCCAGAGCAATTTTGCTTGTACTAATACGTGACTCATTCTTACCATTTGGACTTCGTACATGCTGGATAGTAATAACAAGTTACACACAAGAGTGTCTCATACAAGCTGTTTCCATTAAAACGATATGGCAGCTGCATCCAAATAGCAAGTTACCATGCTAAACAGAACTAGCGTGAAGCAAGCTGTGCCTATTTAGTTCAAATAGAGGCTATACTGCTGTGATAAAAGTTCTCTAAGCATTAACTATATGCCTAAATCAGATTGGTCTATCACGTAGGTGTAATATTATCTGTGCAAATGCACCACTATTGTGTGTATGCATACGTTTATTTTTGTAGCATCACCAAAGTACACATTTATTTACAGAATCATAACACAGACAATACAGGGAGGTAATATACAGGTGCATTAAACAGGGAATTATTGAATTACTGCCATAAAGAGCTTACAATTTAAATAGTTGTGTGTAGGTATATGTACAGCTTCATTACGGAAAACTATTTTGGGGGGGGGGAGGGGGAATTATGATAAAGTGTACAAAGCTGGGAAATGCAAATTAAATGAGTTGCCAACCCCATAGCTGCCTCAGTTTTAATACCTGTATCCATTAACAGTGGCGTAGCCAGGACTTGAAGCAGGGCATTTTGGGTTGGCGAAGCAGCAGAGGTTACCTGCCATTGTACTCCTGTAGCAGTGTCCCCCCTAGCCCTCCTCACCTGCGCAGAGTAGCGGGTACCCCTGCACCATGTCAGGCAGTTGCAGGGGCGATCGCAGCTCCTGGCGGCATCAGTGACAGGGCGCCGCCATCTTGTGCGCGTTTGCAGTCGCGGCAGCCATTACACCTAGCGCAGGAAAGTGTAGGGAGGCAGGAAGGACCCCTAGTAGTCGCGCATGCGCACTTAGGGCGATGCGGCGGCCATTACAGGTTTGCACAGGCTCCATGGAGAGTAGCGGCGGCCATTATAGTGCGCACACGTGGCCCCAATGTTAAAGAGGGCCATAAAGGACTACAATTCCCAGCAGTCTCTAGGTACTGCACTTTCACCTTGGTCACAGGCAGCCAGACAGCCAATAGAGCTTGCAACTTCTCCTGCTGGAGAAGGATACATTGTTGTGTGCAGAGTCAGGAAGCAGACTGTGAAGCACATGAGTCAGTCAGGCTAAGGAGACAGTGGGGGAAGGACGGGGGGCAGAGAGCTGTGAGCTTCTGCCCTATGCCAGAAATCACCAGACTAGAGCCGAGGCCCAGACTCCCCACTAGTGAGGGTGGGTGTTCATAGGGACAGGCCCTTAGGTAAGGACCCTGTGCCCCTTCAGCTGTGTAGTTCCTTAGAGCAGGGAGAGACCCTGTGCAGTTCCTTAGAGCAGGGAGAGACCCTGTGCAGTTCCTTAGAGCAGGGAGAGACCCTGTGCAGTTCCTTAAAGCAGGGAGAGACCCTGTGCAGTTCCTTAAAGCCGGGAGAGACCCTGTGCAGTTCCTTAAAGCCGGGAGAGACTCTGTGTAGTTCCTTAGAGCCAGGAGAGACATTGTGCAGTTCCTTAGAGCAGGGAGAGACCCTGTGCAGTTCCTTAGAGCAGGGAGAGACCCTGTGCAGTTCCTTAGAGCCAGGAGAGACATTGTGCAGTTCCTTAGAGCAGGGAGAGACCCTGTGCAGTTCCTTAAAGCAGGGAGAGACCCTGTGCAGTTCCTTAGAGCCAGGAGAGACATTGTGCAGTTCCTTAGAGCAGGGAGAGACCCTGTGCAGTTCCTTAAAGCAGGGAGAGACCCTGTGCAGTTCCTTAGAGCCAGGAGAGACATTGTGCAGTTCCTTAGAGTAGGGAGAGACCCTGTGCAGTTCCTTAAAGCAGGGAGAGACCCTGTGCAGTTCCTTAAAGCAGGGAGAGACCCTGTGCAGTTCCTTAGAGCCAGGAGAGACATTGTGCAGTTCCTTAGAGCAGGGAGAGACCCTGTGCAGTTCCTTAAAGCAGGGAGAGACCCTGTGCAGTTCCTTAAAGCAGGGAGAGACCCTGTGCAGTTCCTTAGAGCCAGGAGAGACATTGTGCAGTTCCTTAGAGCAGGGAGAGACCCTGTGCAGTTCCTTAAAGCAGGGAGAGACCCTGTGCAGTTCCTTAAAGCAGGGAGAGACCCTGTGCAGTTCCTTAGAGCAGGGAGAGACCCTGTGCAGTTCCTTAGAGCCAGGAGAGACATTGTGCAGTTCCTTAGAGCAGGGAGAGACTCTGTGTAGTTCTTTAGTGCAGTTACCCAGTGAAAGGGTTTGCTGCATGTTCCTGTATGCGGTGTTGCTGATCCAGAGACTGTCCTTAAGGTGGGACGTCCGGCTGGACCCCATCCCACACCGAGGTACAGATCAGCGCTGGACCAAGCGGCGCCGGTAGACCCTTTGCGAAGACACCCAGGTGTAGAGGCACCTGGGCAGGTATTTACAACCTTCCACACGTGCACCAACTTTACCTTGCTCCTCACATGTGACAGGCCTGTTCACACACTTGGGTGGGCTTGGACTCTTTGGACACGGGGTTGGGAAGGGGGTGTAAAGGTATAGCCCAGTTAGGGGCAAGGTTATAGCTGCCATCTAGTGGCAGAGGGTAACACGGCTGTGTTGCTATACAGTATGATGTGATGTGATGTTATTGTGTTATTTGCCCATATAGTAAACCTGTGTTATATATACCTTGGTGTATGTGGTTCATATATGTGGGTCCTGTGTAGGGGACATTCTACACTCCTAGAATCCTGCACAGGTGGAGGCGCTGTAATTAGAAGATCGTTCCAGAGGATTCACCCCAGGCTCTCACTAGCGGAGGCTCAGACCTCCTGTGAGCCTGACAGGTATACTGCACCACACCTGGTAACATATAGGTTCCCCCTCACATACACTCTATATGCGATTGGGTGGGGGAATACCCGTTACACTCCTTTTTATATATATATACTAGCTGAGAGACCCGGCGTTGCCCGGGATGTAAATGCGTAATAGGTAGTATTATTTATAAATCGTGGAACAATAGGTGAGTATTTGTTGTAAAGGTTGGATAATAATGTTGAAAAGAAAGATGGAATAAAATGTAATACGATGTTGTTTAAAAATGGTTTATTGTAAACACACCACAGTACAATGTATATTTTGGTGACATAACAGATGTAAAAATGTGAGACGTGTGTCCTGCTAGGGTGTGAGGCGGCAGGTGGCGCGTGGGTTGTGAGTGCTGTCTGTGAGTGGGGTCCTGCTAGGGTGTGAGGCGGCAGGTGGCGCGTGGGTTGTGAGTGCTGTCTGTGAGTGGGGTCCTGCTAGTGTGTGAGGCGGCGGGGTGGCGCGTGGGTTGTGAGTGCTGTCTGTGAGTGGGGGTCCTGCTAGGGTGTGAGGCGGCGGGTGGCGCGTTGGTTGTGAGTGCTGTCTGTGAGTGGGGGTCCCTGCTAGGGGTGTGAGGCGGTGGGTCAGTGATGTCGGTGCGTAGGGGCGGGAGGCAGCAGGTGTGTGTGGCGCAGGTATGTGTCGAGTGTGGCGGGTGTCTGTTGAGTGAATGCAGCGGCTGTGAGGCGGCGGTGTGAAAGGCAGAGGCGGGCGGAGTAAGGGTGGGTGAAAGGCAGAGGCGGTGTGGGCGCGAAAGAAGAGGCGGGAAGGCAGGGGTGGGTAGGCGGGAAGGCGGGCAGGAAGGCGAAGGGTGGTGGGAAGGGGTGGGGGAGGGGGGAGGGGGTGGGAGGGGGGAGGGGGAAGGGGGTGGGAGGGAGGAAGGGGGTGGGAGGGGCAAGGGGGTGGGTGGGAGGGGGGAGGGGGGTGGGGGAAGGGGGTGGGAGGGGGGGTGAGGAAGGGGGTGGGCGGGGGGGGAGGGGGGGGTGGGAGGGGGGAAGGGGGGTGGGAGGGGGAAAGGGGGGAGGAGGGGGGGAGGAAAAGGGAGCGGAGGGGGGAGAAAGGGGAGCGGAGGGGGGGAGGAAAGGGGAGCGGAGGGGGGGAGGAAAGGGGAGCGGAGGGGGGAGGAAAGGGGAGCGGAGGGGGGGAAAAGGGGAGCGGAGGGGGGGGGAAAGGGGAGCGGAGGGGGGGGGGAAAGGGGAGCGGAGGGGGGGGGAAAGGGGAGCGGAGGGGGGGGAAAAGGGGAGCGGAGGGGGGGGAAAAGGGGAGCGGAGGGGGGGGAAAAGGGGAGCGGAGGGGGGGGGGGGAAAGGGGAGCGGAGGGGGGGGGGAAAGGGGAGCGGAGGGGGGGGGAAAGGGGAGCGGAGGGGGGGGGAAAGGGGAGCGGAGGGGGGGAAAGGAAAGGTGGGGGGGAAAGGAAAGGGGAGGGGGGGAGAAAGGGGAGTGGGGGGAGAAAGGGGAGTGGGGGGGAGAAAGGGGAGTGGGGGGGGGAGAAAGGGGAGTGGGGGGGGAGAAAGGGAGTGGGGGGGGGAGAAAGGGGAGTGGGGGGGGGAGAAAGGGGAGAGGGGGGGAGAAAGGGGAGTGGGGGGGGGGAAGGGGAGTGGGGAGGGGAGAAAGGGGAGTGGGGGGGAGAAAGGGGAGTGGGGGGGAGAAAGGTGGAGTGGGGGGGGGAGAAAGGGGAGTGGGGGGGGAGAGAAAGGGGAGTGGGGGGGGGAGAAAGGGGAGTGGGGGGGGGGAGAAAGGGGAGTGGGGGGAGAAAGGGGAGTGGGTGGGGGAGAAAGGGGAGTGGGTGGGGGAGAAAGGGGAGTGGGTGGGGAGAAAGGGGAGTGGGGGGGGAGAAAGGGGAGTGGGAGGGGGAGGGGGGGAAAGGGGAGTGGGGGAGGGGGGGGAAAGGGGAGTGGAGGGGGAAAGGGGAGTGGGGGGGGAAAGGGGAGTGGGGGGGGAGTAAGGGTGGGTGAAAGGCAGAGGCGGGTGGGCGCGAAAGAAGAGGCGGGAAGGCAGGGGTGGGTAAGCGGGAAGGCGGGCAGGAAGGCGAAGGGTGGTGGGAAGGGGTGGGGAGGGGGAAGGGGGTGGGAGGGGGGAGGGGGAAGGGGGTGGGAGGGAGAAGTGGGTGGGAGGGGGGAAGGGGGTGGGTGGGAGGGGGGTGGGGAAGGGGGTGGGGAAGGGGGGGGCGGGGGGAGGGGGGGTGGGAGGGGGAAAGGGGGGAGGAGGGGGGAGGAAAAGGGGAGCGGAGGGGGGGAGGAAAGGGGAGCGGAGGGGGGGGAGGAAAGGGGAGCGGAGGGGGGGAGGAAAGGGGAGCGGAGGGGGGAGGAAAGGGGAGCGGAGGGGGGAGGAAAGGGGAGCGGAGGGGGGGGGAAAGGGGAGCGGAGGGGGGGGAAAGGGGAGCGGAGGGGGGGGGAAAGGGGAGCGGAGGGGGGGGGAAAGGGGAGCGGAGGGGGGGAAAAGGGGAGCGGAGGGGGGGGAAAGGGAGCGGAGGGGGGGGGAAAGGGGAGCAGAGGGGGGGGAAAGGGGAGCGGAGGGGGGGGGAAAAGGGGGAGCGGAGGGGGGGGGAAAGGAAAGGGGAGGGGGGGAGAAAGGGGAGTGGGGGGGAGAAAGGGGAGTGGGGGGGAGAAAGGGGAGTGGGGGGGGGAGGGGAAAGGAGAAGGGGGGGGGGGAGAAAGGGGAGTGGGGGGGGGAGGAAGGGGAGTGGGGAGGGGAGAAAGGGGAGTGGGGGGGGAGAAAGGGGAGTGGGGGGGAGAAAAGGGGAGTGGGGGGGAGAGAAAGGGGAGTGGGGGGGGGAGAAAGGGGAGTGGGGGGGGAGAAAGGGGAGTGGGGGGGGAGAAAGGGGAGTGGGTGGGGGAGAAAGGGAGTGGGTGGGGGAGAAAGGGAGTGGGGGGGGAGAAAGGGGAGGGGGAGGGGGGGAAAGGGGAGGGGGGAAAGGGGAGTGGGGAGGGGGGAAAGGGGAGTGGGGGAGGGGGGGAAAGGGGAGTGGAGGGGGAAAGGGAGTGGGGGGGGGGAAAGGGGAGTGGGGGGGGGGGGAAGGGGAGTGGGGGAGGGGGGGGAAGGGGAGTGGGGGAGGGGGGGAAGGGGAGTGGGGGGAGGGGGGGAAGGGGGGTGGGGGAGGGGGGAAGGGGAGTGGGGGGGGGGAGTGGGGGAGGGGAGGGGGGGGGAAGGGGAGTGGGGGAGGGGGTGGAGAGCAGTGGGCATATGTATTGTCATAATTTATGTATGTGCATGTCCCCCCCCCCCCTCCGGGCGTCCGTCCCCCCGCTGGTTTGGCGGGTGGTCGCTCCCTCGTTCCCCGTGACTCGCCCCCCCCCGTTCCCCGTGACTCGCCCCCCCCGTGACTCGCCCCCCCCACCGTGACTCGCGCTCCCCCCCCCCCGTTCCCCGTGACTCGCGTCTCGCCCCCCCCTTTCCCTTGACTCGCCCCCCCCCCCCCCCCCGTTCCCCGTGACTCGCCCCCCCCGTTCCCGTGACTCGCCCCCCCCTCCCCGTTCCTCGTGACTCGCGCTCCCCCCCCCCCCCCGGCGCCCGCTTTCCCCCAATGTGCCGCCCGGCTGAGTGAGGCGTGTTCAGGCGGCGGCAGGAAGCGCCCTGTGTGGGGCCTGTGTGTTCCTGTGTGGGCCTGTGTGGGGCCTGTGTGGGCCTGAGGCACGAGGCTCCGCTCCTGAAATAGGAGAGTTACTGGCAGTGCTGTGCCTTACCCCCCCCCCTGAGGGGAAGGTAGCGCCGGGGAGGTAAGGGAGCGGCTGGGGTAGGAGGGCCGCGCTTCCCCTCCGTCTGGAGCCGGTGCAGGGCGGCGCACGTGATGGGGGGGGGGGGTGGTGTGTGTGTGTGTGTGTGTGTCCTGTCTGTCTATCTGTGTCCTGTCTGTGTATCTCAGTGTGTGTGTGTGTGTGTGTGTGTGTGTGTGTGTGTGTGTATCTGTGTGTGTCTCAGTGTGTGTGTATCTTTGTGTGTGTCTCAGTGTCCTGCCTGTGTGTATCTCCGTGTGTGTGTGTGTGTCCTGTCTGTCTATCTGTGTCCTGTCTGTGTATCTGTGTGTGTGTGTGTGTGTATCTGTGTGTGTGTATCTTTGTGTGTGTCTCAGTGTCCTGCCTGTGTGTGTCTCCGTCCGTGTGTGTGTGTGTGTCCTGTCTGTCTATCTGTGTCCTGTCTGTGTATCTCAGTGTGTGTGTGTGTGTGTGTGTGTGTGTATCTGTGTGTCTCAGTGTGTGTGTATCTTTGTGTGTGTCTCAGTGTCCTGCCTGTGTGTATCTCTGTGTGAGTGTATGTGTGTGTCCGGCCAATGAGAGGTGTGCGGGGGCGGGCCAAGGGAGCCAATGAGATTGCCGCTAGGGACACAGGGAGGGACACAGGGATACACATACAGACCCGGACACATAGGACACTTTCAGAAAGATATAGTAGATATAATGTGGTGGGTTCTGGGGTTAGAGATTGCTGGGATTGTATGTTCATTGCACTAATACAACCTGGTTGTTAAAACAGGGCCTGGCCTTAGGGCAAGGTGGTTGCCTTGGGCTCCGCGCCTTCGGGGGAGGGGGGCTCCGCGCTCCAAATTCTTGTCTTCCCTGCCAGCGTATGCGTCACAGCGCTTTGCGCGCCCACATACACACGGCCACTGGGGCCCGCCCCATAGAGGGCTGTGCTGTGGTGTGTGGTGCCCACGCCGCGGTGCGCTCACCGCAGCACCCACTGGGGACCTGGCCTAAGAGATAGCTGGGAGGAGGTAAGAGGTAGCAGGGGGAAGTGCATATGTGCGTGAATGCTTTTTTGAATACTTTTATTTATTGTAAGTTACCTGGGCTTATTTGTTTTGCACGTCTTGGCAATAAGATAAGCATAAACGCAGCATTCGCAACCCTTGAAGACACCCCCGTTAGCATGTAACGTGGTGTTAACTCAAGTTAACGACTTGTTAAGTCAATAACAGAGCGTTGGGGATCTGCCCCTTGAAGGGAAAAACAGAATAAAGGGGAGACGGAATCACTCATCCCATTATATATCCCAAATGAACAACCCCCATACAGCATGGGTGGAGAAAATATTACTGATGATCTAGAGAGATACTGGTGTTCAAATATATATATATATTGTGACAAACGCCCCTCTTTTGTAGTGCTGACGTCTGTCTGGGTTCTTCCCGACACAGTCTTCTAGGGTTAATTATACAACAAACAGGATCAGGCAAAGTATTATGCTGCTTAACTCAGGCTTCTGCCTGCTTTATTTTCATCCAAGTAAGGTACTGCAGCTTTAACATGTGTAGGTTAGAGGTACTCAGATACTTTCATTCAGCAGTTCACATATTTCAGTGTTACCATATTTCCCACACTGTTATTTCAAGAAATAAAACCAAAATCATATAAGCAAAATCCTATCCCTTTCAGGGATCTAACTACACATCAGAATTAGTCTCTCTAACAGCTGCTGGCCAACTAAACTGGTTCCCCAGCTTAAAACAATGCTCTCTCATTTAGGGACACAAGATACAGCACAGTCTTTTAGCAACAGCAGTAATCATTTGTTTTGTCTTATCTGTTCGTGGAGTCCAGGCAAATCCTCTGGTACTGTCATACGTGGAGAGGCCGTCAACCTCGATACTGGATGCAGGAGAGTAGCGACACCCCCAGCCCCCAGGCTCCAAGGAGAGAGAGTGAAATGCAAAACCTCTCTGCTCTAAATACCTGTGCATGTGATTAGAAGAGCAGGTGAGGGAGAACTAGAGCCATTGTAATCTGTGGTCTGGATTTTCCATCCAGCTGCCTGAGTTAATGTGAAGCTGTGGAACGGATCATTTTTAGCTATTCCTGCACTTTCTGCTCTAAAATGGGGCAGAAAGCTGCCTAACATCTTTGGACTATGTCACATATCCCCCTCCCCAGCTCACACCTACTGGGGTGAGCGGCCATGGACCTCACTGGGGTGAGCGTCCTACCTGAAATACTTGAGCTAACTCCTCAGTACAACATTAAGTATTCACATGATACGAATATGAACTTTTTCCATGGCAATTATGGACAATAGGTTTCGTCATAAGAGACTATACTTGGCAAACATATTTTGTTGCTCTCTATTAGGGAACTATTTTGAAAAATAAGTGTCTAGCACACATTCTTACAACCCAGGATATGCTAAATATATTCACAAAACCAAACAATTTCTATTATCTCCCTGGGTTTTTCTACTGTAGAATATGAACCTCATTATATATTTACCAACCGAAAGGGCCATCAACCCTGTATATTAATTTGTAGTTTAGCTACATTTTCAACACAGAGAACCAATATAACACTGTAACATTGACAAAATGCTTATTCTAGAGGCCTAATATACCTTAACTACAATAGCTTATTTGCATAGTTAAGTGTCCGTGACATAGTCCACACGTGTAATAACAAAAAAAATATCGGTCAATTCCCCAAACACATTTTTTTTTCTTTGACTTCCAGTCCATTACATTTCCTGACTTTATTTCATAGGCCGCTGCAAACTGCAAATGACTGGACTGTTTCTTTAGCTTCTGACGGAACTCTGGGGCCGGATAGTCTTTGTCTTTATATTGTGGCCCAGAGTGGCGAGATCCGGAAAAATTCAAGGCCAGCGTTGACCTTCGTCGCTTTTGATTTGCGACCTTTGAACCTTTATGGTACTTAGAAGATGAAGCACTGATTACCTGGAGCACCTTCACCTTGATGGGGCTCTCACTAACTCCGGCTGTACCCTGTGGTATTTTACCTTTGCAGCCGGCAGGCATGTAGTCTTGGACCTCTCTTTCCTGAGTTCTACATTTATTCAGGCGGAAGTTCCGCTGGATAACCAGTGACGCATTTCTCAGGGTTTGATAGCGAATCCTGTTCTGTGTCATCCTAGTCAGAGACTGGATTTTTATAGTTGCTCCTTTCATAATGAGGAACCTGTTTCGTACCATGCGGGCACGGTAAAATGATTGAAGAACACAGGCTGCTTTATTCCGGTGATTGAACCGACGAATTTTCATCCCTCTGTAGGCAGCCTGTAGGATGATAGTTGCGGCGCGTTTACGCCGATAATTTTCTCTTTCCCTTCTTCCTTGGACAAGAGCTTTGCAGTGCTTCTGAATTATTCTAATGCTTTTCTCCTTTTTCAAAATGTTAAGTTCCTCCACGAGAGAATTCTGTTTTGTGCATACATGTCGCAATTCTGTTCTCAGAGCGTCCATTTCTTCCTGGTGCTGGCTCTGAGTGTGCATCAGTGCTTCCTGCACTTCTAATTTTTCCTGAGTCAACTGTTTCTTTACTTTTTCTGCTTGGTCAGTCAAATCTGAATTTTCCAATTTCAGAGTCTCATTTTCTTGCTTTACAGTCTCTAACTCACTTAGGGCATTCTCATGGGTTTGCTTCAACATTCCCAGCTCTGTGTTCAGACCGTGGCCCTCCAGGCGTAAGTGTTGCACCTCTGTGCTGAGCGCATGAACCTCTTGTAGAGCCTTCCCGTATTTCTGTTTTAGGATAGCAATCAATTTGTCAGACTTAATCTGTTTTTCATCCATGGTGGCAATTACGGTGTTGGCCTTTTCCAGATTAGTCGTCACCTCTTCCAGCTCACTCCGTAAGAGAGACTCTGTTTTCTTCAAAGCCTCGTGCTCTTGTAAAGCTGGAAGTATACACCTCTGTAACTCGGCGTTCGCTTCTCGCTCCTTGTTCCAACATTCTCGCACCTTATTGTTAGATTCTTGCTCCTTCTTCCAACATTCTCGCTCCTTCATCCATCCCTGCCGCAGGACTTCATAATCATGGCGGGCCGCTTGGAGTGCAGAAACCAAAGCCTCTTTATCCTGGTTCAAGGATTCAGCTTCCCTTTGCTCCTCCTTTTCCTTTGCCACTGTTCCCGTGACAATTCTGCTGGTCACTCCGGTATGCAGCACATCTTGGCGCCTTTCTGACGCATGTCCTGATAGCGCAGGTTCAAGTGGCTCGGTCACTTCCCCTGTGACTTGAGGGACAGTTTTCTTTTTCTTCTTCTTTCTTTTTGCTTTATTAGCTCCAGAGATATCAGTGGTACTGGGCACACGCTCACTGGTATCAGCTTCCACATCTTGCTTGCACACATAGGGCGTTGCTTGCTTTTGCAGCTGTTTGTCTTTGAAAATTTTGGGGCACACATCTTCCATGTGACCTACTTCATGACAGGCCCAGCATACTAAATTCATCTGTGGGTACGGCTCTCCTCCAGGGGCCACATACGAGTCGTCATCATCATCATCATCATCATCGTATGGCCTGAAGGGACACTGTTTTTCATGATTATGTACATTACAAAACAAACATTTCACGTCGGCCATTTTAGAAACCCGGCAGGAACAATTTGCTAGCTGCAATTTCACTCCCTTCAGCAACTTGCATACAGCACTTGCTAGCTGCAAATTCACTCACTTCAGCAAAATGCATTAGCTTTCCAAACAGCACTTGCTAGATGCAATTTTTTTTTTTTTTTCTTCTTCAGCAAAACATTTTGGTTTTCTGTTTGGGTTCAGGGTGCTATTGCATCCACACTTCGCACATTCTCTGTGTATGCTAGAAGCACAACTGATATACACATTGGGACAGACTTCACTCATAGCATCTGTACTTTAGTTCAGCTCGGCGGCCATTTTAAACCCCCGCATTTATTTGCAAACCCACAGACTTTTTAGTGTCGACCCGCATTCTCCACCATATGTGACAAACGCCCCTCTTTTGTAGTGCTGACGTCTGTCTGGGTTCTTCCCGACACAGTCTTCTAGGGTTAATTATACAACAAACAGGATCAGGCAAAGTATTATGCTGCTTAACTCAGGCTTCTGCCTGCTTTATTTTCATCCAAGTAAGGTACTGCAGCTTTAACATGTGTAGGTTAGAGGTACTCAGATACTTTCATTCAGCAGTTCACATATTTCAGTGTTACCATATTTCCCACACTGTTATTTCAAGAAATAAAACCAAAATCATATAAGCAAAATCCTATCCCTTTCAGGGATCTAACTACACATCAGAATTAGTCTCTCTAACAGCTGCTGGCCAACTAAACTGGTTCCCCAGCTTAAAACAATGCTCTCTCATTTAGGGACACAAGATACAGCACAGTCTTTTAGCAACAGCAGTAATCATTTGTTTTGTCTTATCTGTTCGTGGAGTCCAGGCAAATCCTCTGGTACTGTCATACGTGGAGAGGCCGTCAACCTCGATACTGGATGCAGGAGAGTAGCGACACCCCCAGCCCCCAGGCTCCAAGGAGAGAGAGTGAAATGCAAAACCTCTCTGCTCTAAATACCTGTGCATGTGATTAGAAGAGCAGGTGAGGGAGAACTAGAGCCATTGTAATCTGTGGTCTGGATTTTCCATCCAGCTGCCTGAGTTAATGTGAAGCTGTGGAACGGATCATTTTTAGCTATTCCTGCACTTTCTGCTCTAAAATGGGGCAGAAAGCTGCCTAACATCTTTGGACTATGTCACAATATATATATATATATATATATATATATATATATATATATATATATATATATATATATATATATATATATATATATATATATGAAACAGTGTATACAAATTCGATGGTAAGATTAATCTGGATTGCCTCCATGTCAGAGTACAGGCAGTCCTCGTTTTACGACGTTTCGTTTTACGTCGAATGGCTTATCCGACGCTATGCAATGAATACCTATGGGCATTTTTACGACGCCAAAATGGCTTCTTCCTAAATGTTACTTTTATGTCTGAAGCACTATTGAAGCACTGAAGTATTACTGCTGTGAAGCGCTATGTGCATTAATGGCGCTATATAAATAAAGACATAAATACATGTTTTGGGAAATGTCCTTTTATTGAGATGATTATTAGAGTACAGAGTACTTATGCTTAAAACAGCGATCTATTGTGATATCCAGTTTTACCATAACCTACAGTATATTTACAATGCTGGCTGGATGGTGGTTGTTCATTTGGGATATATAGTGCAGTGAGTGATTCCGTGTCCCCTATATTACAGTATGTTGTGTCAGATCACACAGCTTGGCGAATACAACCCTAAGGCTGTGTCCCCTGTGCGCCGCGGACCGCGCTCATGCTTGAGAGTTGTGACGTCACCAACTCTGCAAGCATGAGCACTGGGTGTCCGGCAACTTTTTGGGTAAGTGCGAGGGGGGGTGGCGTGGCCTAACAGTGACTGGCACTGATTGGCTGAGGAGGTCATGTGACGCCTCAGCGCGCCTCAAAGTCAATTTAATTTATCTCTGAAAGCGCCCGTGAGCGTACCTGCTCGCTCACGAGCGCCCGCCACGTGAGCGTGCACGGACAAATTTAAATTGATTGTGCTGACCACGCCAAGCGCGGTGAGCGGCAGCGTGGACGCAGCCTCAGAGACAGTCTATCACAGTCTACTTTATAGGTTTTGTACATGTTTTTATTGTGTTGCTCTTTGTATGAAATTTGCGATCATTGGTTTTCTTCTTTGGCTCTGTATGCCAAATTCCTGGAGGTTTCTGCCTGATTCTTTAGTAGTTTTCTACATATGAAAATATGCTATTTGTATTATAATAAACTGAGAGGGGGGGGGTCATTTATATTGCATAATGTGTATTAATTGTGATACAGTGTTCGACAAACCTATACATTTGCTCGCCCCGGGCGAGTGGATTTAACCCCCGGGCGAGTAAATATTGGCCCAAGCAGCACACGTTTGGTACTAGGTGGCGAGTAGATTTTTTTGTGTGGCGAGTAGATTTTTTGGTGATTTGTCAACCACTGGTGATGTATATGTTTTGTAAGTAATACAAAATAAAATTTAGCGATATCTACTGATATCTGCTAGTGTTTCCTGAGATTTCCAAAGATATTGAAGAAACATTTTATATTACAAGTTTTTTTTTTTTGTGTGTGTCTGATAACCTAACTGTTAAAGTGTCACTCTTAAACAGCGCACTTCATTGACTAAACATTGTTAAAAAAAGGTGAATAGAATGAAATAAAGTACTTAATATTGACAAAGTGCTAATACGGGTAAAATAAATTGCAGACATTTTTACGATTAGGCTTTGTCCTTGAATGCTGGAATATTATGCCGGCTGGTTAAACGCTGACATGAGAGAAGCAGCAGGATAATTACTCAATTTAAATTCATAAATCCCATAATAAAAGCTAAAATAGTTTAAAAAAAGAATCTTAAAGTCTACTTTATAATATAAATGTACAAGGATAATTCCAAAGAGAGAAATACATACTAATTTATTAGGGAAAGATATTGAAGATTAAATGTATTGTCTGTATCCCAATGTGGATAATATATCTGTTTAAGTTCTATTGGTTAGGTATTATGCTAGTTTGTTTCTAGATTAAGTAAATACTGTTTTGGAATGACATGTGTAATACAGCTCAACCCTGTTATAGCGCGATCCGTTACAACGCGGATCCGCTTATAACGCGATGCAAGCGTGGCTCCCAATTTATCGTATTTAGGAATACTTTACAACACGATTATTGGCATCTTAAATACTTTATTGTACAACGCATACAATTGTACATTATTTCTAACGTGATCCGCTTATAACGCGATGTGATTCTTTGGACCCGAACCACAGCGTTATAAGGGGGTTTGAGCTGTATTTGGTTTTCAAACCATTTTTTACTGTATGTGTGGATGACTTGGGATGTGTTTTGTAAATAACAAATAGGAAAAATATTAAATATTGTGGTATTTTTTTCCCTTAAGAACGTAATTTGGTAGTGTTATTAACCTTTCTTTTACCCCAGAAGCATCAAATGTAAAAATGATGTGTTCTACTTTTTGTATTTTAGGTAACCAGAAAACACTGCATTTCACCTACTGCTATTAATGAGAACATGTTATAAATGTTTTAAAATGGTGATCACATTTAATTGGTTAAAATGTATTGACATCCTGGATGCCATACAAATTGAATAATAATAATAATAATAATAATTGTATTTCCTATAGCACCTTTCCCCCAGTGAGACTCAAAGTGTTTCACAATTACAGTATATGTGGTAAGCAGCGCGGCATATACGATTTTCACAGACACAGGTGAGCTTACAATCTGCGTTCTTGGTGCCTGAGGCACATGGAGGTAAAGTGACTTGCCAAGGTCACAAGGAGCCGACACCGGGAATTGGTGTTAATGTTAATAAAAATGACATGGTATTTCATCATGAGTTCAATAAGGCTTTAAAGAAAATGTTTGCAAACGATCAAATGATGTATTTGTTCTTAACACGAGTTAAGTATCATTTGGTCTTAATACTCTGTGTTAACATTTAATTTGATATACTTTGGATTTTCAGTGTTATCGGAAGGAAAGTATGTTGCAGTAAGAAGTGTCTCTCGTCGGTGAAAAGGAAAAAGTCAACTGTAGTGCTATGTTTGAACAGCAATACATCATAACCCATTGTCTTCTGACTTTAACGTATAGAGTTTATGCTTCTTGTATGTTAATTTTGTACAGTATTTTTTAAAAAATGTGTGAAAGATGATCCTTCTTTGTTGTGAAACTTGTAATATTGTCCTTCGATTGAATTGAGTGACATATGGTTGCATAGGACTAACACATGTTTAATCCTTCACCTTTGTGAACATTTTATTGATAAAGTTACCGTTAGAATTGTATACAAACATACTTCATGAAATCTGCCAAAAAGATAGTTAATAACACATATTGTATTGTATGTCTTTGTTTATATAGCGCCAAAAGTGTATTCAACGCTTCACAAATAATACAGTACGTGGAATTATAATACAATAAGCACAGGAAAATCGGACAATAGAAAAGGACATTCCTGCCCTGAAGAGCTTACAATCTAAGTGGTATGATTTGAGACTTACAGAGACAGCAGGTGAGGGAATAAGTGCTGTAGATGGCAGTGTTTGGCCACAATGGGTGGTAGGAGCGATTGTGGGTGTGGGTGTCACGGTAGCTTATGACAAGATATAATGAACACCAAATATCTGGGTTGAACCGAACGAG
Source organism: Ascaphus truei (assembly GCF_040206685.1). NCBI lineage: Eukaryota > Metazoa > Chordata > Amphibia > Anura > Ascaphidae > Ascaphus > Ascaphus truei. The sequence goes on from NC_134497.1 coordinate 15,431,014, forward strand.
GCTTAGATATAATAAAATATATTAATTCCTTAAAAAAGGTGAACACAGCAATATAGTACAATTAACAGACAAAAAGGTAACACTTACTTAGGGTTGGGGGATGGAGAAGTATCAGCTAGCAATTCTCCAGCAATCCGGTGACATTCAAGATGGTATCAGAAGAAGAACTAAAAACTGTAGGGTTGACACAGTTTATATACCTGTGTAACCCTATTCTTAACATTGAATACAGACTATTGGTGAACAATTATCTGTATCCAATCCCTAACGTGGAGACACAGTTTAACCCATGCCCTCCAGCTAATTAGCCCATGTGTACTGGGACTCTATTGGTAGCCCCATAATTAAATCAGGGGCAACGACCAGTCTACCAAATGAAGCATCTGCATTGTTTGTAGGTGTAGACATAACACTTACAAACCACTCCAGTTTGATGATTCTCCACCCTCAGGTAACAATTAGAGTGGCAGAGTCTGTTGATTAGTACTTAGTGTAAACATTCAAGCAGTTAACTTTTGATCACAGTGCTTAGGCTCAATCAACCGGCTGCCCTTCATGACCTATTAGCATAGCAGATGGGGTCTGCATTTTCAGAACAGATCCAAAATACCATATATATACACTTTAATATCTACACACATTAATGAGTTCCATTCTGGTGGGCTCAGTGGGTCTAAATTTGCCAGTTTTTAATGCCTACAGTGACTCCACATATTGGCCAAATATCAACTCTCTGTGACCTCCAGAACTGGAGCTACAGAAATGCACTTTAAAACATTAAAATACCGGATTATAATGAAACATGGGAACAGGGGAACATACAGTTTCCTGACATGACAAGGTGTAAGCCACATTCCTGGACCGCAGTCCAGTTAACTCCTTGCCTCCCTGGTGAGGTCAGGGGGTGGCCATATGGGGTGCAACCCCTTTAATACCGGGCCAACCCCCCTCTCCCTCTACAGTGGGACAATAGCCGTGAGTGCAGGCTATTGGGGTGCTTGATTTGTGGGGCGAGTTTTAAGGTTAGTCAGTATTAAAATGAGAGGGTTAACACACTTTACAGGGGAAGAGATGGCAGGGAGGCATGGGTGTGATCAAGTGTGTATGTCTGGCTTCAGGCTTAGGGGAGATCCCCAGCAGCAGGAAGGAGTAGATAGAGAGTGTGAATAGAGGATGTGTGTGGGTGCTTGTTATTGAGAGGTAAATAAGTTGTTGGGAGAGAGGTGTATAAATAATGATGCAGTGGGGAGGGGGGGGGGGGGGAAGTTGGAGAGAACAGAGACGTTCACAAAGCAGCGAGGAAACAGTAAACAGAAAAAGCAATAGGGAGGGCATAGTGAGATGCGGGAGGAGAGACTTCCCAGTTATTGGAGGGTAGGAAGAGTACAAATAATCCCAGCATTTAGAAAGTCAAGTTCTCACAGTTGCACAGGAAAATGAGGAGGAGTTTCAGGGAGAAACATATGTGGCATTCTGTGATCAGAGGTATATCCCAGCGTCTCCTGTGTGTAACTATATACTGCAGTGAGAGATATTCACAGACTGTATGGACATGTACAGTAGGCAGGCAGGGAGCGCACAAAAGAGTGTGCATGTAAAGGCCACTTAAGAAGATGTGGTGGAGCACGTGGTAAAGAAGTCTGCGATCTGTACGCAGATTAATCCCCAACCAAAGGGTTAAAACCCTATGACATTTTATGTACCTTCAAATATACAAATCAGGGGTCAAGTGATAATCTAAAAGGGACTACAAATTTGATTTTGGACAAACATCTAATTGGGAAGGAATATAAAACAAGGCGAGGAAAAGTCCCTCACTAATGCACCACGAGTGAGTTTCCTTCCATTGTAATCGTCATACGTTCTTCAGAATTGTCTGTTAGAGCAGGGGTGCGCAAACTACTTGAGCTGTGCCCTCTTGCCTGCTCCCCCGCCCCCTCCCCCCATGCTCACGCCCCCCCCTTACCTGTTTTGCCGGCGTCGAATGACGCCGCGGGGGTCGTGTGATGTCACGAGAGCACGCGTCGCCATGGCAATGGGGATCAGATGACGTCACGGGGCCATGTGACGTCACATCACGTGACCCCCGCTGCGTTAGCCATGGCGACGCGTCACACCAAGCCTCTGAATCCCGGTAAGGGAAGTTGCAGAGGCCTCACGCGATTTCCCCCCCGGCATTTAATTTAAATGCCTTGGGGAAGAGCGCGGGGCCTCTGCAACTGCCTGCGGCCCGCCCTTCCCCAGAAAAATCTCGCGCCCCCCACTTTGCGGTTAAATTATCCCTGTGCATTTTCAGCAAATAGAAGCAATTTTTCTTGATGTTGATTATTTTTGTCTTTTTTTACCATCTTTGCATTCAGATATAATTTGCAGCGAACCCGTCGGTGGTCACTCCCAATGTCAACACTGTTAAGGACGGTGCAGCTTCCAGTCACGTGTTTCATGTTGGCTACAGGAGGATATAGTCCATCTCATTCTTCATTCCATTGGGTCCACTCCATGTCCATTTGCTATTTGGATGTTTCTTGATGAATGAATTAATGATGTTGAAGTCTTCACGTTCTGCAAATGTTTCCAAGCTGTCTCCACGTGCAGCTCAACCCCGTTATAGCGCGCTCCGTTACAACGCGGATCCGCTTATATCGCGATGCCAGCGTGGCTCCCAATTTTCGTATTTATGAATACTTTACAACACGATTATTGGTGTCTTAAATACTTTATTGTACAATGCATACAATTGTACATTATTTCTAACGCGATCCGCTTATTACGCGATGCGATTCTTTGGACCCCAAGCACAGCGTTATGAGGGGGTTCAGCTGTATATTCCTATTGCGGTAAACCATACTTACCAAATAATGCCTCGTCTTTTTGCTGAGCACCTATCCTTGTATAGAAATCTTCATAATGATTTTAAAGTGACAATTTCTTCAATATACATACACATAATTTATAGACCTTTGTATAAGCATTCTCCAAGTAAACTCTAAAACGTCTGCAATATTTATTGAACTCCCTTTACACAGTAAATTCCACGCTCCGTGCTGTTCTCGTTATTCATTTTTGATTTTAAAAGTGCATGGTGACTGAACTCTAATGATCATGAATTCTGCATCAGAGGAATGCTCTTCTCTTGACATTAGTTCACACTCAGTGCTGGAAAGTGGTTTGCATCATCACTACTTCAAGCCACTGTGATGTTGTGTCAATTCTTGTTTGATTGCAGTGAAGTCAGAGAGCGCTTCAGTTTAGGGTTGTTAAATATGCAAAGAAATGAGACCTGGGGAGTTTGCAGCCTGTTCGGCCATCCTCTTTAAATGTAAAACCTCGTCCTACTGCCACTAAGTGGAGGTTCCTATGAATTGTTGCAAGAATGGGCTTACACGACTTAGGGTAATGGGAGATGGTTATTATTATATATAAATTATTAGTGTAATATTATTTATGATAACCATACTGCGAAAATAATACATTTTGTAAAACTTATTTAATGAAACATCTGTGCTGCATCAAATACATTTTTGGGTTGATACATAGTGTAGCAACGTAATTTTGTGCTAACACCATTAACTTTAATCATCTCTCCTGTTGTGCCTTCAAATACTTTCTGGGCAAGCTACCCGTCTATCTGAACAAGCTCCTCACCCCTACCACATGAAGCACTTGTCATCTGAGATCAGACTCCAAAAGACTGTTCATGGTCCTGAGGTTCAGCAAAGTATGCGGCCGCTCCTCCTTCTCTTACCGTGCACCCCAAAACTGGAACAGTCTACCGGAGACTCTCACAGCCGCCAGCAGTCTAAATTCTTTCAAAACTAAAGCTGTCTCATATTTTAATCTGGTCTGTAACTGTTACATACTGTACTCCTATAATATACATCTACTCTAACTGTGCATGCTATGTCTTGTATATAATGTACTAGCTGAGAGACCCGGCGTTGCCCGGGATGTAAATGCGTAATAGGTAGTATTATTTATAAATCGTGGAACAATAGGTGAGTATTTGTTGTAAAGGTTGGATAATAATGTTGAAAAGAAAGATGGAATAAAATGTAATACGATGTTGTTTAAAAATGGTTTATTGTAAACACACTACAGTACAATGTATATTTTGGTGACATAACAGATGTAAAAATGTGAGACGTGTGTCCTGCTAGGGTGTGAGGCGGCAGGTGGCGCGTGGGTTGTGAGTGCTGTCTGTGAGTGGGGTCCTGCTAGGGTGTGAGGCGGCAGGTGGCGCGTGGGTTGTGAGTGCTGTCTGTGAGTGGGGGTCCCTGCTAGTGTGTGAGGCGGCGGGTGGCGCGTGGGTTGTGAGTGCTGTCTGTGAGTGGGGGTCCTGCTAGGGTGTGAGGCGGCGGGTGGCGCGTTGGTTGTGAGTGCTGTCTGTGAGTGAGGGTCCTGCTAGGGTGTGAGGCGGTGGGTCAGTGATGTCGGGAGGGGGAGGGGGGAAGGGGGGGTGGGAGGGGGTGTGGGAGGGGGGAAGGGGAGTGGGGTGGGAGGGGGAAAGGGGGGAGGAAAAGGGGAGCGGAGGGGGGGAGGAAAGGGGAGCGGAGGGGGGGAGGAAAGGGGAGCGGAGGGGGGAGGAAAGGGGAGCGGAGGGGGGAGGAAAGGGGAGCG